>NC_133409.1:2543500-2859250 GCF_049350105.2 Macaca mulatta | reverse complement strand
AGAAAAACTAGAAAGAAGCAAAAGCGGAAACCCCTGATAAAACTATCAGATCTCATGAGACTCATTCACTATAACGAGAACAGTAAGGGGGAAACCGCCCCCATGATTCAAATTATCTCCCACCAGATCCCTCCCACAACATGTGGAAATTATGGGAGTTTAATTCAAGATGAGATTTGGGTGGGGACACAGAGCCAAACCATATCATTCTGCACCTGGCCCCTCCAAATCTCATGTCCTCACATTTCAAAACCAATCATGCCTTCCCAACAGTCAGTCCCCCAAAGTCTTAAGTCATTTTAGCATTAATCCAAAATCCACCGTCCAAAGTCTCACATGAGACATGGCAAGTCCCTTCCACCTATGAGCCTGTAAAATCCAAAGCAAGCTAGTTCCTTCCTAGATACAGTTGGGGTAAATACAGCAGTTCCAAAGGGGAGAAATTGACCAAAACAAAGGGGCTCAGGGCCCATGCAAATCTGAAATCCAGTGGGACAGTCAAATTTTAAAGTTCCAAAATGATCTCCTTTGACTCCGGGTTTCACATCCAGGTCATGCTGATGCAAGAGGTGGGTTCCCATGGTCTTGGGCAGCTCTGCCCCTGTGGCTCTGCAGGGTACAGTCTCCCTCTGGGCTGCTTTCACGGGCTGGCATTGAGTGACTGTGGGTTTTCCAGGCTCACGGTGCAACTGTCAGTGGATCTACACTTCTGGGGTCTGGAGGACTTTGGCCCTCTTCTCACAGCTCCACTAGGCAGTGCCCCAGTAGGGACTCTGTGTGGGAGGCTCTGACCCCACATTTCCGTTCTGCACTGCCCTGGCAGAGGTTCTCCGTGAGGGTCCTGCCCCTACAGCAAACTTTTGCCTGGGCATCCAGGCATTTCCATACATCTTCTGAAATCTTGGCAGAGGTTCCCAAACCTCAATTCTTGACTTCTGTGCACCTGCAAGCTCAACACCACATGGAAGCTGCCAAGTCTTGGGGCTTCCACCTCTGAAGCCACAGCCCGAGCTATACATTGGCCCCTTTCAGCCACAGCTGGAGCGGCTGGGACACAGGGCACCAAGTCCCTAGGCTGCACACAGCTCAGGGCCCACAAAACTATTTTTTTCTCTTAGACCTCTGGGTCTCTGATGGAAGAGGCTGCCTCAAAGGTCTCTGATATGCCCTGAAGACATTTTTCCCATTGTCTTGGAGATTGACATTCAGCACCTGGTTATTTATGCAGATATCACAGCTGGCTTTAATTTCTCCTCAGAAAATGGGTTTTGCTTTTCTATCACATTGTCAGGCTGCACATTTTCTGGACTTTTATGCTCTGTTTCCCTTTTAAATCTGAATGCCTTTAAAAGCACCCAAGTCACCTCTTGAATGCTTTGCTGCTTAGAAATTTCTTCTCCCAGATACCCTACATCAGCTCTCTCAAGTTCAAAGTTCCAGAAATCTCTCAGGCAGGGGCATAATGCCACCAGTCTCTTTGCTAAAACATAGCAAAAGTCACCTTTGCTCCAGTTCCCAACAAGTTCCTCGTCTCCACCTGAGACCTCCTCAACCTGGATTTCACTGTCCATATCATTATCCGTATTTTTGTCAAAGCCATTCAACAAGTGTCCAGGAAATTCCAAACTGTTCCACATTTTTCTGTTTTCTTCTGTTAACCTCTGCCTATTACCCAGTTCCAAAGTCCCTTCCACATTTTTGAGTATCTTTTCAGTAACGCCCCACTCTACTGGTACCAATTTACTGTATTAGTCTGTTTTCACGCTGCTGATAAAAACATACCCAAGACTGCAAAGAAAAAGAGGTTTAATTGGATTAACGGTTCCACATGGCTGGGGAGGCCTCAGAATCATGGTGAGAGGTGAAAGGCACTTCTTACGTGGCAGCGGCAAGAGAAAATGAGGAAGATGCAAAGGTGGGAACCCTTGATAAATCCGTCAGATCTTGTGAGCCTTACTCACTAGCAGAAGAACGGTACAGGGGGAACCACTCCTACGATGCAGTTACCTCCCACTGGGTCCCTCCCGCAACACATGGGAATTATGGGAATATAATTTAAGATGAGATTTGGGTGGGGACACAAAGCCAAACCACATCAGAGCCAAAACTATTTTAAAAGCTATTACTTGTTGTCAGTCTCACAAAGTGGCTTGGTAAAGTCTATGGAAACAGTGAAAAAGAATTTTGAATTTTATTGAAAAAAGGTTGGTAGTGATTTTTAACTTGTGCCTGCAAAATAGAAAGCCCTTTCCTAATAGCAGCAAATCAGGAGAGATAAAAGCAGCATCGCTAACATTTCTAATATTTTGTCCCAAGTTCCCTCTGCCTCTGCTGAGGTTTAGGTCCCTCTCCCAGATCTAAGTGCCTTGAAGCTGATGGACCTGTCATGTCAAACAGGAATGGGCTCTGCAGCATTTAGACAAATTCTAAAGAGCAATCCCTTGCAGAAGATCTTTGAATTCTGCTCTAGTCAGTGGCCACAGATGGTGTTTCTCACTAGATTAACCTCCAGCTGATGAGTCCGTAGCCTGGTGTCTTATGTTCTGTGGCTTCAGTGAGATGTGGGGTGGATCAGGCTGAGGAAGAGCCCAGATGTGAAGGCAGCCAGGCTGACACCCCGCATCGCCTCACAAATCCTGTGGGTCTGGGTGAATGCTGAGCCTCCACTGGGCATCCCAGGTAGAAGGGTGCACCCTATTTAATCACCTCCTATATTTGATGATAAAATAGACTTTGCTACCTGATAAAATTAACAGAAAGTACTGATGTCATAAAATAATATATGTGAAAGTGATGAAAATTATTTCTATGTGGCTAACAGATATTCCTGATATTGACATTCCTGTCCTTGACACTCACCTATAAGAACTACCTCCTCCCAACAACCCGATCCAAACCACAGAGGGTAAAAACATGCCATTTGGGAAATGAGTGTTTTAAGGTGAGCTCATCCTTTCTGTCTTTCCAGAGGAAATGTGCTAAGATGATTACAGCTATTACAATGGTGTGTGATGAGAAACAAGAGTGAGGACATCTGAAAAGCACTATTTATCTTATCTGTTATCCCATAAAAATAAATTTAATGGCTGGGCGCGGTGGCTCAAGCCTGTAATCCCAGCACTTGGGGAGGCCGAGACGGGCGGATCACGAGGTCAGGAGATCGAGACCATCCTGGCTAACACAGTGAAACCCCGTCTCTACCAAAAAAATACAAAAAATTAGCCGGGTGAGGTGGCGGGCGCCTGTAGTCCCAGCTACTCGGGAGGCTGAGGCAGGAGAGTAGCCTAAACCCGGGAGGCGGAGCTTGCAATGAGCTGAGATCCGGCCACTGCACTCCAGCCTGGGCGACAGAGCGAGACTCCGTCTCAAAAAAAAAAAAAATAATAATAATAAATAAATAAAATTAATAAAGAATGCATAAAATATGGATGAATAAACATTAACTCTCTACAAGACAATTACATAATTGGCTTGAAAGGCTTTATTTTGGGACATGCGATTGATGACATTTTCTTTCATCTAAACCCAGCTCTGAACTCCTTCTGATGCTACACCTTTTATTTACTGCTACAATGAGCAAAACATTTTATCATGCTCCAATGAGCAAAATTTGGCTTTATGATCTCCTATATTGTCTTATTAACTCTTCCTATTAATTAATACCAGGAGAATTTAGATTCTGGAAGGTCGTCCATCGTCAAAGGCCAGTTGTTAAACGTGGAGGCAGCCTTTCAGACGTCATTCTGTCCTTCTGTTTATTCCACACCACATTTCTGGAGCACGTGCCTCAGGCAATAAAGTTTTCTCTAAGCTTCATAAATATCTCCATATGTGTTAATTTATGCGTTAATTTTATGTGTCTATCTTGTGAATTAATTTTATTTTCTCAGGAAAGTTTCCCGGGATTCACGGGGAACTGACGAGGAAAAGTTTCAGAGAATCACGGAAAAGCTGAAACATCCCATTGGTCTCGCTCGCCATCCTTATTTTTTTTCAAGCTATAAACTATTATTTCTTCTTAGCAAATACTAAGAGGCAAATGCTCCCTGGAAACAGGGTGGGATCCTGTTTAACTGTGGCCCAGATTTCTCCTGTGGAGACCAACCCTTAATATTATTCTGAAGACATTACATAAGTGGTTTTCAAGCTCCCAGAATTAATAGCTCTGGGATATCATTCAACAGAAACAGCTTCTAACGAGGGATCAGGATAACCAGCTCATGCCAGCAGCTGGGGCCCTATCAACACCATCCCCCCAACTCCCTCAGGGACATTTGAGATCGAAAAACCAACCCTAGCAGGCTATCCACACAGTCGCCTGAGCAGTTAGGAGATTTTATCTTTCCTTGCTCCCTCTCTCAAATATAAGGGTTAAAATTCTACCAGGAACAGTCAACGATTCCTTTGCGAGGACCAAGCCCAGTCTACTTTTCTTCTATGGCACCCCATTTCCACAAATTCTCCTCTCCGTTGCCAAAACTAGCAACCTCGTGATGCCTTAGGGGGTCCCACAGCCGGCAGGCCCAGCTGGACGTGACAATCACTGTGACACCCACTGTGACCCCACAGAGGTCAGAGACCCTCAGCCCCCCACCCCCTGGTACCACCCTTTATTCCCAAGCCTCTTACTAATGGGGCTGTACCGGACTGGCTGTCCATGCTTGACGGTGGGGAGGGGCCCCTGTACTCGCAGGGACCCTCCCCACTTGTGGGGTCAGTGCTATTCATAGTGCCAGAGAGAGGCCATGGGGAGCACGTGGAGTGAAGGGGAGGTGTCCACCTGAGGCTGCCACAGCCACTGCGATGTCCACCCCTGTGGTCTGAGAGGGACAGTCACTCCAGCGTGGCTTCTTCTCTCTCCAGGGTGGTGTCAGAGACTGTTTCAATGCGCTGGAAACCTGAGATAAAAGAGGTGCCCAGGGCTGGCCACAGGGGCAGGCTGGAGACAAGGCCCTTGCCACCAGGATCAGAAGGTCCCTCACTGTGTGCCATGGTGATGCCAGGCCAAGCGAGGTGGCAGGGAGGTGGCCCGAGCATGCTGACTCCATTCCAAGGAGGCTGCTTCTGACCTGTGTCACCTGCTGTGACATCAGAGCTGGGCCCCTACAGACCACAGCCTGCTTTGCCAGAAAAAATACTTAAAAGTAGGCTTTTTGGACTAAAACTTGTTTTGTTTCTTACTATAATTACTAAGAAAGTCCAGGATACGAAGGCAGAGCTTGCAGTGAGCCTAGATTGTGCTACTGCACTCCAGCCTGGGCGACAGAGTAAGACTCCATCTCAAAACAAGAAAGTCCAGGATACTCACACAGAACTGAAGCTCAGCAATTTCTCCTCTGAGTACACGTTGACATCTCTGAAGCCTGGCACTGACCAAGCCTGGCTTCGTGCAACGCGGTCAGCACACAGCCTGGTCTTGGCCTCCTCACGAGTTCTTTGCAAGACCACACATCCAGGTATCTGCGTTCCTGCATGAAGGCCTCTAGGTTCGCAGAGGACCCAAAGCAGTGGGCCTTAGGCTCACTCAGGAGCAGCTCCTAGCTCCCAACTCAGCCACAGCCCTGCGGGAAACAGCGGAGATAGAGATGCGGTGGTAAGCAGAAGTGTGAGAAGCTACAGTAGTTTTCCTTAGGGTTGGTAAATTTCATGCCAGCCACCATGACCATGGGCTTAGCCCAAAGTAATAAAGCCCAGTGTAAATCGTGTTTCAGATTATACACAAAAGTTAAAACCCAACTAAGCCATGAAAAACTACAGCTAAAACAAAAACAAACTGTGAAAGTGACTTTAGTGTGTTCTGAGCATGATAGCTAAGACCCACGCTGGGGTCAGCTACCCCACTACGCCTCGCCATGAACTCAACAAAATGAGTGGAGCCACAGGCCCGAGTGCCGCCAGCAGCAGCTGGGACTGAGGGCAGAGCTTCACTTCCTCGGAGGAGACCACTCCACAACCAGCAAATCCCGAAGCCCCCACCGGCTGCTGCTGACCCAGCCACACGCCACCATCTTCAGCAAACCCCATGACGGCCACAGAGTGAGCACCAGCATTTACACGAAAACGTCAGGTCCAGGGGTAGCTCTGAGGTGGAAAGAAATGGGCCGCAGAACATTCCCCCCTCAACAACCCTCATGAAATGAAAAGCCAAAGGAGGATGTGGCAGAAGTTAGGAACAGACAGCGTAACTGAACAGGACCGTGACCACACACGCGTCACCCGCCAGCCGTCTCAGCCACCTCCACAGACAGAAGCTCAAGTGCAGCGGGGGTGAGCCTGACAAGGTGGGCATCCTGGAGAGAGGGTCCGGGGAAGTCCATCGCAGCCTCTGCGTGGCACCTGCTCACACCCGGGAGACTTCGCATCGACTGCGCCACTCTGAACACAAACTAGTCCCAAATCAACAAAACTTAGCAATTATACATATTCAGACCAAAGCATGTATTCACAACAAAAGGTACAGGAGATAGAAATGTATTTAGGTGCTACAGGAGATGTACTGTAAGAGAAAGATGACAGAACAATTTAAAATACAAAAAAAGCAAAGCGAATCCCTTATGCCATTTGCATAATAAATTTGCTAGAATGATTTTACAAAGAGAAATTTAGCTAAAACCTCTGAAAGCAGACAAGTGACTCATGGACAGTTACAAGAACAAACTCTCCAATGTGGCAAAACGTGAGCAGAACGAAGAGCAGAGAAAAGCCATCGCAACCTGGTGATCGTGCTTATCCAGAAGAGAATCTCAGCTCAACTTCAAATGACCGGAAGAAGTATTCATCTTACTGTGAGTTTAAATGTTGATCCAAAGAGGGACAGCTCCTTAGAACCAGGAAGCAACCTTTTATCCGGATCAATTTATTAAATTTCTAGAGTTATTTAAAAGCAGCCACCAAATAAGAGTGTATTCAAGTTCAACACTCAGCAGACCTTAGTTTCAGCTCTCTCTCTAAACGCTCTACATTTTACTGGATTAATCTATTTATAAGTAGAAGAAATACCGTTAACACAGTAACAAAGAGCAACTTCTCCTTGGATAAGCTTGGATCAGATCACATATCTACTGAGAGCTAACAACTGGATAAAACTAAACTAATTAAACGATCGTTTATTCAAATAATTGTGAGCCCAACACAGCCATGCACTTAAAAAAGATTTAAAAAGTAAAAAGAATTGAGCAAATGTAAACCCTGCCAATGACCATGAAGCTGCAGGCAGGCTGTCCACCTGTCCCTCTGCCCCTCCATCCCCCTGTCCCTGTCCCCCCACCCCCCGTTCCCGTGTCTCCCATCCCTGTCCCCACAAGAAGGCCATCAGCCATGGACAGCACGTAGCTGGTCCCTCCCACAGCTGCCCGACGTCCACACCGAGGAGAGCTCTGCGGAGGGAAGAGCCTCCACCATCCCGAGCAGACAGCGTGGGGCAACGGGGGTCTCTGGATGCTCAGGGAGATGAAAGAGGCCTGCTGGTGAGGTTGCCTCCAGCAACAGCAAGGGAGGAGGTGCTGTGGGGTGTCAGCTGCTGTGGTGCTCGCTGAGTCACATGAGGTTTTGAAGGAAGGGTTTTGAAGGGTTTTGAGGAGGTGAGAAGCGTACTCAGAGCTTTGCTTTTAGAAGATTCCTCCCTCTGCTGCTGGAGAATGGAGGGAAGTGGGCCTGGGAGCAGAAAGCCCACTGGCTCTGGCCCAAGCTGCAGAGCGGCCATGGGGTTGGAGGGAAGGAAACTGAGCCCAGGTGTCCCAGGAGGCCTTGGAGACTGGCTGGATGGGAGGGGAGGGAGGGAGAATGCCGGAGGAAGACTGACAGCTCTCCATCTGGGGTGCTGGGTGGATCTCAGGACCTCAGTCTGGAGACTCCATCTGGGTTGCTGGGTGGATCTCGGGCCCTCAGTCTGGAAACAGGTGAGCAGCGGATTTGCAGCTGTTCCCTGCAGTGCTACCCACAAGGGTCCCCAGCGGCAGCAAAGCACGACAACAAGGAAGCTCACATTTTGAGACTTTTACTTATATATATCAAAGCCACATGGAGTCTGGTGATGTCATAATTCACGGTGAACCTCAGCTTTTAAACCAGAGGCTCAGAAAATGGTGCGAGTTGCTGACTCACTTGGCAGCTGCCCGGTAAGGGGCAAGCTTGTTTTCCTTGAGCACCTGCTTAGGAGTCCTTTCACAGAGGTGGTTTTTTTTTTTTTTTTTTTTTTGGGAGATGGAGTCTCACTGTGTCACGCAGGCTTGAGTGCAGTGGTGCCCTCTCAGCTCACTGCAACCTCCACCTCCCAGGTTCAAACAATTCTCCTGTCTCAGGCTCCTGAGTAGCTGGGATAACAGGCACACACCACCACACCTGGCTAATTTTTGTATTTTTAGTAGAGACCAGGTTTCACCCTGTTGGTCAGGCTGGTCTTGAACTCCTGTCCTCAGGTGATCCAGCCTCCTCAGCCTCCCAAAGTGTGGGATTATAGGCGAGAGCCACCGCGCCCAGCCAGGAGCCCTTTCACAGAAGTTCTGTTTCACGGTAGCACGTGAAACATTGTTGGGCTAGACTGAAGAAAGTGCAACGTTTCCTGTACCTTTTGGCCATTGAAATGTTACACTAGACACATATCAATTAAGGTGATAGAAAAACTTCTGCAACCTCTTGGAACAGTGAGCCTTTTCCATTCTAGATCACCGGGAACAGACATCAGTGGGGTTTTGCGTATTTTCCTCTCACGGAAATCCTCCTGGGCGCTTCAGCGTAGCTTACACAGAAAGGCAGGCGCTGCACTCATCACCGAGGCAAAGAGACACGATGGCAGCTGAGGCGTGGGCAGGGCGTGCTGGGCAGAGCATCAGCTCCCGGGTGCCTGCAAGTCATCAGTCCCTGAGTCCTGGCAAGGACAGCAACATGCCAGCAGCTGAGAGTGAAATGCCACTTCCACTCCGCTCGTTTCAGAGCTCATTCCACATCGTTGCCCTGGCTTCGGCAGCCCTTGGCCGAGTGCATATCCCATGACACCCCGCGGTGGGGTCTGTCTGCCCGCATGGAAGCTCAAGGTGGCATCGGGCTGACTGAGCTCCGTGTGCTGATGCGGTTGTCCCTGGTCTGTGAGTACGGCTGCTCTGTGCTCTTCTCGACCTGCAGGTCTTCCAAATGTGGACTACGAAAGTGGCGGCTGCCTCCTGGGGCTCTTTCCAGTAGCTGCACCATGCTCGGACATCTCTGCCCGGACACATACAGCCCACAGAATTGGGTGCATTTATTGCTGACCTTGGAGGCCTTCACTTTATCCCACATGTGACTGGTGGAAGCCTGTGTCATGGTGACATGGATGACCTGTCACTGAGCAGAGGTGACTGTTGAAATATTTTATTTTCTGTCACCAGGTATTGCCAGGACAGTCGCTGAACAATATCCCAATTGTTGTGTTCCGTTCGACGGCCCCATCACCAGCATCCAGTGAGCTGACCTGCAGGGACCGGGAAGCACTAAAGGTGCTGGAGCCTTCTTCCAGCCCACCGCAGCGACTCAGAGAAATGCACTGCCCAGGCATCGGGAACGGGCCAGTGCCCCGTGCTCCACCCTGTCAGTAAAGACACTGGAGGGTGAATCTGCTCCCCAGCCCTTCTCCTCCATCTGCTCGCCTCTCAGGGAAGTTTCAGACTTCACAACCAAAAAGAGCGTGTGTTACATGCAGCGTCTGTGTTTCAACATCAACCATTTCTAGCACACATGCACCCTCTGACTCAGAGACCACCATGAGAATGCTGGTCTTTCCACTTGCTTTATGGAACATGTTGGTATGCGTCACGCCGTAACAGCCTTGAAGAGCCTCTTTCAGGAAACATGTCTTGGTTTTAAGAATCAGAAGTTAAGGAGACCATAGCGCTCTGAATCGTCCCTGGCCCCCTTCCAGGACCTCTGCCATCCAGCACACGTGTGAACACTGCGGCACAGTGAACACCGCAGCACAGGTCCCATTACAGCCAGGTTGTCTCCTCAAGGTGACTGGAGGGGGTATCACTCTCAACAACTGTGTGTATATGGGTCTTATTCTTGATGAATTTCTGTCCAGTGAAGGGCAGACCTGCAAACCTAATTTCAGTTGCAAACCCCACATATCTGAGACAGGTCTTAGTCAATTGAGGAAGTTTATTTTGCCAGAGTTAGGGATGCGTGCTTGTGACACAGCCTCAGGAAGTCCTGACGACGTGTGCCCAGGGAGGTCGGGTGACAGCTTGGTTTTATACATTTTAGGGAGACCTGAGACATCCGTCAGTATATGTAAGGTGTGCATTCGTTAAGACATACATTCACTCTGTTGGGAGAGGCAGGACAAGTTGAAGCGGGGAAAGGCTTTGAGGTCATAGGCAGGTAAGAGACAAATGGTTGCATTCTTCTGAGTTTCTGATTAGCTTCTCCAAAGGAGGAATCAGGCGTGCATTTATCTCAGTGAACGGGGGTGAGTTTGACTTCCGTCTGTCCTTTGTCTACAGGAAATTCCTTGTGAGGGAAGGTGTGGAGCTTTATATCGTAGTATAGCTATCTTTTTAAGGGGTAGAATGGGAGCAGGTTGCCCTAAGCAGTTCCCAGCTTGACTTTTCCCTGTGGCTTAGTGATTTTAGTGATTTTAGGGTTCCAAGATTTATTTTCCTTTCACACAGCACAGTGTGTAAATATCTGTGTGCATTTGCTGAAGCAAAATTGCCTGGAAATTATAAGATGAGTTTTGTTGGAAAAAACTAAACTGAAATATGTAAGCCCATCCCAGTTGTCCCCAGTATTCATATAATTCATCTTAGTAACGGCCTTTTTTTACTTTGAGACAGAGTTTTGCTCTGTCACCCAGGCATGGCTCACTGCAACATACACCTCCTGAGTTCAAGTGATTCTCCTGCCTCAGCCTCCCGAGTCGCTGGGAATACAGGCATGTGCCATCATGTCCAGCTAATTTTGGTATTTTTAGTAGAGATGGGGTTTTGCCATGTTGGTCAAGTCGGTCTCGAACTCCTGACCTCAGGTGATCCACCCACCTTGGCCTCCCAAAGTGCTGGGATTATGGGCATGAGCCACCTCGCCAGGCCAGTAACAGCCCTTTTGTCCCATTCTGAAGATAAAATAGTAAGTGATAGAAATGTATAAATTATATACATAATTTTTCCACCAATGATATTGGAACTCCCAGTGCTTCATCGTGATAAAAACGAGAAAGTATGACGTGTGAATGAAAACACATAGCGGTATGCACACTGCTTTTGCGTGAATATTGCTTTTGTGCCATCCACTACCTGTTTTCCTCATTCTTTGTTCCTTGTCTACATTTTGTACATTCACCTGCATGAGCAATTGCAGAGGAAACGAGGGGATTTTTCAATTTATCAAAATCTGAATACCAGCAGTCGCATCTGTTTTACAAAAACAAGTCTCGACGTAAGTAGGCGCAGACCAGGGGTTCCTCTTTGGAAATGTGTCACTGGTGACTGCTCCAGTCTGGAAAACATTTTAGGGGCCAGAGAAGCCATTAGGTTTCTGGGGTCTTGCTTTCAACAGCTGGGATACATGAGTCCCTTTCCACATCTCCGTGAGCAGTTCTGCCCTGCCCCTCCCATTGACTCACGGGATTTCTGTCGTTCAAAATGTAGACATTTTAGTCCACTCTTCAGAGAGTTTCCTATCTGAAAACTGGCAAGTTTGTGAACTCGCGTGTGCTAGTTCATGAATTCTGTGTAGATGTTGTTTCTCTTGTGTGTGTAAATGAGTGTGCACTTGTGTGTGGGTAGAGGGGGACAGGAAACAATTTATATCAGTGCATGCTGCTGAAAATACATTCGCCTACGAACATTTTACAAAGACCTCTCTTTTATACCAAAGCATAGCTCATTTGAAAGAAAAACGACATTTAAGAAAATCTCAGATGACTTGTAAAAACATCTATATCTGGCATAAAATCTGCAGTTATCTGAAAGAAAGTGTCGCGTACTTGAGATCAAAAGTAGACAGAAGTATTTTGCTCCTATGATTTAGTTTGTTTACAGGAAAATAGTGATGACAGTTTAATGTAATATATTAAAGAGAATATGTGCATATTTAGACAATATAATGTATACGTAAAAGCCAAGAGTTAGAGGAAGACTTGATAGTTAAAACAGGAAGAAATAAGGATTCAGGAAATTTGGAACTTTGTCTAGTATTTGTTTTGTGCTTTATGCTTACGTTTATCCATGTTTTTGCCAGAAGGATTTCCATGGGATATTTTTGTTGTGACGGAGGATGTGGTTTCCAAACCTTGCTCTGTGCTGAAGAACCCTCGTCCTGGAGAGGAGCCTTCATGCCCCAAAGCTCCAGGTTCCTTTGACAGTGCAGTGAAGGGGATGGACACCCGGCCTCCCTGTCCATGGGCTTGGCCATTTCCTGAGTGCAAAGCTGTGAGACCAGCACGGGTCTCCTCGGGGGACTTCCAGGCATCTCTGGGTGCAGATGAATCCCTGGGGCGCTGAGCAGAGTCCAGGACCAGGGAAAGACTCCACACTGAATTGCAGGGGAACTCTGGACTCCAGACAGGGAAAGGCATCCAGGACAGGGCTCTACTCTCCAGGAAAACCACCTGCCGCTGTGTTGGCTGTTGGGGAAACACCACTGGTCACAGCATCCGGGCCCCAAAGGTGAAGTCAGAGGGAAACTTTGCTCCCTGGGCCCTGGAGCAGCCAATCAGACACAAAGCTGTGGGATCATCAGAGAGCCACGTGGGATGAGGTTAGGCCTGGGGTCTGGATGAGGATGGGCCTGCAGGAGCTGCAGAACGAGGGCAAGCTAGGGAACGCAGGGGTGTAGGAGTTGATTTGGGATCCCTTAGCTTCACCGCAACACTTTGTAAACTGCAAAATTGTACTGTTTTGCAAGGTGGAATTTATTTACTCCTTTCATTTTCTGTGCTTTGTTAAGCAAATGATGAGTTAAGAGGATCAGAATATGTGTGGGATACTCAGCACATCAGACAGTATTCTGCTTCTCATGGGCAGACGGGGGCATGAAATTCCTTATTGTTAATAAAAGCAGCTCTGTGGGACCCGTGGCGCCCCCCAGCCCGAGCACCACGCCCCCGCGACCTTCCCTTGTGTTGTCGAATGTTGTCGATGTTTGCCAGATGTTGGGAGGCTTCTCTGTAAAAAAGTTTCTGGAGAAAGTACCAAATCCTGAGCCCTGAATTCGTCCCTGCTCTATTCGCATCCTAGCTCCTAAGGACCTGTGAGCCTCAGAGCCACCAGGCAGGGCCTTAGCCTGCATCCTCTGGGATGCCACAGGCATGAACAAAATATGGCAGAAGGGTTGAGTGATGAATTAATGGATTCTCATGATTATTTGACTTTAAAATATTTTCTCAGGCCACACGCAATGACTCCCTTACTGTAGGATTCATCCACCTTCATAATACTCAACCCCACCCTCCCACACACACAGCGAGGCTTCCTAGGACAGGCTGAGCATCTCCAGCTTCCCAAGCCCTGAAGCTGAGACGTGAATGCTCTGGTCCTGCCCAGTGTCTCCCAGGCCCTGATTTGCACCAGTCCCAAACAAAGCCCTGAGTCTCCTGGCCCTTCCCCCGGGCAGTTCCCTCTCCCCTATCAGTGGACCTCAGCACCGCGCCAGACATGCCTGTGGGAGCCATGTGTGCAGCCAAAGGCAGCCCAACCGTAGGAATCTGAGTTCTTCCTGCCTTGGGTCATCGTTATTGAGCTTTTCTGGGAAATTTGGGATCTTGGTGTCTGACAAAAGTCATATTACTTATTTAAGGTAAGTGTTGCAATTTTCCATTTCATAATCAAGTAAAAGCTAGACATATTCTTACTAGCCATTAAGAGAACCACAAATGATTTGCTATTTTTTTTCAAAGAAATATTTTTATGTCATGTGTTGGCAGAAAATGTAAAGCTATTTCTGGCTTTGGAGCTTTTCCTGAATAAGAATTCTGGATTTAAAATGTTGAAGACTATTTCAATTTTAAAACTAAAAAAAAAAAAAAAAGCAGAACATTATGAAAAGTTTAATACTGCATAACTTAATGTTATTAAAATGTGTAAAACTTGCAGCTTATTAAACTGTAAGAGAAACCCAAACTCAGAAAAAGCTACACAAAGTGGCTACAACTAAAATGGACCTAAAGTAACTCAAAAATCTCTAATTCTGGCCATAAAACAGTAGGTATGGTCTCTGAAACCCCAACATGGCCCTGATAACAGTCAGCGTGGAACTGTGAGCATCCCAAGAGGAATTCACTGAAGGCAGGACAGAAAAGCCATCTCACTAGTCACCCATTGTGAGTCTCCTGAAATTCTCACCCTGTCTCTGCAGACCTGCTGCACAGATGAGAAAACTGAGTTTCCAGAGAGCTGAATGGTTTAGAGTCACACAGACCTAGAGCATGTGTTCCAATACTGTGCCTCTCATTACATAATAGTGCCTGCCTTGTACAAACATTCGCTTTCATTTGTGCATGAAAGGTATTTTAAGGAAAAGGTTGTAGCAGCTACCTAAGAGTCAGGGACAGAAGTTAGGGATCCTGGCCCCTCAAAAACTTGCTTTAAGACCTTACATGGTTCACTCAGCCTCTACGCCTCCTCTTAGGGCCTTTGCTTACAGAAGACGGTAATTCCACTGACTGCACCAGCTCATTTGTTGTCAGAGTTAAGTAAGAACACAAGGTAGTGAGATAGGTCACTTTCTTTTTGTATTTGACTGATGCTTCAAATATAATTTCATTTCATCTGGAATATATTTTGATAATCATGACGCCGTGTGATCCTGAGGGGGAGATAATCATGACCCCGTGTGATCCTGGGAGAGGATAATCATGGCCCCGTGTGATCTTGGGAGGAGATAATCATGACCCCGTGTGATCCTGGGAGGTGATAATCATGGTCTCGTGTGATCCTGGGGGGAGATAATCATGACGCCGTGTGATCCTGGGGGAGATAATCATGACCCCGTGTGATCCTGGGGGGGATAATCATGACCCCGTGTGGACCTGGGGGGGATAATCATGACCCCGTGTGGACCTGGGGGGGAGATAATCATGACCCCATGTGATCCTGGGGGGAGATAATCATGACCCCGTGTGATCCTGGGGGGGATAATCATGACCCCGTGTGGACCTGGCAGGGAGATAATCATGACCCCGTGTGATTCTGTGGGGGAGATAATCATGGCCCTGTGTGATCCTGGGGGGGATAATCATGACCCCGTGTGGACCTGGGGGGGAGATAATCATGACCCCGTGTGATCCTGGGGGGAGATAATCATGACCCCGTGTGATCCTGGGGGGGATAATCATGACCCCGTGTGGACCTGGCGGGGAGATAATCATGACCCCGTGTGATTCTGCGGGGGAGATAATCATGGCCCTGTGTGATCCTGGGGGGGATAATCATGATCTGTGTAATCTTAGGAGGAGAGAATCGTGGCCTGCTGTACTCCTAGGAGGATATAATCATGGCTCCACCTAACCCTGGGAGGTGATAATCATGGCTGCACGTTGGGGCGCCTCTTTTTCTCGGCTGGAAGATGTGCCCGGAGCGGACTGAAGTCACTGCTCTTGGTGCATCTGGAATGTCCTTCCAGTGCCTGCTTCTTGCTTTCAATGACTTCCCTCTCCCCTTGTACCCCAATTCTCTCCTTACCAGCAGCTTCAGAAGATGACATGTCTGTTTTTCCTAAAACCGAACTCTGGTGACCAAACCCCTTGATCATGCTCTCAGAATCAGAGGAGTGTTTCTCTCCCTCTTTCCACCTTCTACTCCTTTGAATTCTCCTCTGCCCACTCCTCTTCCCATCTCCCCATCTTCCTGTATCTTGGGCTTTATGCCTTTGCTTCCCCAAGCCCACTCTGTATTTCCTCCGTCTTTCATAATGAACCTTCTTCAGGGCAGGTGGTGCACACAGACCTCCCTAACCTCTCCTCTAACCCCTTTTTCTACAGCTCCAGTTCTCAGCATCTGTGCTCAGCAGTCCCTGGAAACGCCTTCTCTTAAGGTGCCAGGCAGAACAGTCTCTCCTCAGATCTCACTTTTGTTGGCTTCTATGCAAAGAGAAGCAGGAGGTAAAGAGATCTCTCCCACGGCTCATCCCAGTGGGGAACCTGTGGAGTCTGCCAATGAAGAAATGCTTAAGAATTGCAAGAAGGACACTGCTCCAAAGGAGAGGAGAGGAGAGGAGAGGAGAGGAGAGGAGTACAGACTCAAAAGGAGCTGTGCACAGCTGGAAAGGTGGCAGGGGCTGCACAGACACCTATTCCAACGTCATTCTTGCTGCCTGTAATCAATTCCTGTTCCCTTATTCTGGTGGTCAGTGTTCCTCAACAAATCATGCAGAGCCCCTTCCAATAACTGGGCAATCTTTTTGCCAAAACAGACTCCATGCTTTCCAGGGAATCCCAATCCATGATATGAGATGCCGTCTTGAATTCAAAATGGTGAACCTCTCAGAAGACTCTTCTAAGTTAGGTACGTTAGATTCAAGCTCTTTTGGATGAAAGTGGGAGAAACACAGCTGAGAGACCAGAAAACACTCAGCATCACTGAAGTCTTAGATGTCCACTCAGAGGCCTTTGCTGAGCACCAGCCACTCTTGGAGGAGAACTGCTTGGAAACCAGGATGTAGACGCGCAAATGTGCCCTGCCCTAAGCCAGGTTGGAGCCCCCATCAGCGCTGTCTCACTTTCCAGGAGAGTCTGCCTATCGCAGACCCTCTTAGTTCCCTGGACTGTGTCTTCTTCAACCAGCTCTGGCATGAGCTACAGTGACCATGGACATTCCGATCTCTCTTGACGGCGTCCTACCTCAAGTAAACACTGTGTTTCTCACATTTTCTAAGCCTACAGGTGGATGCAGCCCAGAACTATGGGCAATTAAAGGCACGGAGGGTGAGGGGGTGGAAGGTGAGCTGATGAATAAACACCCCAGACTCCTTCAGAGGAACATTTCTTCCCGGTTTCTCAATAGGATCCTGGGAAAATTGAGCTTCAGTTGCCCACAGCAGTAACCAACTCAATAATGTACACTTTAAATCTCTCTTGTAGGTTCCCTGCTCCCTGAGTCCAGCTTCCTGGGGTCACCTCCAAAATAAATGACTTGGCCCCAAGCTCAGGTCCAATGCTCTGCTCTAAGACAAACCCCAATGAAAGTTTTCTTGGTGGTTAGAGAATCAACACAAGGAAACTAATTGTATTATTATCAAGGCTATAATTATCATACTTTCATCAACATGAAACCATGATCATCCAAGCCCCAGAGAGCGCTCCCACGTGGATGCTCATGGGCCTTCTGGAAAGGCCTCTCCCCTGCAGCTGGGCTCGGACCTTCACTCTCCACCTCCCCCCAGCCCTCAGCCCTAGGGCAGGCAATCCTTTTTCCAGTAACACAGTTTTGTTGTTGTTTTTTCTTTTTTTTTTTTTTTTCCCAAGTCGGCTACAATGGAGCACATTTAAGTTTTGAAAGTGCATTCCATTGGAAAGTTACACCCAGGACACATTAAGATTTGGGTGTTTCTTAAACTCTTCAGCGTCCCATTCAGAGATTATTGCATGGGAGTTGCCTCTGTGATGGTTGAGCTCATCTGCCCCACACTGGTTTATCCTGAGCAAATTCTCCAAGGGTCCCACCTTTTGCTCCTGCTTAGAGGCTCCTGTCTGTGGTCCTCCCACCTCTGCCTGAGTCCGGCAAGAGACAGGGGCCTCAAGATGCCTGACTGCTTAAGGCAAAGGGAAAGTGCCATGCAGGCTACCGAGGCCTGAAATGTACCCTTTCCAAACACCCGCGGCCCTAGTTTTACTCCTGCTGAAAGTGTGATGAAAGTTTTTGTTATAAAGAGGTTACGGTACCTCATTGTGGTTTCGATTTGCATTTCTCTAATGATCAGCGATGTGGAGCTTTTCTTCGTGTTTGTTGGCCATATGTATGTCTTTTTTTTGAAAAGTGTCCGTTCATGTCCTTTGCCCACTTTTTAATGAGGTTACTTTTAGATTATAAGTTTAAGTTTTTTATAGATTCTGAAGATTAGACCTTTATCAGACGTGGTTTGCAAAAATTTTCTCCTGTTCTGTAGGTTGTCTGTCTACTTTGTTGATAGTTTGTTTCGTCGTGCAGAAGCGCTTCAGTTTAATTAGGTCCCATTTGTCAATTTTTGTTTTTGTTGGAATTGCTCTTGGCATCTTTGTCATGAAATCTTCGCCAGGGCCTTTGTCCAGAATGGTGTTTCCTAGGTTATATTCCAGGGTTTTTATAGCTTTAGGTTTTACATTTAAGCCTTTAATGTATCTTGAGTTGACTCACAGGAGGCAGGATGGCTATTATTTAAAAGCCAAAAAATAACAGGTGCTGGTACAGTTGCAGAGAGAAGAGGACATGTACATACCACAGGTGGGAATGTAACTTAGTTCAGACATTATGGAAAGCAATTTGGTGATTTCTCAAAGAACTTAGCCATTCAACCCAGCAATCCCATTACTGGGTATATACCCAAAGGAATAGAAATCATTCTACCAGAAAGACACATGCACCCATGTGTTCATTGCAGTACTGTTCACAATAGCAAACGCAGAGTCAACCTAAATGCCCGTCACTGGTGGACTGGATAAAGAAAATATGGTGCATATACACCATAGAATATGACGCTAAAGAAACTATGCACACACACACCATGGAATACGACGCTAAAGAAAATGTGGTGCACACACACCATAGAATACGACGCTAAAGAAAACGTGCACACGCCATGGAATACGATGCAGCCATAGTGAAGTACAAGGGCACGTCTTCTGCAGCAGCGTGATGGAGATGGAGGCCACTCTCCATAGCAAACTAACACAGGAACGGAAAACCAAATACCAGAGGTTCTCACTTGTAAGTGGGAGTTAAATGATGAGAACACATGGACCCATAGAAGTGAACAACACACACTGAAGCCTACTTGAAGGGAAGGGTGAGAATCCAAAAACTACGTATCAGGTGCTGTGCCCATTATCTGGGTGACTAAGTAATCAGTACATCAAACCCATGTGACATACAATTCATCTACACGAATCTGCACTTGTATCCCTGAACCTAAAATAAAAGTTAAAAAAAAAATAAAGAGGCTACAGTATAAAAGGCTGTTTGTGAGTTCCACTTGTGAATAAGCAGCCTACAACTGATATACACCGTCTATGCAAGGTGGTTTCACAAGAAAACTGAGCATCTGGCGATCTTTGCTCCTTACTCTTCTTGCTTGCTTTTAATTATTTTAGAAATTCTATTAAAAATTTTTAATTTTGTTTTTAGGAAATAGGGTCTCTCTGTGTCACACAGACTGGAATGCAGTGGTGCAATCATGGCTCACTGAAGCCTTGACCTCTCAGGCTCAAGCAATCCTCCTGCTTCAGCCTCTCAAGCAGCTGGGACTGCAGGTGCTCACCACCATGCCCGGCTAATTATTTTTTAAATTTTGTGTAGACACAGGGTCTCCCTACATAGCCCATCCTGGTCTAAAACTGCTGGACTCAAGCAATCCTCATGCCTTGGCCTCCCAAAGTGCCACCATGTGAACCACCATACCCAGCTTAAGTTTTTATTGGTGAGCAATGATTGTACGTATTTCTGGAGTACATGTAATGTACAAAGATGCTTTTAATCTGAGTCTACAGTTTTCCTCATAAGCAGGTTTACATGAACCTTCACAAGTACTTGTGCGTGCGCACACACACACACACACACACACAGAAACATGACAATGTGATGGTCAAGATGAAAATGACCATGTATTCTGCTGTTGACATCTTTTGATCTGGGGCAGAATCAATGTGCTTTTTCTCTGTGGTAGCTTTGTTGATGCTGAGGTAAACACACATGTTGAAAGCATGTAAGCACAGAAGGTTCTGTCGATGAACGGTCAATCACCTTTGCATGTCTGCTCCCTCTTTGAGGGAAGTGCTTTAGGGCAGGTGAATATTCCTGAGTATTCCTCGGAGACACCCGTGTTCCAGAATTACAACCAAGACCTTTGCTTTCACGCCACGTCGGGAACATGTGTCCTCTGCTCTTTTCCTCTTAGCCTCAGGGGTGCAGACATTGGGCTGCGACATGTCTCAAGGAGACAGTTTTCCCCTTCAAGATCCCACAGATCCTTTCTGCATTCCCCATGAGTGTGCTGACCCTATGCAACTGCAAAGCTGTGAGACCAAGCGTGTGGCCTCTGCTTCCCATGCGGCCGTCTTGGGGGTCTGGTAAATATTGCTCATCTCCACCCTCAGAGCTGCCCTGGTGCAGGCTGCACCAGACCTGCCTCCCAACGCTGTTGAGAGGGG
Source organism: Macaca mulatta (assembly GCF_049350105.2). NCBI lineage: Eukaryota > Metazoa > Chordata > Mammalia > Primates > Cercopithecidae > Macaca > Macaca mulatta. The sequence goes on along the minus strand of NC_133409.1, from coordinate 2,838,942 downwards.
ACTCCAGGGGTCGAAGTCCCCACAGATAGCCTGGTCAGTGCTGCCATCTCTTCCTCCTGTCCCATCACTTCTTCTGAGGTAAGCATCTTCCCCTGCTCAGTACCTGCAGGCTGAGATCCCAGGCTCTGTCCAGGGTTGATGGACTGGGTTAGGGGCCAGCGTGAGTAGGGGCCAAGCTCCCGGCACACGTGACTCTGTGTCGGTTCCCATTTCTCTGGGAAGCATTTTTCCAACTCCCCATAGCTGGACCCTGCCTTGTGTCCTCGATGCAACTCTCCCATGGATAGGCGCTTTCCTGCCCCCACTCTCCGTCGCCCTCTCCAAGGGGGGCTCTATGCACAGCTCCCTCCCCTAAACCCCTCTGCCCACCTTCTAGCTCCTGCTAGCCATTGTTTTATTATTCATCTAACAGTTACTCCAAAACACCTCAAATGAGCCATTTTGATTCTTCTATTGCATTAATTTAGGTTAATTCTTACAATAGCCCCATGAGGAATGTTATTTCTGTCGTATCGCGGATGAGGAAACTGAAGCTCAGGGGAGGCTAGTGACTTTCCCAGGAACTACACAGGCAGTCAATGGCTGAGGCAGACTGAGGGACATGGCCCCCTGTGCTTGCCAGCCTCAACACAATACACACTCCCAAAAAGCTTCACATTTCCTCAAAGATGAGGTCAGTAACACACTTCCCTGCAAATAACAAATAATAATTAAATTTCGCTGACTACATGTTATGTGTCAGGGAATCTGCAAAGAGCTTCACCCATGTCCCGTCATTCTGGCATCAAAACAGTGAGCCGGGTGCCGAAATGGGCATCCCCACGCCACGCATGAGAACACGGAGGTACCCGAAAGCCAGGCAGCGGACACGCTGGGATTTACACAACCCTACCTCGGGCAGCAGTCCTACCCTCGTGCCATCAGCCTCCCCAGGTACACAGAGGTTGTGTAATCATTACCTACCCAGGCGACTCTTGAACTGAGCTAAGCTTTGGGTGGTATAAGATGCATTAACGTTTAGACATGCCAGGATTCCAGGTGAGGCAAGCACGTTCTCCTCCAATGAAGCCACGAAGCCCCACCCCACTCCTGAGAGGCCAGGAAGGAGACGGGGGCAGATGGAGAAGTCATCAAACAGCCCTCTGGACACAGCCCGGGAGCCCCGGCCAACACCATCCATCCCAAAGGCCAGCTTGGAAGTTCACACCCTCATTCTTCATCGAAAGAAAGCATGATTACTCTGGCAGGAGAGAAAGGCTTCCCAAAATCCAAACTGGCGAGACAATGGAATTCTTCATAAGAAAACTCCAGATGCCCCCGAGCTTGCTCTCCGGCAGAACGTCCTCAGCACTGTCTGGTCTGCGCTGTTGGATGAGACACACAAAACAGTGCCCACGGCAAGGTCCAGAATCCCTGTGCTGCCACAGCCGGGCACGGGCTGGGGGACCTCAGACAGGGGCTCCATGATTCTGAGCCCCAGCTTCCTCATGGGAGACCCAGAAACAGGTAGTGAACACAGGAATGATTTGAAAATGTAGTGGGCATGTAGCATCTATCTCAGGGCTGGACACACAGCCTTCAGTCACTGAATATACGTACACACACATGCACACACACAGGCATGTGCACACATACGAAGCACTATGGTATGTCAAGAAACACTCTGTCCAATACAACAGCTTGTAGAAATGTTAAGATCATGACTCCTTCAAGAAACAACGAAAGCAATGGAACCACCAGCCAGAAAAACAAAAGGCCCTGTATATATAATAATCCAGTATGGAGCATTCGGGGAGCCTGGCGGCAGGTGGAGAATCTCCGTGAGAATGAGACGAGTTGATACCTTTAGTCACACGGCGCAGACCCCCGATGGGAACTGCAGAGGGCCTAGCAGAGGGGGCCCTGGGACAATTAAGGGGAGGCCACAGGAGGCCCAACATCACTCAGAGTGAAGATCCTCAGCCTACAATTTTCTCCTTAGCTACTTTCCTAGCACTTCCTTCGCAAACAGAGGCAGACCCAGACAGCCACCTGCACTCCTCTGCCTCCAGCACAGACCTCCCGCCACTGCTTCTCCTCTGTCTCTCAAAACTTGTCTATGCACAAAACCTGAGTGGAGGGGAAAGAACATACACGTGTGGAAAACTCTGTACTGTGCACAAGCATGCGTTAAATATACAGCCTCATTTGGCCTCGCGGAAACTCAGGGAGGCAGACAGTGTGTTCCCATCTTAGAGATGGGAGCAGCGAGGCTCAGTGAACATAAGTTACAGTGTGGCTGGTGTGGTGGAGCTGATATCACACATGGATGCCCCACTCCAGAATGTATCCTTCCCTCCATGTCTGCATCACCACCGGAGAGCAGCAGGCGTGAGAACAGTTGGACCTAGGGGAGCAGGGAGACTCGGACTCCTCACAGCCAGGTCTGCCGTGGTCCACACACTTACCTTGGTTTCTCAGCTATATTGAGGGATAGTTGGTGTTTGAGGCTGATCTCGCACTGCTATAAAGAAATGCTTGAGACTGGGTAGTTTATAAAGAAGAGGTTGCATTGGCTCACGGTTCTGTAGGCTATGCAGGAAGCATGATGCTACTCAGCTTCTGGGGAGACCTCAGGAAGCTTACAATTATGACAGAAGGCGAAGGGGAAGCCAGCGCATTGTACGTGGCTGGAGCAGGAGGAAGGAGGGAAAGCGGAGGTGTCACACACTTTAAAACAACCAGATCTCATGAGAACTCACTATCACAAAAACAGCACCCAGGGGATGGCACTAACCCATTCATGAGGGCTCCACCCCCATGACCCATTCACCTCTCACCAGGCCCCACCTCCAGCACTGAGGATTACAACTTGACATGAGATTTGGGTGGGGACACAGATCCAAATCATATCCATTGGTAAATGAAAATTGTTTGCATTCAAGGTGTACAATGTGATGTTTCGATATACGTATACATTGTGAGATGCTGACCCTAGTCCAGCTGCTTAACGTGTTCATCGCCTCACATAGTTATTGCATGTGTGTGCATGCATGTGGTGAGAATATAAGATCTACTCTCAGCAAATTTTAAGTATTCAATACGTTATACATTAGTGTGAGATGTAGTCACTGCTCTGTACACTAGATTCTCAGAAACTGTTTATTTTATATGTGTAAGATGATAAATGTTTAGGCCTAAAGGCTTAGGCCTTTTCTCAATCAAAGAAAAAAACATGTCTTAAGGTCAGTTTATTAGTCTGACAGTTTCATTTGCTGAGTGTTTACTGTAGTTACGATTGCTTCCTGTTTTTTTCTTTCTTTCTTTTTCTTTCCTTTTCTTTTTTTTTTTTTTTTTTTTTTTTTTTTTGAGATGGAGTCTCACTCTGTCGCCCAGGCTGGAGTGCACTGGTGCGATCTTGGCTCACTGCAACCTCCACCTCCCAGGTTCAAGCAATTATCCTGCCTCAGCCTCCTGAGTAGCTGAGATTACAGGCGTCTGCCACCAGGCCCGGTTAATTTTTTGTATATTTAGTAGAGACGGTATTTCACCATGTTGGACAGGCTGGTCTCAAACTCCTGACCTCAGGAGATCCACCCAACTTGGGTCTCCAAAGTGCTGGGATTACAGGCATGAGTTACCACACTGGCCTCTTTTTTCTTGTTAAGGTGAAATTCACATAATATGAAAGTAACAGTTTTAAAGTATGCAATTCAATGGCACTTAGTACATTCACAATGTTGTTAAACTATCACCAAGCATATTCATCACCTCAGAAGAAAATCTTGTACCCGATTAGCAGTCACCGTCATTTTCCCTTGCCCCCAGCCCCAGCAAATACCAATCAGCATTCTGTCTCTACGGATTTACATTTTCTGTATGTTTCATATAAACAGAATTATATCTATTGTGACCTTTGTGTTTGACTTCTTTCACTTTGCACAGTGTTTTAGGGGATTATCCATGCTGTAGGTGTATCAGTATTAAATTACTTTTTACAGATGAGGAAAATGCGGCTGTATGTCCACGCCATGTTGTGCTTAGCCGTTTATCCATGGATGAACATTTGGGTTGTTTACATGTTTGGGCTACTGTGAATAATGCTGCTATGGACATTCAGGTATGGAACTATGTTTGTAGATCTGTTTTCGATTATTTTGGCTATATATCCCTAAGAGTGAAACTTTTGGATCAAAGTTAATCTTTCCTGAAGATTAACTTTCTGAGGAAATGTGAAGCTGTTTTCCAAGGCATCTGCACCATTTTACATTCCCACCAGCAGTGGTACACGGGGGTTCCAATTTCTCACAAATACTCCCCTTTTTAATTATTATTATCACCATCCCAGTGAGTGGCAGGTGGCACCCCAATGTGGTTTCCATTTTCATTTCTCTAATGACTGATGAGGTCGAGAGTTTTTTCATGTGATTTTTGGCCATTTGTATAACTTCTTTGGGGAAATGTCTATTCAAATCCACTGACTATTTTTGAGTTGAGTTCTTTGTCTTTTCATTGTTGAGACACTAGACACTTATAAAACATATAATTTGCAAATATTCTTCCCATTCAGTCATACATCGTTTTACTTTCAAAAGTAAATAGTTTGCTTATGAGATTACACAAAAGTTTTTAATTTTATTTGAATAGAGACCAATTTATCTAGTTTTGTTTGTTGTTGCTCATGCTTTCAGTGGCATATCTGAGAATCCATTGCTAAATCTAAGGTCTTGAAAATTTACCCCTATGTTTTTATCTAAGAGTTTTATAGTATTAGCCCTTACAGTAGGTCACCAATACATTTCTAAGTTGATTTGTGTATATAATGTGAGGTAGGAACCATTTCTTTCTTTGGTATGTAGAGATCCAGTTGTCCCAGGGCCACTTGTGGAAGAGCCTGCTCCTTCCTCATTCAATGGTCTTAAGACTCTGTTGAAATCAATTCACTATACATATGTATGTTTCTTTCTGGACTCTCAGTTATGCTCCATTGGTCTCTATGTTTATCTGTATGTCCATGCTACACTATTTGATTACTGTAGCTTTGTAGTAAGTTTTGAAATCAAGAAGTATAAATTCTCCAACTTTGTTCTTCTTTTTCAATCTTGTTTTGAATTTTTAGAAGACACTGTAATTACATATGAATCTGAGTATAATTTTTTCTAATACTGCCAAAAACCACCCAACCATCAGAATTTTGATAGCAACTGTACTGAATCTGTGGATTACTGTGGGGCAATATTACCATCTTTACAATATTAAGTAGGTAATGTCACCAATAAGGCAAAATAGAAGGTAACTAGCTCATATCCTCCCACCACAATAAGAATTATGCATCCACGGTCACGTCTCTGCTGGAGCTTCAGGATTCGGGTAGAAGTTTGAAGCCCAACACTGTGGAGGGTCATTTTAAGAGTTTAGACCCACGCTCGGGTGGCTGGTCTGCTGAGCTTGCTCCCAGGCTCAAACCCAGAAATGACTCAGTCTTCCAAGGGGTTTGGCTACAACCCCATTTTGGGCTTGAGGCTGCAATCCAAACCACCTGCCAAGGGATCTGGAAGGAATCACACACACTAGGGCCTTGGCAGAAGGGCTCATCTGCCTGCTAACATCAGTCTCAGTGGTGAACCTGACAGTTTCCCTGTGGTTCGGTCCCAGTGTCCCCCAGTTGAGGTGCCAGCTCAGAGCTGCTTGCACAAGGACCCAGAGAGAGATTCACCCATCTGTGGCAGCCCAGGTGTCTGAGACTGCCTGATAGGATTGCCAACCTGTCTCCCACAGCAGATCCTTAGGTGACCCAGTCTCAGCTCTGGCCCCTTCTGCTACAATCAGAGAACTATCCCATCTATACTGAGACATGCAGGGATATTTGCACCCTTTTGAGTCAGTGAGACCGGGCTCTCCAGCCTGCATGCCACAGCAGATCCTCAGGGGACCCCGTCTCAGCTTGGCCCCTTCTGATACAATCAGAGATCTATCCCATCTATACTAAGATCTGCAGGGAAATGTGCACCCCTCTGAGCCAGTGAGACCAGGATCTCCAGCCTGCATTCCACAGAAGATCCTCAGGGGGCCCAGGCTCAGTTCTGGACCCTCCTGCTATAGTTGATGAACTACCTCATTGATGCAGGAACTTGCTAGGCAACATGCATCACTCTAAACCAAGATCAGGCTCTCCAGCCTCTGTGCCACAGCAGATTCCAAAGGGGCCCATTCCAAGCTCCAGCCCCTTCTGCTACAGTTATGGAATGATTTTATCTGTGCAAGAACTCCCTGAGAGATATATACCCACCTGAGCCAATGTGAAAGACCCATAAGCCTTCTTTCAACAGCAGATTTCTAGGGGACCCAGTCTCAATTTCAGCCACTCTTGCTGCACTTGGGAACCCAGCCCAACTGTGCAGAGACCTGTTTGGTGGCACATCCATCTGGGCCATTGACACAGTCTTCTGGACTCAGCTTCCTGGCCGGCATTCCCACACAGCCCAAGTACCTTCCTTGGGTCTTCCCCAAATTAATCTCAGGTGGAAAGCCATGTCAACCTCAGAGTCTTTACAAGACTTGTAGCAAGCCTAGACTTAGAGTGTCTTCTAGTGCAAATATGGTTGCAGTGGTCACAGGCTCAGGGAATTCAACAGTCAATCTACTTAGAATATACTTTTTCTACTTAGAAGAAGGACAGGCACAAACAAAGCCAGACTGTGAAGACTAAAATAAATATGTAATCTTTCAATGTGCTGACATTACCACATATCCATAAGCATCAATGACACTCAGAAAAATGTGACTTCACCAAATAGACAGATCAAGGTGCCAGAGATCAACCCTAAAATGATAGAGATATGTAATCTATCAGACAATTAAGTAAAAATAGCTGTTTTAAGAAAGTTCAATGAACTTCAAGAAAATACAAAGAATCAATTCAGAAATTTATCAGAGAAAGTTAACAGAGAGATTGATATAAATTTTAGAAAAAAAATCAAACAGAAATCCTGTGAAGAACAATGAATAATATGAGAAATGAAATAAACAGTATCAATAACAGAAATTGACCAAAGAGAAGAAAGAATCAGTGAGCTTGAAGACTAACTGAGGGAAAAAAAAGGAAAGAAAAGAGATGAAAAAGGTGAAATGGAATGAAGAAAGCTTTAGAGTTTCTATAGGATGACAGGCAAAAATCAAATATTCAGGTTATTGAAGATAAAGAGAAAACTGAAAAACAAAAAGGGGTAGAAACCTTATGCAGAAATATAAGGTTGGGTGCAGTCACTCATCCCTATAATACCAAGACTTTGCGAGGCCAAGGCAGGAAAATCACTTAAGCCCGGGAGTTTGAGACCACCTTAGACAACACAAGTGAGTTCTTATGTCTCCAATCACTTTTTAAAAAATTAGTCAGGCATGACGGCTTATGCCTGTACTTCCAGCTATTCGGGAAGCTGAGGTGGAAAGATCCCTTGAACCTGGGAGAGTAAGGCTGCAGTAAGCCAGGATCTCTCCACTGCACTCCAGCCTAGTCAACAGTGAGATCCTGTCTTAAAATAATAATTATCATTATTACTTATTAATAATAATAGAAAACTTTCCAAATCTGGAGAAAGATATGAATATCCAGGTATAGGAAGGTCAAAAGTCACCAGTCAGTTTCCACCAAATTAAAAATACTCCAAAACATGCTACAAGTACACTCCAAGGTCAAAAACAAAGGTAAGCTCTTGAAAGTGAGAGAAGTGTGAGCGAAGAGTAGGAAATGGCATATAAGGAAGATCCAATATGTCTAGCAGCAGAGTTTTCAGCAGAAACTTTACAGGTAGGAAGGGAATGGGACAATATATTCAGAGTGCTGAAGAAAAAATACTGCCCACCAGGAATACTAAACCCAGCAAATATGCCCTTTAAAAATAAAGGTGAGATAAAAACTTGACCAGAAAAACAAAAGCTGAGAAAATGTGTTGCTACCAAACATGTTCTATAGGAAATGCTAGAGGGGGTTCTTAAAACTGAAAGAAAATAATGCTAATGTGATTGCTACACTAATATGGCAATCGTGGTGTGTAAACTATTTGTGTATTTACTAAGAAGACTAAAAGGGAAAGCAATTGAAGTAAAAACGAGTACAACAATATTTAAGAAATTGACAATATTAAAAATACAAATTGTGACATCAAGATTTAAAATGTGGTGGGAGAAGGGAGTTAATGTATACAGGTTTTCCTGGTTATTTATTTCATTTGTGATAAAGTTAAGTTGGTATCAATTTTAAATAACTACTTAAAATTATAGAATGCTTTTTGTAAGAATCATGGTAACCACAAAGCCAAAGCCTATAACTGGTACACTAAAAATAAAATGCAATGAATTAAAACATACAACCAGAAGAAACCACTTAACCACAAAAGAAGGCAGAAAAAAGCAGAAGAAAGGAAGAGAAGGGTTACAAAAGAACTAGAAAACAAGTAGCAAAATGGTAGTTGAAAGTCCTTACCTATGAATAATAACATTGAATGTAAATGGAATAATTATCCATTTCAAAGACATAGAGTGGCTGAATGACTTTTTTTTCAAAAGAAGAATCAGCTATGTGCTGCCTACAAGAAACTCATTATATCTATAAATTCACACATAGACTGAGAGTGAAAGAATAAAAAAAGATATTTCATGCAAATGCAAACCAAAAAAGAGCAGGAGTAACTGTACTCATATCAGATAAAATAGATCTTAAGTCAAAAACTGTAGAAAGAGTCAAAGAAAATTATGATAAAGGGAATTTATCAATTCAGCCAGAGGAAATAAATAAATAAGCACTCAACACCACAGCATGCAAATATATAAAGCAAATACCAATAGAACTACAGGGAGACATAGATTGCAACACAACAATAGTTGGATAGTTCAACACCCCACTTTCAACAGGGGACAAATCATCCAGGCAGAAAACCAATGAAGAAACATTGGAGTTAAATTACACTCTAGATCAAATGGACCCAACAGACATTTACAGAATATTTTATCCAACTGCTGAAGAACTTATATTCTTCTCCTGAGCACATGGAACATTCTTCAGGATAGACCACATGTTAGGCAATAAAACAAGTCTCAGGAAATTTAAAACAGTTGAAATCATATCAAGTATCTTTTCTGACCACATGGAATAAAACTGGAAATCAATAACAAGAGGAACTTTCAAAACTGTACAATATGTGGACATTAAACAACATGCTCATGAATGACTAATGGATCAATAAAGAAATTAAGAAAGAAATTACAAAATGTATTAAAACAAACAAAAATGGAAATACACCCACATCAAAAGCTATGGGATATTTTTAAGAGGGAACTTCACAGTGATAAATGTCTATATCAGAAAAGTAGAAAGACTTCAAATAAACAACTTAACAATGCACTGCAGGAACTAGAAAAGTAAGAATAAACTAAAAGCAAAATTAATAGAAAGAAAGATGTAATGAAGTACAGAAGAGAAATAAATAAAATTGAAACTAAAATAATACAAAATATCAACAAAACAAAATGTTAGTTTTTTGAAAAGATACACAATTTGACACTCTTAGCCAGACCGAGTGAAAAAGAGAGAAAACCCAAATAAATAAAAGCAGAGATAAAAACGGAAATACAACAATTGATTCCACAGAAATTCTAAAGATAATTAGAAACTAAGCAACTACATGCCAACAAATTGGAAAACAATGGTAAGAAATGAATAAATTTCTACACACATAAAACCCACAAATATTGAACCATCAAGAAATCACCAATAATAAGTAACAACATTAAAGCACTAATGAAAAATCTCCCATCAAAAGAAAAAGCCCTCAAGACCTGATGGATTCACTGCTGAATTCTGTCAAACACTTAAATAGGAAGTAATACCAGTTCTACTCAAACTATTTCAAAAAATTGAAAAGGAGGAAATGCTTTCAAACTCATTCCGTAAGGCCAGCATTATCCTGTTGCCAGATCAGACAAGGACACACACATACACACACACACACACACACACACAAACTATAGGCCAATAACCCTAATACACATGGATGCAAAACTTCTCAACAAAACACTAGCAAACTGAATTTAACACCACATTAAATAGATCATTCACTGTAATAAAGTGGGATTCATTATAGGGATGTAAGGATGGTTCAACATGTGCAAATCAATATGCATGACATAGCACATCAACAGAATTGAGGACAAAAACCATATGATCATTGCAATAGATGTTGAAAGGTATTTAATAAAATTCAACATCCATTCTTGATTTTTAAAAAACTCTCAACAAATAAGGTATAGAAGGAATGTACTTCAACACAAGAAAGTCCATATATGACACACCCACATTTAATATCATACTGAACAAGGAAAAATGGAAAACCTTTTCACTAAGATCTGGAACAAGGCAAGGATGCCCATTTTCACTGCTTTTATTCAATATAGTACCCAAAGCCCTGGCCAGAGCAATTAGACAAGAGAAAGCAAGCAAGAGTATCCACGTTGGAAAAGGAAGACATCACATTATCCTTGTTTGCAGATGACACAGTCTTATAGTTAGAAAAACCTAAAGACTACACAGACAACACACACACACACACACACACAAAATCAGAGCCAATAAATTAACTCAATAAAGTTTCAGAATAAAAAATGACCATACAAAAATCAGTAGCATTTATATACATTAACAGAGATCAATCTAAAAAGGAAATCAAGAAAGCAATCTCATTTACAATAGCTACAAAAAACATACCTAGGAATACATTTAAGCAAGGAAGTAAAAGATATCTACAAGGAAAACTATAAAACACTGATGAGAGAGATAGAAGGGGGTACACAGACACAAATGGAAAGATATCCTATGCTCATGGATTAGAAGAATGAATACTGTAAATCACCCAAAGTGATCAATAGATTCAATGTAATCTCTAGCAAAATACCAATGACATTCTTCACAGAAACATAAAAAAGCATTCCTAAAAGTGTAGGAAACCACAAAAAACTCCAAATAGCTAAAGCCATCCTGAGAAAAAAGAACAAGGCTGAAGACATCACACTGCCTGATTTCAAATGTTGCTACAAATCTATATAGTAGCAGATGTAACATAGCATATCAACAGAATTGAGGACAAAAACCATATGATCATTTCAATAGATGTTGAAAGGTATTTAATAAAATTCAACATCCATTCTTGATTTTTAAAAAACTCTCAACAAATAAGGTATAGAAGGAATGTACTTCAGCACAAGAAAGTCCATATATGACACACCCACATTTAATATCACAGTCAACAAGGAAAAATGGAAAAAGGAAATCAGCCCTCTCGTGTTTATTACAACCAGAACAGCACGGTACCAACACTAAAACAGACGTGTGGACCAATGGAATAAAATGATGAATTCAGAAATAAATCCACGCATTTATAGCCAACTATTTTTGGCAAAGACACCAGGAACATACATTGGGGAATGGACAGTCTCTTTGATAAATACTGCCGGGAAAGTTAGACATGCAGAAAAATGAATCGGGACCCCCCCCCTTTTACCATATACATACATCAAATCGAAATGGATTAAAGACTTCAATGGAAGACCCAAAACGATAGAACTACTACTAAAAAATAATAGGGAGAAAAAATTCCAGGACATTGATCTGGGTAAAGATTTTTTGGTAAGACCTCAACATTACAGACAACTATAACAAAAATAGAAAAATAATATATATATCAAACCAGAAAGCTTCTACACAGCAAAGGAAACAATCAACAAAGTGAAGAGACAACCCACAGAATGGGAGAAAATATTTGCAAACTACCCATCCAACAAGGGATTGGTAACCAGAATATATGAGAAACTCAAACAACCCAATTAAAAGCTGGGCAAAAGACCTAATAGACATTTCTCAAAAGAAATGGCCAACACATATATGAAAAAAGGCTCAACATCACTAGTCATTATGGAAATGCAATTCAAAACCACAAGAAGATATTATCTGACCCTATTTAGAATTATCACCAAGACAAAAAATAGCAAATGCTGATATGAGAAGGTGGAAAAAGAGGAACACTCATACACTGTTGGTAGGGATGTAAAGTAGTACACCCACTAGAGAAAACAGTATGGAGGTTCCTCAAAAAACTAAACTAGAACTACGTTTGGTATGGTCCAGCAATCTTACTGCTGGATATACATCCGACGGAAAGGAAATCAGTATATCAAAGAGACATCGGCCCTCTCATGTTTTTTACAACACTACTCACTAAACAGTCGAGACATGGAATCAACCTAAGTGTTCATCAATAGGTGAATGGACAAAGAAAATGTTGTATATCTACACAATGGAATACTAGTCAGCCATAAAAAGGAATTAAATCCTGTCATTTGCAGCAGGATGGATAGATATGAAGATCATTTTGTTATGTAAAATAAGCACGACACAGAAAAACAAATATTACATGTTCTCATTCATATGTGGGAGCTAAAAAAGTGGGTCTTGTGGATGTTGAGAGCAGGATGGTGGATGCCAGTTGCTCGGGTGGAATGGTGGAGAGGAAGATGAAGGGGAGCTGGTTAAGGAGTACAAAAATACAGTCAGAAGGAATGAGCTATCACATGCAGTATAGTAGGAAAATTAAACTTAATAGTTTATTGTACATATCAAAATAGCTGGAAGAATTGTAATGTTCTCAACACAAAGAATACAAAAATGTATGAGGTCATGGGTATCCTGATTACCCTGACTTTATCATTACACATTTTATACAGATATCAAAATATCACATATAACCCAAGAATACTACAGATATTGTAATCAATTAGAATTAAATCTTCCAAACTATACACAGAGGGTATCTTTCCATTTATACAGGTTTCCTTTAATTTATTTGGCATTGTTTTTCTGTTTTCATAGTACAAGTCTTCGCCTCCCAAGTTAGATTTATTACGAGGTATTTTATTGTTTTGTATGTTATTGCAAATGGTATTGTATTTTTAACTTCCGTTTTAAATTGTTTCTGTCTGGTATACAGACGCACAACTGATTTCTGTGTGTTGATCTTGTTCTCTGAAAGTTTGTCAAATTTTCTACTTTTTAAAAATTCAGAATAAGTATGGCCTGAGACAAGGGAGGTTTGTGTATTCATGATGCATGTTAGTCACGTGTATGTTGCTTGCATATATACCATTCAGTAATCAATACATAAATATAAATAATGCATATCTCCATTTTAACAACTGTAATTTATTCCTAAAGCCATATTTTAAAATAATTACATTTTTAAATGGGAAAAGTCATATGAAGAATTCTGTCCCACCTCAAGATAACTAAACAATTTTTCAGTAGAAAAATAAATCTAAAAACAGAAAAAATAATAAATATTTTAAAAGTAAATAAATCGTACGTAAAGCGAAGCGCAATTGAGTTTTGTTGCACTAATACTTTCTTCCTCTCTCTACACCATTTTGTTTGCAGAATCGACCTTTTGAAGGTTCCTGGTTTCCCTGCAGTGAAGCTGTCACTCAACCACAGTCAGGGCCCAGGAGAGAGAGCAGGGAGGGCGCAGGCGCGCAGGGAGGGCTGGGCATGCGCTCGGCGGGGCCTCGGGCTCCGGGGGAGGCGCACGGGCGGGGCTCGCCCGGACTGAACGCACTCAGCTTCCCAGGGACGCGCCGACCCAAGCCCTGCAGTCCACGCGCGTCTGGGGTGTCCGCTGAAAGCCAGAAAGTTGAAGATCACTTCCCATCCTGCATCTGCTGTGCTTTGGGGTTGAAAAAGCCATTATGTGGTAAAAAGTGTCTGAAAAGTGGCAAAAGTCTTCAAGGGCCTGAAAATGACCGAGACAGGAACTGAGAAGCTGGCAGGAGGTCCTCCCACGGCTGCAGGGTCGGCGGGTGTCCTGGGTGGGCCACGCGGCAGGGACAGCCGTGGCTCCACGCCCACCCTACCCGTGAGGTGCCAAGCGCAGACTCGGGGGAGCCAGAGGGGCCGGGCCCCTGAGCGAGGGCTGGGGAAGGGTGAATCGGGGGCCCCTGTGGGACTGCACGGGGCGGGGGGAGCTGGGGGCCGAGACCTCTCGGCACAAATGCCCACGCGGTCCCCAAAACTAACGCCGGTTGCGTGGGCCGCAAGCTGCTCTGGACCCGCAGCTCACTCCGCTGGGCACAGGGCTGACACCCGGGCGAAGCAGGGGTGTCCAGGCTTGCTTCAGCCCCTCACCTGGGCCCCCGGGCTGGTGGCTCCAGAAGGAGCTTCGTAAGAGGGTGGGAAGCACCAGTGCAGTACCTGCCTCGTCTGGGTGATCTCAGCCCTCAGCAGGGCCCTCCCATTTGGGTATTGGCAGCCCACGGGGCTGTGGCCATGGAGCTGAGTGGCAGCTCCTGGATCACCCCACACCTGCGTTCCTCAAGGCCTAGGCACTACTTGCTCCATGGTCAAAAGCATCACTTTGTGAAACTCAGGCTGAGCAAAGCTGGCCTAAGATTTTGGTCCTCCAGGAATGATGGAAGGAGCCCCTTCCCGCCATGTAGCAGACAGCTGGGACACGCAGCAGCCAGTGAGTCGGTCACGGTTTGAAGGGCCTCTCTCCTCCCGGCAATCACAGATCCCAAGCTCAGGTACTTGGGAATGAAGATGTGTTATTTCACCCACCGACTCGTTCCACAGGACCAAGGCCTGTGCCTGCCCTGAGGGCGAGCTGGTTGAGCCTGGTGCAGTCGACTCTCAGAGCGTGGGCTTGGGCTGAACCTTTCCCTGTGAGCGGCAGCAGCGTCTAGAACGATGGCCCTCCCTGTCCACGGTGGAAGGTGCGGAGCTCGGGTGCTGTGCTGGCAGCCGCTCGCAGAAGGGAGATGGAGGGGCACAGAGCAGGCCCTCGCACGGAGTCATTGAGGTCCAGGGACACCTTCCTCCCAGGTCAGCTCACAAAGGCACCAGAGATTAATCCCTGGAGACAACCATTCTGATGTGTCTAAGGCCATCGACAGGGAATATGGCTGTCAGCAAACCTCAACTTTTTGGTAAATGACAACAAAACCTGAATGCACGAGAAATGTATCTAATTTAATGCCTGACTTCTAAGCATCCTTATTCAATACAGTTTATGTATTTTTTGTTTCATGAGTAAAATGTGCATTGAGCTTCCTCCAATAGCTGTCCATAGACCAGCCACTATCACTGCCATCATTATTTTGTTTCTAAACTTTTCATTTACACATGTAGATCTAGCTCTTTCCTCCATATTGATGAAATGAAACTCACCCATTTCACAACTCAAAGCCAGGGCCTTCAGTTCACAGCCTGTTGCCTCAGATGGCCTTTCCTATATCTTATTGCTTCACTGTCTGACTCACTCCAGCGTGTTTCAGCCAAATATACTTGTTTTTATTCATCTCGCTCTCTTTTCCTCCCTCCCCCACACTCCCCCTCTGTCTCTTTGTCTCTTTTTCTCTCCCCAGTCCCTCCCTCTCTTCCCCTTTCTCTCTGGATGCCCTCTCTCCCTCTCTCCCTGTTTTTCTTCTCTGTGTCTTTCCTGTGTCTGGCTCCATACTACTCAGAAATCCCAACAAGAACAGCTGGAACTGCTAAAGAAACCCCAGCATCCTGTGCTGCTGCCGTTGCCTCCTCCAACTGGTGAGCCTGATTGGCCCGTTTTTAGACAGTGCTATGGTTGGAAATGGGCCCTTCCTCTGGGGTCTGCTACTTCCCTCCGCCTGACTCAGAAGAATGAGTCAAGAGGGAAGAACATTTAGTATTAGGGAGAGGGTCCCTTGTGCTGTTGTCTTTTTCTGAATCATTTCAATCATGTTTGCCAAATTCCCTACAAAGTTCTGTTCCCTCGTTTGACAATGAGCAGAGGCAGGAGAGATGAATTGCTAAATGGTTGTATCCCACACCGCGCTGGGAGGCTCAGCAGAACAGAGACCTGTGTCAAGCAGGGCTTCCTTCTCCACCAGGCCCTTCAGCCTGCATTTTAACCTGTGACTTGTGAGGAGATAGCCCGTGATCACACCGCAGGCCTGCTTACATTAGAGGAGGCAAAATGCCAATTCCTTTTACCCCTTTCCCCCCAGTAGAAACCCTGCTAATTCTTTTTAAAAAAGGGAGAGAGATCATGTATAGAAAACCTTTTTTACAATTTATTTCCTGTTGTTAATCTTTAAAAATGAGGTTCTAGCTAAGTGTAGGGTTTCAGTGGTGAAATTTTGACCATGTGAACACATAAATAAATATTTACAGTCTTTGGCAAAACACATGACGTTTCATCAACCTATAGGATAAATTTGTTTAGAAAAACATAAATAACTTACAAAAAATATGGTACATTCTAAATATTCACATCATCATCATTCCCACACCATTGTACGGTGGACCCCA
This sequence comes from Macaca mulatta, assembly GCF_049350105.2. Classification (NCBI taxonomy): domain Eukaryota; kingdom Metazoa; phylum Chordata; class Mammalia; order Primates; family Cercopithecidae; genus Macaca; species Macaca mulatta. Next base: position 2,822,585 of record NC_133409.1, on the reverse strand, counting down.
CAACACAGAAACAGAAAACCTGCACGCTGTTGACAGTCGCTACATTTAATGAAGTCTCCCAACGCTTCGTTGGTCTCGGGAATACAGCTCCACACAAAAAAGTAAAAAGTGCAGCAAAACAACAATACAACGATCAACCTCAAAGGAAACAACAAAAATAATTTTATCAAAATGCAATGTGTACATTAAGACTAAAGTTATGGATCGTTCCCATTTGGCATAGAAATGTGATGACTATTAACAGAAAGGGGAAAAAGATTTGCTCCCTATCAGATAGACAGACTTCTCTTACTAAACCCCTTACGTGGAGTGGGATGAGCGACTATTTCCTGCAGAAAGATCATGCAACTTAAAGCAAAAAAAAAAAAAAAAAAACCAACAAACAAAAAACAAAAACAAACTTGTGCATATTACACATGACTGATTACTGGGTGTGCCTGGCAAGACTAAATACTGATTCGTTTTCAGCATTTGAATTAAAAGAATTCCATATACAGCAGATAGATAACAGTAACAAATATTGAACTAAAATCACTGGCAACATTATATATTAAGGTTCCGTCATAAACTCCTCATTATTCTCTATTTATTCTGTTACAGCTTCTAGCATGCTTCATCATGACAACCTAATATTATAAAGCCTCATATTTTCACAGGATTATATACTTGTTAGATGTTTGTTTCTAGAAATTATGCTACATATGTGTTACTAGGCATATTTAAAATAAGTTATTGGTAAATGGAGCTGCATTCTATATTCATTTAATAAATATTAACAAAACATTTATAACTGGAACCTTAATGAAATGTATTATCAAATTAGGTAAAAGCAACTTGTCTGCAGTTACCAAAGCCTAGATACGAGTTAGATGTGCCTTTTCCGGCCTGTGCGTCTGCTCTGCCTCCTCTCAGGCAGCAAAGCTGGGGAAGGAGGCTCAGGCAGGAGCCTCCCCGACACCGCAGCGGCACAAGCAGCAGCTGAAGCGCAGCACTTTGCTCTGCTAACCTTTTACTTAAATGAGGTTTTGCCAAATCCACATCTGGAACCGCGTCACACCCATTTTGCAAGGATATTTGTTCTTTGATGAAACTGCATCTCTACTGCACATGAGGGCTTTCATTGTAGGACAAGAGGAGAGTTCGTTTATTTTTATAACTATTTTACATGTTCCAATTAGTTAATTGGTAGCTTATGTCATTTGCTATGCCTGTTGTCTTCTAATCTCTCCTTATTATAACATTACTTCAAATTTGAATTGAACCTTCTTTATAATTGATTTAATGGGATGTGTGTGTCATTGTAGAGCAGCTCTAATTCAAGAATAGTGACAACTTTAAGCACCAAAAGTAGTTCAGCAATATTTTTCATGCTTAATTTATCATAATGGCTTATGCACAATATTCCCTTCAACTCCATATACACATAAATACAATAAGTAATTACATTTTATATGTAAACGTCATTCTTTTTAAACAAACAAGAAAAAGCAATGTAATGGCATGCCCAATTTTCACTCCACATAAAGTCTCGTATATCACCAAACTGGTTTCCTCTAGTGGGTTAGATGTTCATCTCTAAGTTCCACTGATATTTATCCTCTGAAGGCACTTGGGTTTGGGTTTGCTGGCAAGAGGTGAGGAACCATCAGAGTTAAGGTCAAAGGACAGGAGGTGCTGCTGGAGAGAGAAGCCGCAAGGACCACGATGAACTGAGGTGTCTGGGGACCATGGCATGCACGGGGCATTGCCGGAAATGCAGCAAATCTTGTTTAAACATCTACAAAAAGAAAAAAAGCAATAAACAGAGTTAGGATGACTGGGCCATGGGTAGTGTTTTATTTTGTTTCACCTAGAACCTGAAATATAACTACTTTAATTAAAAATGAGAGCTACCATATGGATGGATGGATGGATGGGTGGATGGATGAAATGGATGGGTGGATGGATGGGTGGATGGATGAGATGGGTGGGTGGGTGAATGAGATGGATGGATGGATGGATGAAATGTATGTATGGATGGATGAAATGGGTGGGTGGATGGATGGGTGGATGGATGATGAGGTGGGTGGGTGGCTGGATGAGATGGATGGATGGGTGGATGGATGAGATGGATGGGTGGATGGATGGATGGATGGATGGATGGATGGATGAGATAGATGGATGGATGAGATGGATGGATGAGATAGGTGGATGGATGGATGAGATGGGTGGGTGGATGAGATGGATGGATGGATGGATGGGATAGATAGGTGGGTGGGGGATTAGATGGATGGGTGGCTAGATTGGTGGATGGATGAGTGGATGGGTGGGTGGCTGAGATGGATGGATGGATGGATGGATGGATGGATGGATGGGTGGGTGGCTGAGATGGATGGATGGATGGATGGATGGATGGATAGGTGGGTGCATGGATGGATGAGTAGGTGGGCGAGTGGATGAAATAGATGAGTGGATGAGATGGGATAGATGAGTGGGTGGGGGTGGATGAAATGGGTGGGTGGATGGGTGGATGGATGGATGAGATGGATGGATGGATGGATGGATGAGATAGGTGGGTGGATGAAATGGATGGATGGATGGATGGATGGATGGATGGATAGGTGGCTGCCTGGATGGATGAGTAGGTGGGTGAGTGGATGAGATGGATGGATGGATGGATGGGATAGATGAGTGGGTGGGGGTTGATGAAATGGATGGGTGGATGGGTGGGTGGGTGGATGGATGGATGAGGTGGATGGGTGAGTGGGTGGATGGATGGATGGATGAGGTGGATGGGTGGATGGATTAGATGGATAGGTGGATGGGTGGTTGGGTGAATGGATGGATGGATGGATGGATGGATGGATGGATGAGATGGGTGGGTGTGTGGGTTGGGTGGATGGATGAATGAATGGATGGATGGATGAGATGGATGGTTGGGTGAATGGATGAGATGGATGGGCGGATGGGTGGATGAATGGATGGATGGATGGATGGATGGATGGATGAGATGGATGAGATGAATGGATGGATGGATGACATGGATGGATGAGATAGGTGGATGGATGGATGGATGAGATAGGTGGGTGGGTGAATGAGATGGATGGATGGATGGGTGGGTGGGTGGATGGATGGATGGATGAATGGGTTGGTGGATGAGATGGATGGATGGATGGATGAGATAGATGGGTGGGTGGATGGATGAGATGAATGAGTGAGTGGGTGGGTGGGTGACTGAGATGGATGGATGGATAAGATAGATGGATGAGTGGTGGCTGGATGGATGGATGATGAGTGGGTGGGTAAATGGATGAGATGGATGGATGGATGGATGGATGGATGGATGGATGAGATGGATGGATATGTGGGTGGATGGATGGGTGAGTAGGTGGGTGAGTGGATGAGATGGAAGGATGGATGGGATAATGAGTGGGTGGGGGTGGATGAAATGGTTGTGTGGATGGGTGGGTAGATGGATGGATGAGATGGATGAGTGGGTGGGTGGGTGGGTGGATGGATTACATGGATAGATGGATGGGTGGATGGATGGATGGATGGATGGATGGATAGATGGATGGATGGATAGATGGATGGATGGATGGATGAGATGGGTGGATGGATGGATGGATGGATGGATGAGATGGGTGGGTGTGTGGGTGGGTGGATGGATGAATGAATGGATGGATGGATGAGGTGAATGGTTGGGTGAATGGATGAGATGGATGGGCGGATGGGTGGATGGATGGATGGATGGATGGGTGGATGGATGAGATATATGGGTGGGTGGATGAATGATATGGATGGATGGGAGGAAATGAGATGCCTTGAAAGTCATCCTAACATAAGAAGAAAACTTCCACAGAACAAACAGAGAAATCAACCCCAGCAGGGTTTTGCCCTGTTGGCCAGACTGGTCTTGAACTGCTGACTTCAGGGAATCCACCCGCCTTGGCCTCCCAAAGGGCTAGGATTACAGGCATGAGCCACTGCCCCCAGCCAAACACATGATTTTCAATGTGTAATTTTTGAGAAGCAGCCTGAGCCTTATTTCCCGCATCTGTGGAAGGGTAATGTGCACGTGAAGTCATGGAATTAGAGCAGATGGGATTCAAGTTATCTTCCAGGTCTATAATATTTTGATTCAAATATACTTGTAGTGAGATAACTATAGAGAAACCCCTTCCTTCTTTCCTTCCTTCCTTCCTGCCTGCCTGCCATTGCTAATGCAAGGGTACCAATCTAAAATGGCGTCAGGAGCCTGGAAAGTGGAGGAAATCTAGGAAACTCTAGGATATGGCACAATGAGGATGGGTGGGACCTGTAAATAATTGGAAAGTGTTCTACCAGAGGCATCCAAATGCAATTACCACAAACAACAATCCAAGCTGACCAAATGAAATGGCTGCTTGGAATGTGCGAGGGTCTCATGTGGTATTGTGCATTAGGTTTATTGCCCTGATGTACAGCTTTTGTAAGTGGAAAAGTGCACTTTCCCTTTCTGGGTGCCACATGCCTTCCCCACTAACCTGAAGCACTCACACTCACCTCTGCATTCGTACTTGAGGTCTGAGAAATAGACCATTTCTTGAGAGAAGACAAATAGACCCAGCCGCCCGCCAGCGTAGGTTTGGTCATAGATAGGTCCTGAGTCTGCCATGACCTGTTTTCCTTCATGCACTAAGACTCTAAAAATGGTTTGTAAAAAGAAGAAGAGGAAAGAAAGAAAACATGAACTCCATGAAGCATTCACCAGTGGTGGCAGGTCGGCTCCCGACACGAGCTGTGGATACCCTGCCCAGGGCTTCAGTGCCCCAGGGGGCATCACTGGCTTTCTCCTTTGGAGCTCCAGCCACCCCTGGTGCAGCACTGATCCAGGGCACGCCTCCCTTCTTGCAACCACACCATTGTCACAATCTGTGAGTTCACTTACAGTTAGCCGGGCAAGGGCTTTAGAGGAGACTCTGCCTTTGGTGGGGTGAGGAGGAAACTTCCCACTTCCTGGGAAGCCACACTGGACTCTCCCTACTTCACCATGTGCTAAAATCATGAGCTCACTGACTTCCCTCCCCACTGTAGAAGCTGTGTGGGAGCAGGACCAGATACACCAAGCCCCCAACAGGAGGATGGGGCGTAAGTGTGAATAAATGGGAGGCCCTCTAGGGAGACGTTCCAGCCAGGCCATGAGCCTGCACTTCACCCACACAGATCTGCCCACTATTGCCAGGGACTCACACACTCCTGGCATCTGTACAGAGTCTGGCCTGATCTTGGTGCTTATTAACTTTGAAGAAACAAAAACGAAAATACCTTGATTTTAAATTGACCACATTTTGTTTCAGTAAAAATCAATTACAAAAGCTGTTAAGCCAAGGGAAAAGATTCTGTTGGGCTAACCGTGTCAAAACTTCATACAACCGTGTTTTAAATTCAGCCATCTACATCATCAGAAACAGGTACAAATCTAGTCTCCAATAAAGCACATGCTAATTCTGTAAAGATGCAGTTATTCTAATTGCAGGTGTTCTCCCCTGCCTGGGCTATTCATTAGGAGAAAATACGGTTATCATCCCAAAAGTCATTTTAAAAACAAAGCAGATTGTATGTTCTCCTTTTCAACCGTTTTTTAAAACTATGTAATATTTAGTAGAGATGCAGGATAGAAAAGAGAAGGCAGTTAATGCTGAAAAATCTAGAGTAAAACAAAAAGTTAGAATTCACTTGAGCTTATTTGTCTACTAATGTTCAAACATTATATAATGTGCCATCCGATGGGAAGCCCCTTGGAAGAAATGCAGCTGTGCTGACCTGCCCTCACCTGATGTAGCCAGTCTTGGGCCTGTGAGTCAGGTGCCACCTGTAGGCTGTGTAGTCCTTCCAGCCAATGTTCCTGGGGTCATGCCATAAGGTTCGCACCTGAGGAAGAACACAGCACTCTTGAGTGCCATGGGCACCCAGGACCTTAACCACAGCCCCGTAACACCAAGCAGGAAGCAAAAACATGACTCTGAAAGTTCACATTTAAGGCTCATGGTGCTCCATCTCTCTCTGATGTGTTTATCATCCAAATCTCTACTGTAGATTGAAGCCCATGGACAGAGAGTGTGACTCAGGGCTGACAGCCCAGGCACCTGACCCTCAGATTCCTGGATTGAAGAGCCCAGGCACCTGACCCTAGATTCCTGGGTTCATGTCTGGATCTTCTCTTTCCTTGATACGGGATGTCGGGCAAAATACTTAAAGTTTTGATATTCAGTTCTACCTATCTCCAATTTTAAAAAATGTTTTTCATATTATATCTGATCGTTATGTCCTGTGCTCACTCCTGTTCTCCAGAGGAAGGTAAAAGAGGTTTAATTTGTAAGGGGATTAGCAACTGTGTTTAATGGGTAATAATCAAATGTGTTGAGTTGTAACCCCAGGCACAGTGTCTATAATAAAGTAAGATTATTAAAATAACTGTGCCTGGAGTTAAAATTGATAAAAACAAAATTGGGGTCTCGGGGTTGGACTGGTCCTGCTGAAACACCCGCAGCCACAGTGGCACACAGGAGATGCACGGGCCCGGCCGGCCATCCTCACCTGCCCCGGTGTGTTCCCCGTGTGCCACAGCGCGTTCCTCAGGTGCTCGCCCGTCCCCGTGGTGGAGTTCACCACCTTGAGGGACACGCCGGAGTAGCCATAGGCCCGCGTCGGCTGGTCCTCCCAGTAGGTCTGCGTCACCTGCTTCCACATCACCACGTAGAAGCGGCTGCTTGACTGGTACCCAAAGACGAAGCCGGCATAGTCGTCATCCCGGTCAGTGTTTACATAGAACGTGCCACTGAAGTCCACGGACCCAAACTCGTCAAAACCTGGATGCAATGCCATAAGGTTTTGTTAGAAACACCTTTCAGGTGGCCGGGAGCGATGGCTCATGCCTGTAATCCCAGCACTTTGAGAGGCTGAGGCGGGCAGAACACCTGAAGTCAAAAGTTTGAGACCAGTCATGGCAAAACCTCGTCTCTACTAAAAATACAAAAATTAGCCGGGCATGGTGGTGGGCACCTGTAATGGAGAATCACTTGAACCCGGGAACAAAGGTTGCAGTGAGCTGAGATTGTACCACTATACTCCAGCCTGGGCGACAAGAGCAAGACTCCATCTCAAAAAAAAAAAAAAAAAAAGAAGAAAGAAAGAAAGAGAAAAAGAAAAGAAAAAAACAGATTTCAGAAAGAAAGAAAGAAAGGAAGGAAGGAAGGAAGGAAAGAAAGAAAGAAAGAAAGAAAGAAAGAAAGAAAGAAAGAAAGAAAGAAAGAAAGAAAGAAAGAAAGAAAGAAAGAAAGAAAGAAAGAAAGAAAGAAAGAAAAGAAAGAAAGAGAGAGAGAAAAAGAAAAGAAAAAAAGAAACAGGTTTCAGGCAATCCTTGGCCCTGTGACCATCTGAGAATGGATGCCCAGCGGGCAGGGCGGGCTCCCCTCTTCATACCCAGTGGGCTCTTTTACCATGAGATTATTGGAATTGAAGGGATTTAAGAGTCAACTTACAAGAGTTCTGAGGGGGTTATGAGGTCCCATTTCATAGACCAAGTCTATAAAATAAAATGGTTTACTGACATTTCAGAGACTTCAGAGCGGCAGGTGCATGTGCCTGTCAAGCTTATCTAGGCAGACAGTTTCACAGACCATGGAAGGCTGGGGGCTTCCGGAAAGACCACACGGCATCGCACCTGCATGATCTTAAAGCACAGTCTGCATCCTCTGTGGGTGCCTCCCCCAGAGCAATTGCACCACCGCCGTGACTCAGAGACTCACCTACAGCGATGCCAGGGTCCGAGTTGGCCGTCTGAACCAGCTCCTTGCCTTGATGGCGAATGACCCAGTTGGGATCAATTTGGGTGGTCCCTTTGGGATCCAAGGGGACCATCTGGAAGTTCCTGAAGTCTGTCTCACTGATGGCATTGTTTTCAGGACACACATCATCAATATCTGGGACGTTGTCATTGTCAAAATCATCTTTACAAATATCACCCCGTCCATCACCTATGCACAAAGAACAAGCCAAAAAATAAAAAATAAAAATAACTAAAACACACACACACGAAACAAAGAAGCAAAGTTGGTGGTTTGCCATTTGCTTTTCTATGTCTGAGAAACATGAGTGTGTCATTCCCCGAACATCTAAGACTGAGTGCTTTGCAGTGTTTTGTGGATTCATGCTCTGCAATCTCCAAAACATTTGACTTCACTGCTGTGAGGAGCCTCAACTCTTTTCACAACATTTTTGTGATAAATACACAGCAAAGGCCAGCACAGCAAATTCACATAAAGCCATTTCTCACCGTGTTCCAAACTCAACGCTGAGGGTATAAAACCTGAATGGCTGTCAAGTAATATCAACCTGCATTTCCAGTTTTCTTTTTGGATAGTTTTCTGAATGTCTGTTATTACTTTTCTTAGTCATCCCTGCCTTTTATAGTCTATTGGGCATCAAAGCGGAACTCACACTAAAATGGTTTTTCCTAGGGAGACATGGACTTCTGCTGTTTAGGAGGTCCTTGTCAAGTTTTCAACAGGGTTGTGGCATAGTGGGGAGTGGGGATGAGGTGGGCCTGGTGCAAACAGGGGGGAACACGAATTTGCCACATGTGTCCAGTCAGCCTACAGCAATGACGATAACCTGACAGGCAGATAGCAACGTACTGAATTAGCTTTCACATGGCCTGCTGTTTTAGGAGGAAAGGTAAGTTGGATTGAATATCTCATCATATTCTTCAACTAGTTTCCGTTCTGTTCAAGAACATACTCCACCTACCGTGTGGCAGGCACGTAGTTGCTATCAGGGCACTCTGAAATGCTGAAATGCTGCTCTCCCTGTCAGCTTCTCTCCATCCCAGGCCCTCTCTGTGGAAAGGCTGCCTGGGGAGCAAGTCCCTGCCCACCAGAGCACGGAGTCCAGATGAGGCTTCCTGTGCTCACTCCATCCCTTCATGCTGCTCAGGGAGAACCCGGGAGCTGCCCTTCTGATCCCAGCGTCTCCCACGTACTTCTGAGTCATGCTGTCTCAGACGCCCCTCAAGTCCTTATCTCCATCTGTCAAGGACACAGCTTCCAAAAAGAGCCTGTGTCAGCCAGAGCCCAACTCCGAGTGAGGACCACTTTCTCACAGCCACCCAGGAATCCCCAGAGCACAGCTGTGCCCTTGTTTATTACTCAGGGACTCTGACTTTGAGGACTGCAGCCCATCCAGCTCCTTCCTCAGCACCCCCCGTGCCTATGGGCTACCTATTTATGCTCACCCCTGAGCAAAGCAGCTCTTCCTCTCACGCTTCACACTCGTGCCACTTTTGTTTGTTTTGCTCTTAAAAAAATGCTCTTAAAAAAATCCTCCCTGTCCTCTGCCTGGCCCCATATGCCAAATCTCCAATTCATCCTATGTTTATAACTGGCTTTGTTTCTAGGAGATCATCAATGATCTAGCAGTGACATGGGGGCAGGGATTTCTCCTCCTCCCAACGCGCACACACACTTGAGGCAGCACACCCGCTGAAGGGTACACAGTCAAGAATGTGCTGAGTGTCAGGGCAGAGGAAACTCATATTGCGTGGACCCATAGCTTTAAGAGGCCCAAAGTAACTGCCTTTTTTCCAGCAGCAGATTTAAGCTGATCTCTGTGTATACATGTCTCTGCCCTAGTGGGTTGCTCAGAAGCCGTTTTCCTCCACACCCGATGAGCTGGGAGAGCACCCACCGTCCAAGTCCTCCTGGTCTGGGTTGAACACAAGCCGGCAGTTGTCCCTGTCGTCGGGGACGCCATCGTTGTCATCATCGTGATCGCAGGCGTCGCCTTGGCCGTCGTTGTCGTGGTCGGCCTGGTTGGCGTTGGAGACGTAGGGGCAGTTGTCCTGGTTGTTCTGGTGGCCGTCGTCATCTATGTCCTCGTTGTTGTCACACTGGTCCCCGACGAGGTCGTTGTCCATGTCAGTCTAGGGGATGGGGCGTGAGGGAAACAGCAGAGGAGTGCCAATTTGAGGAGGTGGAGAGGAACCAGCAGGACGCAAGCCTGAGAGCCGCCTCCTCGTCCTGCAGCACAAGCCCCGGGTCACGCAAGGGCAGCTGGTCTAAGGTCACACCGACCCTGACGTCAGGACCAGCACTGGGGCCAGGAACCTCTCCACCCTCTGCCACCTCTCCACAGTAATTCACTTCACTAAAGGAAGACGTTGTGCTTCTTCACTAGACAAGCACGAACTACCAAGTAATCATGTCTCTTTTTTACATCATTTGCTAGAATATGTCCTATGGGCTGCATCAAGATGATTGTCTTCCCTTGTCTCTTTCAAACGCAAACCTGGGAATAAAGCCAGTTTCTAGTTGGCATCAGGAAAATGGGGAGAGAATTCTGTGAAGATGCAACCTCGCTCCAGCTGAGGAGGCGAAGGCATTTATTCATTTGGCCTATGGCCACTGAGATACAAGAATTGTGCTGCGATTTGAGTTGAGTAAATGTGTTCGATTGAAATCATTGAAAACTCCATGTTATCCTGTCTTGGCGGAGCTCATGGAAGACTGCCAAGGCCCCGTGGAGGGGACTGATGAGGACCTGAGACTCGCCCGTCCACGGCTGCCCTCAACTGGTCGGGGTTGTGCACCAGGGGGCAGTTGTCACAGTGACCCCCCACACCGTCACCATCCAAGTCCCTCTGATGAGGACCCCCAACCCCGCCTGCCCGCAGCTGCCCTCACCTGGTCAGGGTTATGCACCGGGGGCAGTTGTCCAGTGACCCCCCACACCGTCACCATCCACATCCCTCTGATGAGGACCCCCAAGCCCGCCTGCCCACAGCTGCCCTCACCTGGTCGGGGTTGTGCACCGGGGGCAGTTGTCACAGTGACCCCCCATACTGTCACCATCCAAGTCCCTCTGATGAGGACCCCCAACCCCACCAACCCTGCCTGTTCACGGTTGCCCTCACCTGGTCGGGGTTGTGCACCAGGGGGCAGTTGTCACAGTGATCCCCCACACCGTCACCGTCCGTGTCCCTCTGGTCAGTGTTGTAGACGTAGGGACAATTGTCTCGTTCATTGAAGACATCTGTTGGTGTTCAAAGGGGGAAAAAAACAAAAACAAACCACAAGGACAGGTGAGTTTAGGAGAAGCTCACTGGGTTCCTATCACGTGAAATTGCTTACAGCCACACTTTTATTTAATGATAATAAAAAGAAGCCTAAGAATATAGTAAAATATAAAGACTATTAGATTTTAGAAGAACATACGACGTATTTCATTACAACTCAAATTCCTTTCATTTGAAATAGAACCAACTTTTGGAGACTTCTGGGCAATGTTGCAGGAGGGGCAGCTGAATGTGCTGTCGCCGTGTAAATCTGAGCTTGCTAAATTGCTTCTTTCTCCCTAATACCCACTCAGAAAGTACGCGTTGAGTTCCTAGGAGCTTATCATCCATGCACATGAGTAGGAAAAAACAATGGCAGACAGTGGCAGGGTTTTTCGATGTCATATCTTATTTTAAGAAATCTGAAAATGATGAGTTGCATTGATACTGAAGTTATAAAAATATAACTAGCATTGAACTAAACAATCCCATCAGCGACAGTGTCACAAATGACAGAGCAAAACGTGACACGGCAGCGAGTCCACAGGAAGAGCCAGAACTGAGCTGAGACGCTCGCCTTGCTTTGGTCAGGTGAGGTCTGGAGAAGGGAAGTAAGGAGCCCCTAAAAAATAAAAACGGAAGGGACTGGGAGCTTGAGATCTGCATCCAGCACATCACAGACGCCACCCTGGATGAGAGCCGAGGAGCCCCCTGGCCACCACGAGCCCTTAGACAGCAACCCACCACATTCCCGAGACCGAGAAGAGGGTGGAGGCAGAAATCAGGGGAAAAGATTAGATTGAGAACCCTGCCGTGAGACCGAACAGCAGGTTGGGGTGGCTCAGAAGGGGTGTGGCTGGCGCCGGGCTGGGAAGAGGACCCCATGAGGCCCAGTGTGGAGGAGCTGGGGTCAAACCTCGGCGTGGACGTGAGCCTGCCCCAAGCTCTTGCTGGTTCTACAGAAGCGCTCGCCTGGTCTCCAGGCCCCCGAGAGAAGGAGCGGCCGTGCGGTGACAGTGGCACTGGGTTGCAGAGCTCGCTCGCCGTGCGGTGACTGTGGCACTGGGTTGCAGAGCTCGCTTACCGAGACCAGCAAAGCTCTCCAGGTAAAGCATCAGCCGGGAGCAGTGGCAGAGGTAGCCACAATACACCCATGTTATTCTAACTGAGCCCTGTGGGAGGAGCTTTCCAATACATATTTAGAAATAAGGGCGCAGAGACAGATGTCCCAGGATGGGGGCACAGGAGAGACCCACGGCTCCTGGAAGCTCAGTTTGATGAAAACATGTAATGGCTTCTTGGAATTTTTGAATGAAGGGTGAACTTTAGAAAAGATGCCATGAAGAAGCATGAGGCCCAGGACTGCGAGGCGGGGGTCAGAGAGAGGAGCATACCAAATGCATAGCTTTCTCTAGGGCGGTCCTGTGGCCGGTGTCCCCGACCCTCAGGAAAAGGCAAGGCAGAATAAGCATGGGCCCCTATGGGAATAACTGAACGAATCATTTAATCTTATAGTAGTGTAAAAATGAGAGGAGCTTATCAAAATTCAGAATAAAACATGAAGCTTGCAAATGCCTCCAACTGTGACCCTTAAAACGCATGCATTGGGCCGGGTGCAGTGGCTCACGCCTGTCATCCCGGCACTTTGGGAGGCCAAGGCAGGCAGATCACTTGAGGTCAGGAGTCTGAGACCAGCCTGGCCAACATGGTGAAACCCCGTCTCTCCTAAAAATACCAAATTAGTTGAGTGTGGTGGTGCGTGCCTATGATCCCAGCTACTCAGGAGGCTGAAACAGGAGAATCGCTCGAACCCAGTAGGTGGAGATCTCAGTGAGCCAAGATGGTGCCATTGCACTCCAGCCTGGGCAACAACAGTGAAACTCCGTCTCAAAAAATAAAAAATAAAAAAAAAAAACTGCATGTGTTGGAAGGAGCAGAAGCACTCACCGTCCCCGTCAATGTCCACGGAGCAGGCGTCACCCTCTCCGTTGCTGTCTGTGTCGATCTGGGCGGGGTTGTGCACGTAAGGACAGTTGTCACAGCGGTCCCCAACCTCATCCTTGTCGTAGTCAGCCTGGCGGGGATTGAAGAGGAGCTGGCAGTTGTCCTGGAAAAACAAGAAAGGGAAGACTTTAACGAAGATCATAGGAATGTGTGTCAAGCCGTTTAGCACTTATAAGTTATGTACTAAAAACTGATGAAAATCAATATAGAAATCAAACAAACACAAAAGCCAGTTAGGGCTGGACAGTGGCTCACACCTGTAATCCCAGCACACCAAAAAGTCAGTTAGGGCCGGGCGCGGGGGCTCACACCTTTAATCCCAGCACTATGGGAAGCTGAGGCGGGCAGGTCACCTGAGGTCAGGAGTTCGAGACCAGGGCTGGGCTCAGTGGCTCACGCCTTTAATCCCAGCACTTCAAAAAGCCAGTTAGGGCCAGGCGAGGTGGCTCACACCTTTAATCCCAGCACTTTGGGAGGCTGAGGCAGGCAGATCACCTGAGGTCAGGAGTTCGAGACCAGCCTGGCCAACATGGTGAAACCCCATCTCTACTAAAAATACAAAAATTAGCCAGGCTTGGTGGTGTGCGCCTGTAATCCCAGCTACTCGGGAGATGAGGCAGGAGAATCGCTTGAACTCAGAAGATGGAGATTGCAGTGAACCAAGATCATGCCATTGTACTCCAGCCTGGGTGACAAAATTGAAACTCCGTCAAAACAAAAAAAAAGCCAGTTAGCCCTCGCCAAACACTTTTTCAATATAAAATAATTTTATCATCATTTCTGTTGAAAATTCGGAGATTGCTGAGGCAAAAACAGTATAACATACACTTCATGGTGAGGAGAGATGTAAATATCAAATAAATGAATGGATTAGTGAGTCAATGTCTCCATCAAAGTCAGATGTAAGAAAGCAGTGAGTAAAAACGTAATCTATTCTTGCTAGAGCTGCTTTGTGTGCAAATACGTTAAACCATTTGTGTTTGCAGCAATTTTCTCAGAAAAATGATAATATTTTAAAGGTTGCCATAAAGGCAAGTCTGTCACTCGTGGTGGTGTCAGCCTTGCCCATCACTGGCTCCTCCGCAGAAGGAGAGGAGGTCTTCTATTTTTGTGCAGTTAAAATAGAAAAATTATTCAAAACATTTCCGGCAGCACACTCTGGGCAGTCCCATGCACTGAGGTAATCCGCTTTTGCAAGTGACTGACTTTACAGTGACCTTTGGGAACTGCTTATGCACAAACGCTTGCAAGACAATGGCAGTTACGTTGATAAGGGCTGTTTGGTATAAAGCGGCCTCCTGCGGACCTCACTGCTCCTGGAACCCAGGACAGGTACGCGGCACGAGCCGATCCTACCTTCTCATCGGTCACACCATCATTGTCGTCGTCATCATCACAGGCATCGCCAATCCCGTCCTTGTCAAAGTCTTCCTGCCCAGAATTCGGCAGATGGGGGCAGTTATCCTGCAATTAGAGAAGGAAGAATACTTGGAAAAACATTCAGGAAAGCGCCTCTTTCAGGAATGCAGGTGAAATGAAACCAGCTTGGCTCTGAGGAAGGAAGCGTCCCCCGTCTGTCCTCGATCTCGAGTGGGAGCTAAGAGAGGAGCCAAGAGGCCAGAGGCGCATGGATTTCTTCTCAACTCCTGCCCTGGAAATGACGTCACCACTACTCATGAGGGAGACAAAAGAAACTAGTGTTCGGAGCCCAGGATCCCAGTGAGGTTGCCAAACAACGGCAGAAACAAGAAGAGAATGACAAGGTATTGCTCTGAGAGAACATGGGAGAGAAAAGAGGCTTTAGTGGCGCTTTCCTTCCCACAGACTTCAGCTCATAAATCAAAATGCCAAAGCTTATAAACATTTAACCCTCACCAGCCAAAAGATCTCAAAGAAAACAGTCTTTCAAATATGTATGTGATATGTTCAGAAACCAGGGCTGAGAACTTGAAATTATCTGCTAACTCAGCTCTTCACGATGAGTGGGTAATGCATGTAATAGGGCAAAAAACTCATTTCATTTCAGCCCAATTATACCATAATTTAAAGCTGAGTTGTACAGACACTAACAACTCGAGGGAACTGGAAATCTAGGAAAAGGTAGAGAGTAGAGCATCTGTTTCAGTTTCCTGAACACGTGTACAAGAGCCCCAACGGGTGTCTCCTCCCCGTGGCTCAAAGTACATCACTCATTGAATCAGAAAACAGAATGTGGAGTCTTGTCCTGGAGCCCAGAGTTTCAGCACTCACAGATCAAGAAAGGACAGTATGTTGCTTGTCATGGAGGACATGGATCCCAGATGGGGGCCCCTGGCAATGGGGAGGATCCAGCACCTGTGTGTCAGGTGAATATGGGAACAGGCACGGGGTCCCTTGTCAAGTCTCTCTTTTAAATTATTTTGTGTGTGTGAGTGTGTGTGTGTGTGTGCGTGTGTGTATATATTTATATATTTTTGTGCAGTTAAAATAGATAAAATTATTCAAAACATTTCTGGCAGCACACTCTGGGCAGTCCCATACACACACGCACACACACACACACACACACACACACACACACATATGTAACTTTGTAAATTATGTACCATTTTCAAAATTATTAAATTTCCATCTAAAATTCCACAACAATGGAAAGAATAATCGGGATATCTTCCAGCAGCATGGTCTCAGCTACAGCTGACTTTCTGAAATCAGGGGCTTCAGGAAGTATAGGCTGGGTAGGCAAGGGGTGTAACATAGGTTGGGATCAGTGCCTCATTGATTTTAAAACATATTCATATTTTGTTTCAGTATTTTCAGTCAGTATTTGCCATCTTTAGTCAAGAGGGACTGAAAGGGAAAATTAACACAAATTCACAAGTGTGATTAAATGTTAAATAAAAATGAATATAGTTATATTTTCAAGTGGTATTTTGTGTCAGTTTGTGGCATTTCCATGTCTGACTTTCTTAAGGCATAAAACTGCAGTAACACATTTTGGGGCACCCTGTGCGGTGGACTGAGTAGTGGTCCCCACTGTGGATGTCCACGTCGTAATGTCTGGAGCCTGGGAATGTCACCTGACATGGCTGAAGTGAATTTCATCTTATATGGTAACAAGTGCAATTAGGTTAAGGACTTTGAACAGAGAGGCTCGTCCTGGATTATCTGGGTGGGCCCTAAACACAAGCACAGGTGTTCTTATCAGAGAGAGGCAGAGGAAGCTTCGGGAGAGAAAGGCACTGGAGAAAGTGGTATGAAGACAGACCAGAGGTCAGGGTGATGCAGCCACCAGCCCCAGAAGCCCAGCGACGGCTGAGCCAGAGAAGCTGGGAGAAGCAGAGGGAGCATGGCCCCGCTAGCACCATGACGTCGTGTTTCTGGCCTCCAGAGCTGCGAGGTAACAGATTTTTGTTGTTCTGAGCCTCCTGGACCGTGGTGTTCGTTCCGGTGGCCACAGGAAAGCGGTCCAGCCTGTGATGGGCCCCGAAGGAGCTCCTTCTCCCAGCCAGCTGAGCTGCTCCTTATACCGCAACACGCCTGGGCTTTGGGAAGAAAACCACGTCCTAACTCTTTCCAAGTGACAAAGCCTGGCCATACCTGCCTGAGACACAATGGCCTCGGCACAGCCTGGAGCTGAGCGTGGAGCTGGCGGCGTCCTCCCTCTACTCACACTTTCGAGTGATGCGATGCACACAGCTGCAAATATGGGCCAAGGTGCCTGCTGTTCTCTGGTGCCCAGCAGCGGGCAGCGCCAGAGTGTGGATGTGTCTACTAAGGACCCCCAGAAAGGGGACCGGGGGGACGCATTCAACCTGGTGATCAGGCAAGAGGCCTTGGAGACGCTCCCTCCAAATTCACCAGGCTTCGAAATTCGCTGTGCTCCCCTCCTCGACGTAGCGTCCCTGGCATCAGGAGGAGGGCTGACCGCCATGGCCCTGGGTGCCCTGCGAGCCCCGCGCCTCACCTTGATGCAGTGGTAGGTGGCGTTGGTGGCGCAGACCAGGTTGAGGTTGGGCCAGCCGTCCAGGTCCGAGTCCTCCCCGCAGATGAGCCCGTCGCCCGCGTAGCCTGTCTGGCACTCGCACTTGTACATGGGGTCGCTGAAGTGGCCCAGGTAGATGCACTCTGCGTGCTTGTGGCAGTTGTGTGTCTTGTCCTTACATGGGTTTTCGGGCTCACACACCTAAGGGGAGAAGGGCTGTGTGGTTAGTGACAGGCAGGATGATGGCTCTGGAGGCATCGAGGCAGGAGGTCGGGCACCGTGGCCCCCAGCAGGCCCCGTCCCAAGCAGACCCAAGTCCTGACGTGGGAAGGGCTTTCTGGACGTGCACTGCAGGTGCTGTTTGTTCCTGAGGCTCTGTGAGTGACTCAGTCATCGTTTCTGAGCCTCGGCTGCAGCTCACCAAGGGATGCCGCTAATAGCTGAGAGGTTGTGGCCTGACCTTCACAGGCCTCACCTGAGCACTCAGCCCTTCACCCCGTGCTGAGAGGAGCCGCCAAGCCGTGTCGGTGCTCAGCTTCCCCGGGCCAGCCCCTCCCATGTCTCTCCTGGGCCACACCACCCCTTCCTCTCCTTCCTCCTGCTTCTTTTGCGAACTCATTTGATTTTTCCAAAGCCTCCACAACACACAAGGAAGGCCGGCCTTGCGTACTTGCTTTTCCGTCTTGGCTGCCTCCAGGCCAACCCCAGTGGGCTGGCTCCCTCTGTATCGGGGTGGGCAGGGCAGGCAGTGGAAGCCGGGCTGAGTGTTGACACAGCGAGGCACCTTGCTGGTGGAGAAGCAGATGTCGGGGACCAGGGCACACTGTGGGGACAAGCAGACGTGAGAGGCCACTCCCGACCTCCAGGGCGCCCACAGCCCAGGGCGGGGTCACCCACCTCGTCCAGGTCCTCACAGTGGGTGCCATTACCCAAGAAGCCCACGGGGCAGGAGCCGCAGGACCAGGACCCGTCGGGGAAGCTGCTGCACTGGGCTCCCGGGAAGCAGGGGTTGGATAAACAGCCATCTGGGTGGGAGAAGGTGCAGCAGAGTTAACCACGCACCCTGCACAGCACAGAGGGAAGGCCGCCCTGCGTGCTGTCAAACACTCTGGATGTCCTTGTCATCAAACTGTGTAGTCAGGAATACTGCGGTGTGATTCTGGATGAGCATCTAGGGGCGCCATTTCCAAGAATGCATTGCTCAGCTGGACACAGTGCAGTGGGTTACAGAAGCACACGCACACTATGACTACACGCCACGGGCCACACCACACAGCTACCCACACGCCACCTTCCACACCACCCAACTACCTACGTGCCACATTCCGGACCACACATCTACCCACATGCCACCTTCCACACCGCACAACTACCTACATGCCACATTCCAGACCACACAACTACCATGTGTCACATTTCACACCACACCGCGACCCACACACCATGTTCCACACCACGCAATTACCTACACACCACGTTTCACAACACACAGCTACTCACATGTCACGTTTCACACTACACAACTACATATTACATTCCAGACCACACATCTATCCATGTGCCACGTTCCACACTGCACAGCTACCCACATGCCATGTTTCACAACCCACATGCCCCGCTCCGGATCATATCACAGTTTACATGCCGTGTTTCACACCACATAACTACCCACATGCCACATTACACACTGAACAACCTACGTGCCATGTTCCAGACCATAGAACTACCTACATACCACATTCCAGACCACACAACTACCCATGTGCCATGTTCTACACTGAACAACTACCTACATGCCATGTTCCAGACCATACAACTATCCAGATGCCACATCCCAGACCACACAACTATCCATGTGCCACATTCCATACCATGCAACTACCCACACACCATGTTCCATACCACATAACTATCTACATGCTATGTTCCCAGCCACACAGCTACCCAAATGCCACAGTCTACACCACACAACTACCCACTTTCCACAGGCCACACAACTACCCACATTCCACAGGCCACACCACACAACTACCCACATTCCACAGGCCACACCACACAACTACCCACACACCACATTCCACACTACACAACTACCCACATTCCACAGACCACACCATACAACTACCCACATTCCACAGGCCACACCGCACAACTACCCACATTCCACAGGCCACTCCACACAATTACTCACACACCGCATTCCACACCACACAACTACCTGCATTCCACAGGCCACACCGCACAACTACTCACATTCCACAGTCCACACCACACAATTACCCACACACCGCATTCCACACTACACAACTACCCACATTCCACAGGCCACACCGCACAACTACCCACATTCCACAGGCCACGCCACACAATTACTCACACACCGCATTCTACACCACACAACTACCTGCATTCCACAGGTCACGCCACGTGGCATCTTTTCTGTTTTTACATTAGAAATACAGGAGGACTGAAATACAGATGTGAAAAGCAGTTATCTTCTCATGTGCAACTAAAATGGATTTTTCTTTTCTGTGTTTTTCATCTAGTTTCCCAAAGCGTTTGCATTTGTCATCAGAACGGAAGCCGGTTTCAGTGCCCCCACTGCCACCCCTCACTCACCCACGGGGCAGCTCCTCTTGTTGCACATCTGGCGTTCCTGCACGTCCCCCACGCAGGCCTTCCCTCCGTACTGAGGCTCAGGGCTGTTGCAGACCCGGGTGCGCTCCCGGATCCCACCGGCACAGGTGACAGTGCAGGCCGACCATGGGGACCAGGGGCTCCAGCGGCCATCGACTGTGGGGAAAACCAACGTGGAGAGCTCAGAGCAAGGCCCGGGGTGGAGAACACGAGCTGGCTGAGTGAGAGGGAAAAGCAGGTGGGACGTGGTGTTCCCTATACAGCCTCACAAACTGGTTTCTCCCCGGGTTGGCTGACTACAGGTCAGAGCGTGATCGCACCACTAAGCCTGCTGCAACGGTGTATTCCAGGAGTGGTGCAGATGACAGCGTTTCCAGTGGTTTTGCTGCAATCTCTTGGCCTCCAGAAGACAAATCATACCACCTCCTCTTTTTAATAAAAGAATTTTTTTAATAGAGAGGGTCTCGCTATGTTGCCCAGGCTGCTCTCAAACTCCTGGCCTCAAGCAATCCTCCTGCCTCAGCCTCCCACGGTGCTGGAATTACAGGCGTGAGCCACCGTGCCCCGCCCCACACCACCATTTACACTGAGAAGCTCAGAACTCCTCGCCAAGGTGTCCCTCTGTCATGGAGGGTGACCTCAACTCAGAAGCCTGGTGTGACACTCGATGTCCTCATAAGCAGTATCCACGAGGCGTGAGCACCGCTGAAAGCAATCCCTGCACACCCTTTTGTTCTCAGCATGTCCATGCACTTCCTGAGCCAGGTCTCCCTGGGGAAGCCCTTGATGCTTTGGACCAAGTGCTCTGTAACTCCCACCCCACCCCAGTCTGCACAGGCGCAGGGAAAGGCTATTTCAGAGAGACACAGTTCTGTGCATCTGCGGTATCCTCTGTCCACACTCACTCCCATCTACACTCCTTACCTGTCCACACTCACTCCCCCATCCACACTCACTCCCTGTCCACACTCACTCCCCCATCCACACTCACTCCCCATCCACACTCACTTCCCCGTCCACACTCACTCCCCATCCACACTCACTCCCCGTCCACATTCACTCCCCGTCCACACTCACTCCCCCATCCACACTCACTCCCCCATCCACACTCACTCCCCGTCCACACTCACTCCCCCATCCACACTCAGTCCCCCGTCCACACTCACTCCCCTGTCCACACTCACTTCCATCCACACTCACTTCCCCGTCCACACTCACTCCCCATCCACACTCACTCCCCCATCCACACTCACTCCCCCATCCACACTCACTCCCCATCCACACTCACTCCCCGTCCACACTCCCTCCCCATCCACACTCACTCCCCCATCCACACTCACTCCCCCATCCACACTCACTCCCCATCCACACTCACTCCCCCGTCCACACTCACTCCCCTGTCCACACTCACTTCCATCCACACTCACTTCCCCGTCCACACTCACTCCCCCATCCACACTCACTCCCCATCCATTCTCACTCCCCCATCCACACTCACTCCCCCATCCACACTCACTCCCCATCCACACTCACTCCCCCATCCACACTCACTCCCCTGTCCACACTCACTTCCGTCCACACTCACTTCCCCGTCCACACTCACTCCCCATCCACACTCACTCCCCATCCACACTCCCTCCCCCATCCACACTCACTCCCCATCCACAGTCACTCCCCATCCACACTCCCTCCCCCATCCACACTCACTCCCCATCCACACTCCCTCCCCCATCCACACTCACTCCCCATCCACACTCACTCCCCATCCACACTCACTCCCCATCCACACTCACTCTCCATCCACACTCACTCCCCCGTCCACACTCACTCTCCATCCACACTCACTCCTCCGTCCACACTAACTCTCCATCCACACTCACTCCCCATCCACACTCACTCCCCCGTCCACACTCACTCCCCCGTCCACACTCACTCTCCATCCACACTCACTTCCCCGTCCACACTCACTCCCCATCCACACTCACTCCCCATCCACACTCACTCCCCCATCCACACTCATTCCCCCATCCACACTCACTCTCCATCCACACTCACTCCCCCGTCCACACTCACTTCCCCGTCCACACTCACTCTCCATCCACACTCACTCTCCATCCACACTCACTTCCCCGTCCACACTCACTCTCCATCCACATTCACTCCCCATCCACACTCACACCCCATCCACACTCACTCCTCCATCCACACTCCCTCCCTGTCCACACTCAGTCCCCCGTCCACACTCACTCACTTCCATCCACACTCACTCCCCATCCACACTCACTCCCATGACAGAGCTGCAGTGCTGGCTCATTCTTCTTTTAATTACAGTCTCTTCTGAACCAGGATGAAACGGGACTATCTCAGAGGAGGCTGGCGTTGAGCACAGGTGAGCAGAATTAATCACAAAGGATGGGTCCAGTACTGAGCCAGGCCTGGGCTAGCAGCCCCCTTTGCTGCTCAGCTGGACTGGACTGGAACAGACCCTGGCACCCCGGATCACTGTGAGCCGCCTGCGAACCCACCTACCCAGGGCCCCGTCTTCACCACACTTACTTGGGCATGGGGCACCCTGGCAGGCTTTGGTCTCCCGACCACTCCCTTTGCAATTCTTGCCCCCCATCTGGGGCACTGGGGAGTTGCAGAGACGAATGCGTGTGATGTTGCCGACTCCACAGGTCACAGAGCATGAAGACCAAGGTGACCAGTGGCTCCAGCCGCCATCCTGCCGGACTAACACAAGAAGCACAGAGAGATCAGGCTGTGCCGCGTAGAGGGGCGTTTGCCTATAAACCATGTGCCTTATTAACTGAGAAGCATCTCACAGCTGCCGAGGAGAGGGCAGGAGAATCCCTCCCATCAGCCGGGAGGAAAAGCCTCGCCTGGCCAGAATCCTTGCAAAGGCCCAGCGCCTCCTGAGGACAGCTTTGTCCCTTGCAAAGGTCTCAAAGGCTGAGGGAAGCCCAGCCCCACCCCCACAGGCATGCGGGTGTCACACGCCCAACACTCACTGCGGGTGTCACACTTGCTCAGGCTGCAAGCCCGTGTCTGGATGGAGGGCCCCAAGCAGGTGTTGCTGGTGACGTCACAGGACCGGCCTCTCTGCTGCGTCCCAGAGCCACACGTCACCGAGCACTCGGTCCACTCTGCCCACGGAGACCAGCCCTCCTCACCGTCCACCGCTGCCAGAGGAAGCAAACACAGTGGAATCAGGCCCTGCCTTGCAGACGTGCCACAGAACAGAACAGGCACAGGGCAGCTGGCGTGGGGCCGCAGTTCATGCATCCAGGAGTCTGAGGAGCCACTGCCTGGCTGGGGCAGGTGGACGTCCCGGTGGCTGGGCTGTGGCTCTGTGGGACCCAAGTCTGTGACCAGCACAGGACTTCAGGGGCTGCCTTTCAAGGGAAGAGCAGAAATGCATTTCTGGGTCTACTGTTGGGTGCCGTGGGGAGCTAAATCCGTGTGTGTCCAGGAAAGTCTTCTAATCGATTTTATAAAATAGCTTGCCAAAGACATTGCTGAATCTTTTCTACCTGAGGTTTCATTAAAGTTATAAAGACTTAATGTATTTCCATTTAACCTCTGTTCACTGATGTACGTAATGTAGTGAAACATTTCAATTATTGGTGAAAATTACAGGTCACTTATTTCCAAGTAAACTGAAACAAGCTAATAAAAAGGAGATTCCCTGTAAAGAAATTCCTCACAGGTAATCACAGCCCCCAAATGGAAAGAAAGAGCAACCTGATGCAAGAAATCATTCCCGTAAGGAGAGAAACCCAATGAATGTGCCATGACTCAGCGTTCCAGAAAGCAGGGAAAGAAAAGAAAAGAAAAATGGTCAAGGCGATCTTTTCCTGGTTATGATGCTCTTGGTAACATAAGATATCTCCTTCTAGTCTAATGTGGGCCATTTAATTATCAAGATTATATTTTTATGCTGTGCCAGGAGCAATCTGGCTTTGTGAATACCTAACAGGCACTTTTATGCGTACTGAATTGTTGATTTTCATTATAAGACTAACCATATAGGGGATATATTTTCTGCATTTTACAGGCAATAAATCTGAAACTCAGAAAAATCCCATTGTATTCAAAATCACAGAGTGGCAGAGCGTGAGCTCTGAGTCCCTTCATTCTCTGTCCGCATCAGAGTTAAGGTGTCCTGAGGATGACAGAGCTCTGGGGCCACAGGAACATTCTGGGAATGTTTGGGGGATGGTGACTTTTAGTTTGGGAGAAGCGTTGCCTGCTCTTAGTGCAGCAGCAACTTGCGGGGTGGACCTGAAGCACCTTGCCTGGATAGCAAGGCACTGGGGAGCCATGGATGGCTCAGGAGCTCTGGGTGGGGTCAGCAGAGCCAACTTGGGAAGGGAACTTGGGGCAGGGGTGGGAGGCAGCACAGAGACCCGAGGGCAGCGTTGGGGTCAACTCAGTCTCTGAACGTGCACTGAGTTTCCAGGGTGGCCCGGGACCCCCAGGGTGTCCACGCGTGGTTCCTCTCTGTCTCAGGTTCTGTTCCTTGGAACGTATTTCTATCACTTAGAACATATTCCTTGGGTAACAGTCTTTGGTTTTTGTTTGTCTGATTTCCTATGGTTCTTATCCAGGAGTGTGTGTACAGTCATCACTCGCCGCCGTAACACAGTCACAGATCTACGTGTGTTCTCTGACTGAGCTGGGGCCCCATCAAGGCCTGTTCTGGGCTCACCTGCATGACCCCTGGGCTCAGCTTCCTCGTCTGAGAAGCATCAGGACAGGCCTTCCCACCCCCACGTTCCCAGGGCTTCCACACTCCTTTCTGGCCACGATTCAGTCCTCAGCGGACGACCAGTGGCCTAGGGTGGCCCCCTGATTCCCTCACCTGTCCTCATGGGGCTGAACCTCACTCTTCTCCGCCAAAACCAACCAATGAATCAATAAACAAACAAGCATGGACGTCCTAAAAATGCAGGATGCGCTCGCCGGCTGGCGATACTCACAGTGGAGGCAGGAGGGGCAGCATTCGCCTTCCACGAAGGACGGGCTGGCGCAGGTCGCGGGCGGGCAGGTGATTTGGTGGCAAATGGTTTTAAATTTCTACAAGTGAAGAAAGGCATGCATGAAACACTCATTTAAAAGCAGGGGACATTGGTACAAGGGCTGAGACTAGAAGGAGTCGACAGAATGGCTGAATGTTTTCCATCCTATGGACCGTACGTTACAAACAGAGATGTGAAAATAAGGGCATCTTTTTCTCCCATTAGTGCTCAGAGCCTGACAACAACAGGGCCCCCAGATGGCTCTTTGCATTCATTCCGTTCCTTTCTCCCTTCACTGAGCAGCAAGGAAGCAATAGAGAGCCCCACGTTTCCTGGAAGGAGGGAAGAAAAGACAGGCAGCAGGAACTCCCGTTATCTAGGGCAACTCTGAGGCCATTGTTACAGAAATAGAGTAACACTAAAAGCTAAATTGTCTGTCTATAAGACTTCAGGCAGTGGCTTGTATTTCCCCCAAATGTTTCTGCTGAGCCTCAGGCTCTGTCAGAACCGAATGGAATTAAATGCAGAGTCTAGGGCCATGTCTGGCTTCTCTGTTCCTCCTGTTTCTAACCCACTGGTGATGCTGGCCAGGTCGCTCCCCGCAATCTGGGCTCTGGTTCTTTATGTGCAAACAAAAAGGTTGATTCGAGTCATAAATATGGTTCCTGGCCCGTCTGTGGTTCTTACACTCGGATTTCCTCACATAGCTGAACAGGTTTTATACATCTGCACTGAATGCTGGCATTTCCAGGCAGTCAAGCTCTGCCGAGTGTCCAGTGGTGGCCTCCTCCCCCCAGAGCCGTGTTCTGGGGCCTCACCTTGCAGGTACACGTGGTGCAGCTGTCCACCACCCACGTCTCATTTTCCGCAAAGAACCGGCCATCCTGCCAGCAAGCTGACATGTTCCTTGTCTTAGGAGGGCCACCAATGAGCTCCCAGAGAAACTGGTTATCGTTCGACTGGAAAATCAAGTGAAATATTTAAGTACAGACAAGAAAACTACATATTTAGTCATCATGCTTGTGGATGAAAAACAAAGTTCCTCCTTCATTAAAAAGCTCTAAAGTCTAGTAGGACTTGACTTATCCCTGGGAGGAAGTCCCAGAAGCTGCCCTCCATCCTCAGGGAGCTTTCTGAGCCAGTGCCACAGCTTGTCACTGCCTGGGCTTCTGCGGCGACCCATCCACCTGCCTTCCAGGGGAGGGGAAACTGCGCGGCTCACATCACACCGGGGTCAGTGCAGAGCAATGCTGGGACGCCTTCAAATGGGAACCCAAGGTGGGACTGCGGGTGGGAACAAGGTCCCCAGGCAGCAGCCATAAGGACAGGCAGGGATACAGCCAACCTCTTGCCCTCGCCGCCTTCCCTGCCCCAGGCTCCTGCCCTCGCCACCCTCCCTGACCTGGGCTCCTGCCCTCGCGGCCCTCCTTGCCCCGGGTTCCATCTCCTGGCATCATTTACTTCGTGTCCTCTAGGTACAAGTCAGCATCACTGCAGCCTGGTTAGCCATGTGGACATCGTGGGGCACCGTGGCCCAGAGCACCTCATTATGTTCAGTCCCTTTCTCTAAACTGCGAGCTGCCCGTCCTGAGCCCCGCAGGCATCCCTCACTCTTCCTGGCCACGCTGTGCTGCTAAAACCCATTTCACTCCTGCCAGCCTCACGGGGACTTCTCATCCTGCTTCTTCAGCTACTCCAACATGCAGTCCTTTAAATAAAAGTATTTTCCTCTGCAGGTGTGTGTGTGTGTGTGTGTACACTCGTACCTACAGATTTACCGAGGAGGTAAATTTCCCCAAATTAAGAATGTACTTTGGAGACTGTGCCCAGGACTGTTTTCCTTGGGAATACTTCCCTAGATCTACCCAACTTCCCTCTAACAAGGCTGAATATTGAGCAAGGGTCCCAGCAGACGCCTCCCCTGAGAACTGTAGGTTTTTAATCGAGCACCAGGCACTGCCAGGCCAAGGAGTGTTGAGATCCGCCGAGATGGGCCAGTGGCGGAGCTGCCCGTGCCCTGTGACCCCTGCAGCCCCGCGCGGGCACCCACCACTCTCTTGAGGTTCTCGCTGAGCTGGTTCACGAGGACGTGGAGCCCGGAAAGCTCCTGGACCATGTTCCCCAGCTCCTCGCAGGAGCGTTCGCACACCTCAGGCCTCCTCTCCGAGCTGGGGCCCACGTACTCGGTGGTGACATGCGGACCCAGGCGCAGTGTCTCCGTGTTCTCACTGATGGCGTTGATCTCAGCTGAGGGGAAGCACAGAAGGGCCCTGAGCGTCACGGAGGACGTGGCCAGCAGCAAGGGCCGGAACCACAGGGAGGATGACCTGCCCTGGTTCCCAGAGAGGCCTGGTGCTGGGTGACACCAGGAACAGCAGGGACAGGGGACAGCGGCTGTTTCCCACACTGCCACGCGTCACAGAAGGAGCAGAGCCGTGGTTAGCTTAGGAGTGGGGAGACACAGAAGTATAGGACAGGCCCACACGGTCCAAACGCAGAAGCAGGAGCAGCCACGCATGTCACTCAGACCCAGGTCCCCTCTTTCCAAAGCTTCCGACCACAAATCTGCTTCTTGAACAACACATCCCCTACAAGTTCTGACAGCTCCTCTAGACTCTTCATCCTTTTTTATTTTCATCCCCAAACACCCTTTCTTATGGCTCCTTGCTCTGCTTTAAAGAAAATTCACTCATCCTCTTGCTGAAACAGCCGGTCCCCTCGAGACTGTGCCTTGCTGGTCCCGGCCTTCCCACCTTCCCACCTTCCCATCTTCCCACCTTCCCCCCCACTCCCACCTTCCCACCTTCCCATCTTCCCACCTTCCCCCCGCTCCCTCCTTCCCACCTTCCCACCTTCCCACCTTCCCACTACTCCTACCTTCCCACTTCCCCCCGCTCCCACCTTCCCACCGCTCCCACCTTCCCACGTTTCCACCACTCCTACCTTCCCAACTTCCCACCTTCCCCCCACTTCCACCTTCCTACCTTCCCACCGCTCCATCTGAAACCCTATATCGTGGGACCTGGATGGGTATGGCACGTAATTTACAAATTGACCCAAGGCAAGTTGGGGTCGGAGGCAGGTCCCGTTCTCAGGTTCAGTGGGGCCTGCACGGACGCAGTAGGGGCCCAGGCTATACGCCGGAGCTCACCTCACCCCCATCTAGGACTCTGCTCCCTCTTAGGGGTGAGGATCCCGTCTTTGAAATGCCTGACTTCTCTCAGACAGTCCATTATTGAGGAATGACTTACACATTTTACAGCACTGTCAGGCATTCCGTGATCGAGTTTTTGTCACTTGGTTATAAACTGTGCTGCAATTCACATTAAGCTCAGAAGCTTCCCCTCAGATTCATCATGCCCATAACCATGTACAATCAGGTCAATATCAATGGATAAGCAGAGAGAGAGAAACCACCCTGAGTGGATTTTACCCAGCACACTGATCTTTAGCTAACCTAGGGTATTTGCTTTTCATTCCTTTAAAAGTTAAACAAAAGACCACATATATCTTTGCTTCTGCTCCGGCTCTGACAGGCATGTAGTTTTACTTTGTAGTAAAACCTTCCAACTAGCTTGTATTTCTCCAGGCTTCTGCCAATATTCTCAGTTGTAAAATAATAATGGCTCAGCCTCTTCACAAGGTTACTCTCACTTTTAACAAACAGTGAAGAAGGGAGTGTCATTACCAAGCACCACTCCATGAAGTAGCTATTTCTATAAAGACCCATTTTCCTCAAATCTGACCTAACCAGTGAAGAAGAAGTCTTCGCTGGCAAAGATCTCCAAATGGGACATCGGCATCCACCTGGCTTTGAGTAGACTAACTCAGGGCTGATTGCCACATATGGTAGGTAGATACATGTATAGAGATCCATACTTATTCTACATCTGGAGATAACAGATCTAGATTTCTCTGTAAGTCTGGGGGTTTTTTTTTGGTTTTTTTTTTTTGGAAGATCTAAGAGTTTCCCATAAGTTTTAAAGGTTTGCTTTTAATAGTTCCAGGGATTATTCACTGGTACCTATGAGCCTAGGAAATACCTGCTGAAGGAGACTGCACCTGCTAGGGCGTATGCTGGTAACACACACACACACACACACACACACACACACAGGATGTTTGCTTACATAGAATTGTAAGTCGTGTTTGTCATAGTAGGTTAGTTTTACTCCCTAACCATTATGACAACGAATTCAACATGCCATAGATAACCTGTGCTCTAGTTTAACTGAACCCACGTGAAATTATGGTACGAACGTGTGATTAGGAACACCACAAAGGGTATATTTTCTTTCATACAAATAATATTTGCATATATGTTTTGTTTATAAAAACAATATTTTTCTATATTAGTGAAAATACACACACACAGACACACACACCTGCATATATACATATAAATATATCAGACTGAAAACATTATTGCAACAAAAAGTACCCAAAAGCCCCACAGCCACCTGCACCCCAGGAGCCCGGGGAAGAGCACTGCCTCATGAAGCTGAGGCCCTGGCACTCGGAGTGCTGGAGCCAAGATAACGCTGCCTGTGCTGCAAATTACCCCTCAGGTCACAGGCACAGCGAGGGTCATGGCGGGGTGAAAGTCGGAGCTGGGATGAGGGTTGGTCTTAGAACACCCTTCTCCCTGCACTGATGATCAAATGTCTCCCTGTTCTCTTTCCCCACAGGACATGCACAGCAATCAGGACCTGCAACGTGTAACTGAGGAGTGGGCTACGCACCCCGGTTCTGAAGTAGCCGATGGGATCACAGAGTCATTGTGCATCAAAGATACCAAATCCCACATCTTCCCGACGACATAACAATTTACACTTGTCATAATTTGGAATTGAAATGGCCTGGCCTTCATGCGCACACAGCCACACCGTGTGGCAGACGTGAGCTCCGCTTTGAGGCTGTCAGACCCCGGCAGCAGCCCTGCTGCCTGCTCTCTGGGGAGCTGAACACGGCAGCCACACAGCACCCCCTTGGGCGCCAGACTTCCTCTTTGTAAAACGAAGAAAGTGAAAGTAGGCATCTCACGTAGTGACTCTGAAGATTAAATGATGTATGGCATTTAATGAACCTGTCGTAGCAACCTTCGGAATGAAATGCTCAAGAAAATATTGGAAAGTATGCTTGGAAATACCATTCACAGCTGTAACTAACAAAAAAGGTGAGATCATCTGTCAATGATTTAAGTAGCATAGATTTCCATCATATGATGGAGATAACAACTATGAACAGTATAAGAAAACTTCTAGGCCAGGAGCAGTGGCTCACGCCTGTAATCCTAGCACTTTGGGAGGCCGAGGCGGTGGATCACAAGGTCAGGAGATCGAGACCATCCTGGCTAACACTGAAATCCCGTCTCTACTAAAAATACAAAAAATTAGCCAGGCATGGTGGCAGGCGCCCGTAGTTCCAGCTACTCGGGAGGCTGAGGCAGGAGAATGGTGTGAACCCAGAAGGCGGAGCTTGCAGTGAGTCGAGATCGTGCCACTGCACTCCAGCCTGGGGGACAGAGCGAGACTCCGTCTCAAAAAACAAAACAAACAAACAAAAAACTTCTATAAGTCAAGTTCAACAAATATCTATGACTTTCCTTAGGCAGACAAGCATCGCACATTAATATGCTGGAAAAGTCGCCTATATTTAAAGTCATATTAAAGTACCAGCTATTTATATTTCGTCTTCTATAATAAAATTGTTTGGATTATTAAAATCTGCTTAAAATTAACTGTTTAATCAATTTATTATTTTCAGATATCGACATGTCTAAGGTGACCAGCTAACTCACTCAAAGAGAATAGTGGTAGTTCCAAATATTTTTACTTGAATTTTTACAAGCATGCATGCACATACATACACACACACACATACATCATGTCACAATAGAAACCCATCCAAGCCAGTAAATCAAATGCATTTTTGAAAACACACCTACCTCCCTGGCCTTGCTGGCAACCCTTCTTGCTTAGAATATCTTCCACAGAGTTTTCAAACACGAGGTGGACATTCTGAAGCAAACCCTGTAAATACATACAAGCAGAAAAATAGAGCAACAGATAAACATCCGACGTTTGATGCCAAGCTCACTGACATTCTAAAAACACAAGATGTAATCTTCAAGTAGTGAAAGTATTTCCTTCTACGTAGCAGATTTGCAGTCTCTTTATAATCAGATTTTCTGTATATAGGACTTTTGAAATTTTGCTTTTGAGCATGACACAAGAAATGGAAGTGTAATGTAAGAAATCTACCTAGAAGGAAATGTTTCACAAATGAGTGAGATGGCCCTTGGAGAGGTGTGGCCTGCTGTGTGTTCTGGGCATGTTCCCATGGACGTTCAAGGCCATTCTTTCCTTGCAAGTCACCATGATTAGCGAGTTTCTGCATTGGGCAAAGGAGCTCACAGAGGCCCACTGGTCTACTCAGAGACACAGACTCTGAGCGCCTCCCGCAGCTGAGTTACGGTGGGGCTGGGCCAATCCTATATAGTATGGAATTCCCGGGCACCCACGAGAGATTAACTCAAAAACAAGCTATGCATCTCTAGGCCTTTTACTCAAATTACTGAGTTTAAGCATGTACTTATTTCCAAGGCCCTACATGACTGGGAGGGAGCAAGGTACCACACCCTGTTGTGATTCTAAACACCTGCAGTTTAAGGAAGATTCATTTCCAAACATATTTTCACCAAAATGGACATGAAACCATTCCCTCATAAATCAGTAGCCCTTTCCCTTGGAAAAGGGCACCTGCTACTTTGCTCTCCCATCATTTCGCTGCTAAAGCAAACATTTAGGAGTGGTTTTGGTCGTGATCAAAAGAGTCTGGGATTGCTAGAAACATTGGAATAGGATTGATTCCCTGATCATCAAACCAGCCGTCAATCACAACTGATGGTTATTAGTGCAGTTAGGAAAGCACAGCTGGGGCGGCCCTCTCTGATTAATCATGACTTAGAAAGGCGTGCATTGTGTGTGTGTGCGCGCTTGTGGGCGGTGTTTGCACATGAAAGGGTGAGTGCATGTGTGAAAGTATGTATGTGCTGACAACTGCCTGTGGCTCTGCATGCGTTGTGTGTGCATGTGTGCCTGTGTGTGCATGTGTGCCTGTGTGTGTACACATGCATGGTGGACGTATGTGTATGCATGAGTTCACATGTGGAGTTTGTGTGTGTATACGTGTGTATGAGTGTGTGTGCATGTGTGTTCATGCGTCTGTACATCTGTGGTTCTGTGTGTGCATCTATATGTGTTTTTGTGTGTGTGTGTGGGATGTGAGTGAATGTGAGTGTATGTATGGTGTGTTTATGTGTGGAGGTGTGTGCATGTGTGTGACTGTGTATGGTGCTTTTGTGCACATGTATGTGTGTGTT
Source organism: Macaca mulatta (assembly GCF_049350105.2). Lineage (NCBI taxonomy): Eukaryota > Metazoa > Chordata > Mammalia > Primates > Cercopithecidae > Macaca > Macaca mulatta. Next base: position 2,790,504 of record NC_133409.1, on the reverse strand, counting down.
CACATGTGTATGATGTGTGTGCATTGAATGACTTTGTGTGGTGTGTGCACACCTGTTTTGTCCACATGTCTGTATAAGTGCCTATATATGGTTGTGTGCACATGTGCATGTGTGAGAGTATGTTCACATGTGTGTGTGGTGTGTGTGTGCATGTGTGGCACGTGCACACATCTGTGTGAATGTGAGTGTATGCATGGTGTTTATTTGTGTATGTGCATGTATGCCCATGTAGGGTGTGTGCACGTGTGTGCATGTGTGTGTTCACATGCATGTCTGTGGTGTGCATGCACGCACATGAGTGTGTGAATGGTGTTTATGTGGGTCTGCATGTGCATGCGCATGTACAGTGTTTGCACACGGGCATGCATATGTGAGGGTGTGTTCACATGCGTGTGTATGTGGTGAGGTGTGTGTCTGTGCATGTGTTGTGTGGTGTGTGTACATGTGTGATGTATATACATATGCGAGTGTGAGTACATATGCAGTGTTTGTGTATATGTCTCGATGTGTGTTCATGTGTTTGTGTGCATGTGTGTTCACATATGTGTGTGGTGTGTGCATGTGTGATGTATATACATATGCGAGTGTGAGTGCATATGCAGTGTTTGTGTATATGTCTCTGGATGTGTGTTCGTGTGTTTGTGTGCATGTGTGTTCGCATGTGTGTGTAATGTGTGCATGTGTGATGTATATACATATACAAGTGTGAGTGCATATGCAGTGTTTGTGTATATGTCTCTGGATGTGTATTCATGTGTGTGCATGTGTGATGTATATACACATGCGAGTGTGAGTGCATATGCAGTGTTTGTGCATATGTCTTTGGATGTGTGTTCATGTGTTTGTGTGCATGCGTGTTCATGGGTGTGTGGTGCATGTGCACGTGTGCACATGCCTGTGGTTGCATGTGGTGTGCAGTGTGTGCATGTGTGCATGTGAGCACGTGTGTGGAGGTGCAGTGTGCTTCTCTAAGGCCAGGCTCCGCCTGCTTAAGCCTCGCATCACCAGACGCACTCGCGGGTCAGTTCCCAGCAAAGCTCTTTCCTCCCTCACCGTGGCCGCCTCCCTGCAGAGCGTACCCTGAAGTGACTCTCTCTGGCTGAGCCTTTGGCCACGTACATCCGGCTCTTTTCCGCCTGCAGGTGCTCGTAGAAGGGCTCGTCCAGAGCGAAGCTGTCTATGAGGTCGCAGCCCACGTGCAGGCTGTAGGTCTCTCCAGCCACCTGCACGGTGACGTTCTTCCACTGCGAGTCAGCCAGGCCCACGTCCTCCAGGGAGACCACGTGCCGGGTGCCGTCGATCCAGTAGATGAGGTCCAGCGTGTCCGCAGGGCCATTGGAGACGATCTCGAACTGCCTCTGGGAGAGACCGGGGCCCTCCAGAGCCAGCAGCGTGCCCCTGGACTTGCCGTCCTGCTTGAGCTGGGCCGTGAGGAAGAAGCCCTCCTTCTGCCGCATGCTCCTGGTGATCTTGCTGAGGTCCTCTGCGTTCACCGGCGGGATGTAGTCGAAGCGCACGAAGCGGTAAGCCGGCACGCCGGGGTCGGGCCCGCGGAACTGCTTGGCGCCAATGGTCTTGCGGTTGATGTTGCTGATACTGAAAAGGTCGAAGGTCGTGCCTTTGTCCTGGTGACCAGCTGCAAAGGGAACCGCAGTGCAGAAGGGTGACGTAGGGGAAGAGGGCGAGGTTGGCCAGACCCAGGGTGACAAACCAGAACCTCGCGTGTAAGGAAATTAACGAGGCCTCCCAATATCCCACAACTTCTCTCCCTCTTTTATAGGAGTGCTAGAGCCCTCTCTGATGAAAAGCCACTGCCAGTGCTGCTACTCAGAGTGTGGTGCCAACGCAGCTGCGGGTCTGTGGGGTCAGCTTCTGTCCCTGGCTGGCCGAGGAGCGTGTGCTAGAAGGTAAATCGGTGGGGCCAGGCAGCGCCCTGTCCCTTCACCTGGCCCTTTGCATAGCCCGACCTTCGTGGTGAGGGAATCCGGGCCTCGACTGACATTCTGGCACATGTCCCAAGTGACTCTGTCTGGCTCTTCCATCTCAGATCTGAGGCTGAAAAGCAGCTGTCCTCTCTACCAGTTGATTGCTCAGGAAATAAATGAATGAATAAACTAGGAAAGACATGGATCTCTAGCCTTGCTATTGATAAAGTGTCTGAAAGCGGCTCACTCGTATGTTGCTTTCTTGTTGAGATCAACTGCCTAAAACCCGTTACGTTAGCAGGTTGCTATTTTGTAAAAATGTATTCTCCAGCTCTTAATGCACCCTGTGGGTAAGGATCTGAAAGAGTGATCAGTGTCCAGTATAGAAACAAATGGTTTTAACTCACCACCTAAGCTATTGGCAAGAAAAGTGATCAGACCTCACCAAAATCATAACAGTTTAAATAATTCGAAGTAATACACTGAACGGAAAGTTTAAACAAAGCCTTCCTTTTCATGTAATATTTGGCAAATTAGAACAGTATAATACACAGTGTTGCTGATAGAAGTGGGCATGGGACCACTTTCCATAGAGTTACTTGGCAAGAATTAAAAGCTTTGATTCAACAATTCTAATTTTGTAACCTATCCAAAGGACATAATCACAAATGCTACTTAAGATTTATCCACGTCAGTATTTTTTGTGTCACCGTTTATGCTAATGAAAATAAACCAATCTAAGTGGGAATTGATTGAAAAAGATCAAACTTCATCTGTGATGAAATATTACGTGGTCATTAAAAATCATACTGTAGAAAAGTAAACACATGGGAAAATATTTAAAGGAGGAAGAAAGTGGAGCAAAAATAATTCAACAAACACCAAATGCTTGCAGTGCTGTGAACATCCTCTACAGAAAAAAAAAGGATAAACTGTGCAACTCTAAGTGGAATGGCATTTTTCTCTAACACCTGAATTTTCCAAAGATAAATTCTCTCATGTCATATTGGCTCTGAAGTAAGTTACTATTAAGGAGCTAGAAGGTCCTCACGGGTAAAATTGTCCTACTACACACTTTATTTTGTCGTCTCTCGCCTTGCAGCTAAGCCACATCTCACAAGCCCAAGAGACCACGGGCTCTGAGGACACTCACCTTGTGTGCTGGGCCACACCCACAGAGCCAGCAGGACCAGCCCCCAGACCATCCTGCCTCCTGCAGTTTAGCTCCTGGGGATACAGGAAACCCTTGTTAGTGATGAGTCCACAGCTGCAACCCTGCCTATGAGGGAGACTGGCCCAGTGACTCACATGACCATTGAAAAACAGTTTGCATATAAAACTCAGCACCAACTGGATTTGTGGGAAACTAAGAGCTAAGGAGGAAATTTACTTTTCAAGCAGGATTCTTCTAACTATAACTAAGATTTGTTAGGCTGGCATTCACCGGCAAGCACTGTGCTCATCACGTTCTAAATATTCCTATTATTTCATCTTCATAATAGCCGAGGAGGTAAGTGGTGCTCTAATTGTCCTCGTTTTACAGATGAGCAAATGGACGATGGGCAAGGTCAGCGCTTGCCAGGAGTAATTCTGTTCATATGACTTGTAGACAGGACTTAGATCTGGAAAGTTTGAATTTAGAAAAATATCCAGCCTGACAAAAATAATCTGTGAAAGCATTTTGTGTAAATATCCAGAAAAAAAACAGTTACACATAACCTAATTAAACAGAATAAATACTAACTGTAAAAACAGTTAGAAATAAACTTAATTTGGTGAATTATACTTACAAAAAAACAGAACACTTGACTTAGCCATCATTTTGACCCTGCCTTTTTATTTTCCTGCAGGCCTGTTTTTCCATTCTTGGGGATTTTAAGTTGGCACAGCTCAGTGGAGGCTGGACCCGGAGTCAGGAGACATGGCCCAATGCCCTGCTGCACGATTAACCCTGTGGGTCTCAGCTTCTCCTCTCCCGAAGGAGCATGAGCCTGCGGGTCCCGGGGCTCCCCAAGTCCCTTCCAGCAATTGGTCATACCCTGCTCCAGGTTGAAGCAAAGACTGAGACCCCAATTCTTCCCATATTTCGAATAGCAAAGGCTGTTAACTTCTCATTGTTAATCCAAGGACTCTCCCTCTCCAGAAACAACATTTGGTAACCTGGAAATCCTCACCTTCCAGAAATAAAGAAACGTTCCCCAGAAGAAATGCTTGGCAGCACCTCCAGACCCCGCACCCATCTGCTCCCTGAACCACCCCCCAACTCATCTGCTCCCAGCCCCCCCCCGGCAACCCATCTGCTGCCCCCAGTGCCACCCCCCGGGTCCTTGGTGATTGTTTCATCTGTCCTGGCTCCGGAAGCAGCACGGCCCGCGGCCGGCGGAGGCCAGCACCAGGCTGAGCAATGCTGAACACCAGCTGTGCAACCTAGGAAAACTTACTTAACCTCTCTGTCTCAGTTTCCTCATCTGTAGAAACATAGCCTCATATAAAACGCCCACCTCATCGGGTTGTTATGAGAGATGAATTCAGCAAACGAATCTTTACCAGGGGCTGACTTAGCCAAGCAAGCCACAGACATGGGTTACAGGAGCAGAATGTGCCTCTGGGTCTGGGGCACTTTCTACTGTAAATGCCCGAGGCAGCCGCAGTAATAATGGTAGTGCTGACAGGACCTTTCTATGGAGCTCTTAAGAGGGTTTAATGACATGAGTGAACACTTGACCATGAGCTTGGAACAATGTCTGCACACAGTAAGCACCACAGAGAGGTGTTAGAATTACGCAGCTCAGGTACAGCCTTGGCAGGCTCTTCCCACCTCTCCACCTTATTAGCCCACACTGCCGGACACATTGAAGTCCCCTAAGGACAGCTCTGTGGGGCTGGCCCTGCAGAGGCCAGCCAAGAACAGGATGGCAAACGCGAAAGTTCTGGATGCCCAGCTTCATAAGGACAGGTTGGAAAAAGTAAAGCAAACTCCTTTGACAAAACCATATCCTACTGTCTCTGCCTTGAGGTGGATTCTTACAGGAGCAGGAGTCTAACAAAGCATCCGCCGCTGAGGATTGTCAAAGGACAGTGAGGCTCCATGCCACAGGAAGGATGAGCAGCCGGGCTGCCTGGCCTCAGCCCATCCAGGGACACCGGGCAGGGATGGAGCCACGGACGAGCCAGTGCCGCTCACCCCTGCCCCAGCCTCTGCACGCCACGCACCACGTTTATGCTGGTGTCTTTCCAAAAGAAAGATGTCAGTGCCTCTCGGCAGCAGAACACAGTTTGAATTTGCAAAGGTCTTTGAAAACTCTTTTCAGTTGAACAATCAAAGTAAAAGATAACTTTGCAGAGAGCTAATTGTTTACCGGCCATCCCCCACCAAAAGCAGTCTGATGAAACAGCAGACTCCTGGGTGCTCAGCCCCCAGCCCTGGGAGGCCAAACCCACCTTCCTTAAGTGGTAGCCAGGCAACCCGCCAGCTGGCTTTTCATATGCAAACTGCCGCAAAACTGTTAAAAGTCGCTGTGTGTCCCAGCAGTCACAGGACTTTGCATAGACTTACCACAAATATTCTCTAGTTAGGTTCAAAACACTTTTCAGCTACGAATAATGTAAACAATCAGTCTCTCTCTAATCCACTAATAATGTTAATCAGAGATCAGAGTCTCTCTCTAATCTACTAATAAAGTTAACAATCAGAGTCTCTCTCTAATCTACTAATAATGTTCATCAGAGATCAGAGTCTCTCTCTAATCCACTAATAATGTTCATCAGAGATCAGAGTCTCTCTCTAATCCACTAATAATGTTCATCAGAGATCAGAGTCTCTCTCTAATCTACTAATAATGTTAACAATTAGAGTCTCTCTCTAATCTCGGTTACTTTTCAGATACTCCGGGAGTGGTTTCTAATTCCCTCCTCAATAACAAACTCTCATGTGGAATCTTCTTATTCTGAAGGTGAAAACATAAAGCCTTTACCGGGTTCCCAGGTAGGTACATGCATTACAATAGCAACTACCACAACCCTCAGAGAGGAAGGGGTGCCGGGCCAGCCGGCGAAAGGAGCCGGAGGAAAAGCTTAGCGGCGGCCACGTGCCTTGCTCTTCCAGTGGGCAGTAAAAACTCCACGTGAAGAAAGGCTTGCCGTTTAGTGTTAATAGACGCACCACCCACCTTCGGAATCTCGATAGCTCTTTTTTCTTCTCCCCGTCTTACAGTTCAAGAGCTCTAATTTCTTAAAATTGGAGCACGATGAAATAATTGAGTTTAAGAAATAATCGTACCTGGTTTGCTAAAAAGATGCAGTGATGACTGATTTCAGTGTTCCGGACTGGGTCAGAAAGGCTCAGGCTCTGCCGGAGCGAGAGACCGGCCCCGCCGTGCAGGACGCTCCGGTGGACGTGGCCGAGCGGCTCCCGGGCAGTGCGGCTTTATATGCCGCTTCTCCTGTGCAGTGCTGTCAATCAGACACACGAGGAAGCACGTTTAATTCATTCCTTCGAAGGAATGACATCATCCCCCTTCTGATCTCACCATTTGCTCCGAGTACCTGCTGCAGGGGTCCAAGTCCAGCCCCTCTGCACTGGAGGCCGCCTCCTCCTCCTGCACCCCGGCCCCTGCCAGACAGGCCTGGGAGGAGCCAGACAGAGAGAGAGGGAAGGCAGGGACTCACTTTTCCTGTCTTCTCTCAGGAAATAAGATGCTATAAATAACACTAGCAAGATTGGCTAGAACTCCTCATTTTGCTTAAGAGAAAAAAATGCAAGTTCTATGCCTTAAATATGTTTCGAATTATTCAATGTGATATTGGTCTTTCTAAACCAAATGACTGACTCTTAATAACACATAAAATACATCGGTGAGTATCAATAATTAGTCTGTATATTAATAAAGTTATTATGGTCAATAACCAAGTTTATTATGTGACAAAAGTGAAGTGTAATGTCAAAGGAAGTTGCCAACATTTATCTCAGGCAGTTAGAGGACTGAAAAACTGTACTGCAGCTTTGGGAAAATTCATTTTAACCCAAATTCTGCTTCATCTGCTCAGTGAAGATCCCCTACAAGGACGTCTCCCAGTGACATGCAATACCCGACCAAGTCCCCTCGGTGCACACTTTCACATGGTCCCATCGCAGCAACAGCCTGATGTGCAGCCGCACAGAGCAAGGACTCAGAACCAGAAGCAGTGGCAGCAGCGAACCCCTGCCCCTCCCACACCTGCCAATCAAGGTGCACTCTGCATGCGGGTGGGAGGGGCCGCTTCTCAGAGGTCAGGGTGAACCATGCATGGGGAGGGGCTGCTCCTCCCGGGTCAGGGTGGATGGTGGAAAGGGGAGCTGCTGTTCCAAGGCGGAGGTTGATGGTACATGGGGGAGGGTCTGCTTCTCCCAAGTCAGGGTACATGGTGGAAAGGGAGCTGCTGCTTCTCCTAGGTTGGGGTAGATGGTAAGTGGGGGAGGGTCTGCTTCTCCCAATTTGGGCTGGACAGTGGATGGGGGAGGTGCCACTTCTCCCAGGACAGTGTGAAGGGTGGATGGTGGAGGGGCTGTTTCTTCCGGGACAGTGTGAAAGGTGGATGGTGGAGGGGCTGTTTCTTCCAGGACAGTGTGAAAGGTGGATGGTGGAGGGGCTGTTTCTTCCGGGACAGTGTGAAAGGTGGATGGTGGAGGGGCTGTTTCTCCCGGGACAGTGTGAAAGGTGGATGGTGGAGGGGCTGTTTCTTCCAGGACAGTGTGAAAGGTGGATGGTGGAGGGGCTGTTTCTCCCAGGACAGTGTGAAGGGTGGATGGTGGAGGGGCTGTTTCTTCCGGGACAGTGTGAAAGGTGGATGGTGGAGGGGCTGTTTCTTCCGGGACAGTGTGAAAGGTGGATGGTGGAGGGGCTGTTTCTTCCGGGACAGTGTGAAGGGTGGATGGTGGAGGGGCTGTTTCTTCCGGGACAGTGTGAAGGGTGGATGGTGGAGGGGCTGTTTCTTCCGGGACAGTGTGAAAGGTGGATGGTGGAGGGGCTGTTTCTTCCGGGACAGTGTGAAAGGTGGATGGTGGAGGGGCTGTTTCTTCCGGGACAGTGTGAAAGGTGGATGGTGGAGGGGCTGTTTCTCCCAGGTCAGGGTTAATGGCAGACAGGTGAGCTGCTGCTTCTCCCAGGTTAGGGTGGACCTTGGATGGGGGAGGTTCTACTTGTTCCAGGTGGGGTGAATGGTGACTGGGGAGGTGCTGCTTTGCCCAGAGCCACCTGCACCTGCTTCCTGTCGGCACCTGCCTGTTGGGTTCCTTCACGTGTGTGTGGAGTTGTCAGCCTGGCCATGGACCTGTCAAGTCTTAGAGAACATTAAAGAGAATTTCTATGGACACAGCTTTCACTGTCTCTGTGGCAGGGGAGCATCTCTTAAGCCTCCTGGCCTTCCCCCACAGAGGTCCAGCGCCGCAGAGGTCGGCAGGCATCATGAAGATCAAGCCTCGCTTTCTTACCTCTGTCTTCAGGGAGGATATGTGAGCAGGTGTGGGAGAGGGAAGGAGCTTTCATTTGCGAAAACCTCTGTTTTTCCTAGTGGCACTTGTTTGTTTATCACTTGGTAAATATCAGTTTCTGACACACACACAGACAAGAGACTAGACTCCAAGAGTGTATGTGTCATGTTTAAGGTACATTATTTTGCTTTTTTAAGCTATTGGGGACAAAGTCATCATTTGAATTAAAAAGTAGTTTAAATAGGTTAATGTTATCTCAAATTCAAGAAAAGTATAACCCAGTTCCCCTTAAAGAATTTTCAGTGGATAATTATCCATTCATCGGTTTGAGTTTTTCTGCCTCCAGGTCAGTTTTTCCTGGGGCCGGAATGTGGAGGGTGGCATCCGCGTGCCACAGCCTCCCCTCTTCCTCAGTCCACGGAACGCATGTTTCCTGATTAAAGGTGAAGACACACAGCTCTGCTGCTCAGCACTTCGGGAGCATGCGGTGAAGACCGTGACACTCACTGGGGAGGAGGAAGGAATGTGGTAATGACCCTCCATGTGCCGATGGGTGGGTGCAGAGAAGACGGGCCTCCTTCTGTAGAATCTAGCAGCCCATAATCAGGGAAGTCTGTTTAGAGGAGACAGAAGGTAAACCGACTGGAACATGGCCCATGAATGGGGCGTCCCCGGTTGAGAAAGTATGTCAGGCAGAGAGAGTGGGTAGGTGTTCATGGTGCAGAGAACAGCAGGTTCCTGGAGCAGCACCCAGGCCCAGATGCATGGAAAGGGCTTCATAGGTGGTGGAAGTCACAGAGAGGTGCCTGGCAGGGTGAGGCGGGACTTTGCAGCCCCACTGTGCAGGGGGCTAGAGGGGGAGTACAGGGGACAGCGCCTGGTCAGCATATTCCCTGGGCCCCCTGGGGGTGAGCAGGAAGGGAGATGTGAGGATGAAACAAAAAGCAGTCAGAGGCCTCGGCGGGAAAGCCAGCGATGCTGAGGGAAGCATCATCGCGTGTGAGCGCGGGAGGACGAGGGACAGACACGCAGCAGGTGGAATCATGCCCCCCCGCAAGTTCACCTCCACCCTGAACCTGTGAATGAGCTTACTGGAAATACCACAGTGTTTGTGGATGAAACCAAGTGTAGACATCGTCGAACTGACATAGGGCAACATCCAAATCTAATGGCTAGCGTTCTAATAAGAATAGAGAATATGAAGATGGAGACACAGGACAAGCACCGCTTGATGAAGGACCAGAGAACGCGGTGATGCAAACACGAGCCAAGGTCACCAAGGGCTGCCAGAAACACCAGAACTGTGGGAGATGGGGAAGGGGCTTCTGCCAGAGCATTCCAAGGACGTGCAGCCCTGCCACCCGCGGCGCTTAAAACTGCTGGACTCCAGAGCCGCGGGACAATACATGTGTTGTTTGTGATACTTCATTGCAGCAGGCCCAGGGAACTAACACAGGCACACCTTGGAGATACCGCAGGCTTGGTTCCACACCTCTGCAATAAAGTCAGTTGCGTGGATTTATGCTTTCCCAGTGCATATAAAAAGGACGTTTACATTCCACTATAGTCTATTAAGGGTGCAGTAGCATTATGTCTAGGAGAACAATGGTGTATATCTTAATTCTAAAACATTTCATTGCTCAAAACTACTAATGGTCATCTGAGGCTTCAATGAGTCGTCCTATTTTGCTGGTGGAGAGTCTTGCCTCAATGCTGACAGCTGCTTACTGATCAGGGTGGTGGTTGCTGAAGGTTGGAGTGTCTGTGGCACGTTCTTAAAGTAAGACCACAATGAAGTTTGCTGCATCTATTGACTCTTTTATAAAACGTTTCTCTGTAGCATGTCATGCTTTTTGATAGCAGTTTACCCACACAAGAACCTGTTTCACAATTGGTGTCTATTCTCTGAAACGCTGCTGCTGCTTTTTCAACTAAGCTTATGTAATATTCTAAATTATTTGTTGCCATCTCAACATCTTCCCTAGGAGTGAAGCATTTCACAACATCTTCACTGGGAGTACATTTCATCTGAAGAAATCATTTTCTTTGCTCATCCACAAGAAATAACTCCTGATCCATTCAAGTTTTATCATGAGAGTACAGCAATTCAGTCCCATCCTCAGGCCCAGCTTCTAACGCCACCTCTCTCCCTCATTTCGTCACATCTTCAGTGACTTCCTCCACTGAAGCCTTGAACCCTCACGGTCATCCCTCTTGATGGGAATCAGCTTCTTCCAAACTCCTGTCACTGTTGATACTTTTCCCTCTCCCAGGACTCATGAATGTCCTAGTGGCATCTAGAACGGTGAATCCTTTCCAGAAGGTTTTCAGCTGACTTTGCCCAGATTCATCAGAGGAATCACTGTCTATGGCAGCTATAGCCTCATGAAATGTATTTCTTGAATAGTAAGACTTGGAAGTCCAAATGACCTCTTGACCCATGGGCTGCAGAATGGATATTGTGTTAGTAAGCATGAAAACAACCTTAGTCTCACTGAGCATCTCCCTCAGAGCTCTTGGGTGACTAGGTGCATTGACCAAGAGCAGTAATACTCTAAAATAGATAGTTTTTTGAGCAGTAGGTCTCAACAGTGGGCTTGAAATATTTAGTAAGCCATGCTGAGAACAGATTTGCTGTCATCTAGACTTTGCTGTTACATTTAAAGAGCACAAGAGTAATACATTTAGCATAGCTAAAGGGCCTGAAGATTTCCAGATTGGTAAATGATCACAGGCTTCAACTTGAAGTCACTGGCTGCATTAGCCTCTCATAGAAGAGACAGCCTGGCTTTTGAGTTTTTGAAGCCAGGCATTGACTTCTCCTCTGAAGCTATGACAGCTAGACATGGCCTCTTCTTCTAAGAGAAGACTGTTTCATCTTCATTGAAAATCGGCTGTTGAGTGTAGCCACCTCAACAATGATTTTAGCTAGATCTTTTGCATCACTTGCTGAAGCTTCTCCATCAGCACTTGCTGATTCACCTCACATTTTTATCTTACGGAGACGACTTCTTCCCTAAACTTCATGAACCAATCTCTGCCAGCTTCGAACTTTTCTTCTGCAGCTTCCTCATCTCTCTCAGCCTTCACAGAATTGGAGAGAGTTAGAGCCTTGCTTAGATTAGGCTTTGGCTTCAGAGAATGTTGTGGCTGGTTTGATTTTCTCTCCAGGACACTCAAACTTTCTCCCTGTCAATCAGCGATAAGGCTGTTCTGCTCTCTTATCAATTGTGTGTTCACTGGAGGAGCACTTTCCCTTTAAGAACTTTGCCTTTGTATTTGCAACTTGGCTAACCGGTGCAAGAGGCCTAGCTTTCAGCCTGTCTCAGCTTTTGATACGCCTTCCTCTCTAAACTTAATAAGTTTTTATTTGCAGTGAGAAATCAAAACTCTTCCTTTCACTTGAACTCTTAGAGGCCATTGTAGGTAATTAATTGGCTTAATTTCAATATTGTTGCATCTCAGGGAACAGGGAGGCCCAAAGAGAGGGAGAGAAATGGACCGGCCGTCGGTAGGGAAGTCAGAGCACACACAATCCTCATTGATTTTGTTCGCCATCTTACATGGGTGCAATTGTTGATGGCCCAAAACAATTAAGGTAGTTAACAGTGAAGGTCACTGATCACAGATCACCAGCACAGACAGAATAATAATAAAAAACATGAAATATCATAAAAATTACAAAGCATGACACAGAGCCATGAAGTGAGCACTTGTTGCTGGAGAAATCAAACCTGCGGACTTGCCACAGACCTTCAGTTTGTAAAGACGCAGTATCCATGCAGATACATTGCCTGAAACTTCCATTATTCCAGATGTTTCTAAAGTGGTCATGCAGTCCCAAAGATCCCCCATTACAGTGGGAGTCCCTAAAAGAGATAGAGCATTCTGAGCCCTGTGATAAGAGACAGACTCTGAGTCCAGGGAGCAGGTGCCTGTGGTGCTGATAACGTAGGGAGGAGGGAAGGCAGACAGAGGACGGTGATTTGAGAACGGCATGAGGAGGATCGTGGGCTCTGTGCACAGCCCTGGCCATGAGCATTGCCATCAGTGACCGGTGCCACAGAGGAGACAGCAAGCAAACTTGCATCTGTGGCAGCCCTGGAGGCAAGGTCAGTGTGTATAACGAAGGAGCAAAACGTCTCAGCAGGCGGAAAAGGCGGCCCAAGATAGTCATCCAAATGGCCCATGCAGAACAGGAGGAAGCTTACCTTCCAGGGGCACCAGACTGGGCCAGATCAAAGTCTCCAGAATCTGGAAACCAAACTCCCCAAATGGAAGGCACCTTAATGCAGGGGCTGGGAGGCAAAGAGGGGAACTGAGGGAGACATTCAACATCTGCAACGCCGGCACCTCCGCTCCAAGGACGACCTCCACTTCAGGGACAACCTCCCTCTACTCCAGGGATGACCTCCCTCTACTCCAGGGATGACCTCCCTCTACTCCAGGGATGACCTCCTTCTACTCCAGGCATGACCTCCACTCCAGGCATGACCTCCACCCCAGGGATGACCTCCACTCCAGGGCTGACCTCCACTCCAGGGATGACCTCCTCTCCAGGGATGACCTCCTCTCCAGGGATGACCTCCACTCCAGGGATGACCTCCTCTCCAGGGATGACCTCCACCCCAGGCATGACCTCCACTCCAGGGATGACCTCCTCTCCAGGGATGACCTCCTCTCCAGGGATGACCTCCACCCCAGGGATGACCTCCTCTCCAGGGATGACCTCCTCTCCAGGGATGACCTCCACCCCAGGCATGACCTCCCCTCCAGGGATGACCTCCACTCCAGGGATGACCTCCTCTCCAGGGATGACCTCCACTCCAGGCATGACCTCCACTCCAGGGATGACCTCCTCTCCAGGGATGACCTCCACTCCAGGGATGACCTCCACTCCAGGCATGACCTCCACCCCAGGGATGACCTCCACTCCAGGGATGACCTCCACCCCAGGGATGACCTCCACTCCAGGCATGACCTCCACTCCAGGGATGACCTCCACTCCAGGCATGACCTCCACTCCAGGCATGACCTCCACTCCAGGGCAGGGGACAGGGGGAGGGGGCGTGGGCTGTGCCCACAGGAAGCCTGGGCCATGAACACAGCCCTTGGGCCCCCTGATGTAGAGCACATGGGCTCAGGTCTATGCTGGGTTTACCAGAGGAGTGATGGCCGGGCAGGTGAAGAAGCAGGCCATGCAAATGTCCTAGAAGGCCCTACCACTGCCTTGGAATGCTCGCACAACACCTGGAAAAGGGAATCTGTGGTTTCTGGGACATAATTAGAATTTATGCACAACAGAAATGAGCAGAAGATTCCTGCTCACCCCTTAACAGCCATCTGTGAGGCAGGAGGCTGCAGTCACACGAGACACAGAGCACCAGCCGATGACCAGAGTTCCACGAGGCTTGGTGGGAATTCAATTAGGCAGCAGGCCAGGCTACATAGGAGCCCCAAAGGGCAGGGACCTGTTTACACCTCATGCGTACTGTGCTGTTTGCAGTGTCTGGGACGTGTTAGGTGCCACAGGTACTCAATGAGTATTTTCTGAACAAATGGATGAGGAAACGGAGCCTTAAACAAATTGACAGCGTGTCCCCCGTTCCTTTTCCTGTGTGTGCTCCAAGTCAGTGCAGCTTGGGTGGAATCAAAGCTGGAAGGACTGGCCTCAGCCCTGGCCCTGGGAATTCTGGGCCCCTCTCCACGGGAGGATCCTGGTCCTGAGGATCCCAGGGTCGGCAAGGCAAGGCCAGAGCCAGGAACCTTTGCTTTCTCCTCTGTAGAATGGGTGGTGGCCCGGATAACAGTGCCCTGGTGAGTTCCAGTCACTCAAGTCTTGCTGCTCCAAGCGTTATCTTGGAGTAGGGGAGCTTGTTCAAAACCCACCATCAGATTCCCCAACCCTACACCTACTGAGTCAGAATCTGCCTTTGGGCCAGGCCCACTGTCCTGTGTGCGCATTTCAGCTGGAGAAGTCGTGCAGGGAAAGTCCATCCGCTTGCTCTTTTGATAATTTTAACAAGCTCCAAGCAGCGCCCATCCGGCAAGTATCCCCAGATCACCCTGGGGTGCTTGGGAAGCAGGTTCAGGCCAGAGAGAAGAGCAAGGGGAGGTGATATAAAAACCTCTGAGTCAGAAGAGCTGTGACGAGTGTGCCTGGCCCTGGTCCCCAGCCCGTGCTCTTTTCTTCAGCTCAGGCCTCTGCCCATTCAATGTGTCCGCTTGCTTTTCAACCCCTCTGTGTCACTGTGAAAGGGACAGAGCCACACCGGATTTGCTCTTTCTGACGCAGTCCATGCACAACTGGACAGCGGAAACCATGGTCAGGGACAGGAGTGTCCGGGGGAGAGGGGAGCCCTCACCCTTACCACACCTGTGGTTCAGCTCCAGCCAGAGGCCCATGCCCTGGGCTCCGTCTGCCCCTCCCCCACGCCCTCTTTCCAGAGGCCTCACACGTCTCCTGCCCCTGGGTTTAAACATCACATCAAACAAAGGATCGCCCAGGCTTTAGACTCATCCATCCGGCTTCCACTGAAATATGCCCATCTGATGTAAAACTCCTCCCCGCTCCCCAGGAACGGAGGCCACCCCACCCCAACCTCCTCCAAACCAGCAAGTGTCCTGATCACCTCATCACAAGGCAAGACCTCTGCTTCACCTCTGATTCTTATTTCTCCCTGGAACTGGGGTCCAATCCATCTGCAAGTCCCAAGAGCACAGCCCTGACCCAGGCCCCCTCGAGCCTCCTGCACCCGCGGCCACTATTGCAAACCCAGGGTTCCACCAGGACCCTCCGAGCCTCTCTCACCTGCAGCCACTACTGCAAACCCAGATTTCCACCAGGCCCCCCAAGCCTCCTGCACCCAAGGCCACTATGGCAAAGCCAGGCTTCCACCATCTTCTCCCTCTGGATCCTGGCCATGGGATTGGTCAGCAGACATCCTCACTCAGGGTCCTCAGGAAGCCACCTAGCCACCTTCTGTGCCGGCACAATCATAATAAAATGGGGATGAGCCTGGGGCCCTCTCCTAGGGAGCTGAGGCCACGTCCCACAGGAAGCTCAGAACAGGTCCCAGCCTAACAGCAGAGACAGGTCAGTGGCTCACTAGTGCCAGGCATCCCAATCCTCCGTCCCTGCACACACCCTCCTGCCAGCCCCTCCCCACATAGTGACCACAGGGACATGTGTAACGGAGACCCCACTGGAAAAAACCCCCAGGGGCCTCCCAGTGCACTTAGTAAGAGCCGACTCTCACAGCTTCCTACCACAGTCTGGTCCTGCCTTTCCAGGCTTCCCCTCCCTCCTGGCTGCCTTTCTGTGCCTCAGACGCTGTCCTTGAGCTCACTGTCCTTCTCCCATCACATCTTCAGAGGCTGGGTCTTTAGTCACCCAGACCCCAGGCCCAAATCCTCCTCCAAGGGTCTTCTCTGACCACTCTGGGGCCCCAAATACCCCACTCTGCATCCCAGTCCCTTTCTGGGTCATTTCACTTTTTCCTTAGCATCTGTCAGCTGGCTCTCTCTGAGGTCAACTTGCTGGCCATCTAACACACACATCCGGCTTCTTGCCTGCCAGCATGAGCTCTTCTAGAAGAGAATCTCAGGGACCAGCACCCAACCTTCCTCTCCTGGCTGCTCTGCATCCCCTACCAGGAGCAGAGCGCAGCACAGAGCCAGCAATGGACACTGACTCAGGGCATGAGCCTCTCTGTGGACGGGGATGGGCCCACTCTTGGCTGTGAGCCTGGTGTTGATGTTTAGCGGAGAGAGATGGAAAGTAGCCAAACTGATCCGACCAGAATCTGACTGGTGCTCACCACATGCCGTCAGAGGAGAAGAAACTCTGGTTTTCGCACAGAATTGAATGAACTAATATCTTTGTTCATTTGTTAAGTCAATCATAAATTTACTAAATACCATAAACCCGGGACTCTGCTAGTCAATGAGCATGAACCAGCTGTGAACACAGCACACAGCACGCTGAGCAGGCGCCGGCTGTGAACGTAGCACTCAGCACCCTGAGCAGGCGCCGGCTGTGGACGTAGCACACAGCACCCTGAGCAGGCGCCGGCTGTGGACGTAGCACACAGCACCCTGAGCAGGCGCCGGCTGTGGACGTAGCACATAGCACCCTGAACAGGTGCCGGCTATGAACGTAGCACTCAGCACCCTGCTTTTGTGGAGGGAGAATCCAATGCAATGATGAGTTTCGAGGCTGCTTCTTAGAGTTCTTTATCTGAGATGTCAATCTCAAATCTAAGGAAAAGAGCTGAGCTCCTGCTTTCTGGAATTAAGAAGGACGGCTTCAGCCACTGGAAATCTCGTGAGCGTTGCTGGCGCCACAGAAGTTTCACTGTCACAGGCTCAGAACCCCCACTCCTGGGGGGCCCCAGAAGGCAGCTGCTCAGCCTGGTGGGAGAGAACCGGGCAGGGGCTCTGAGGATGGCAGAGGGAGCAGAGGGTCTGTTCCTGTGCCGTGAACACTGTTTCACAGGGGTGGGTACAGGAGCACAGGTCCAGGGATGGGCTGTGCCCTCCATTCAATGCATCTCCTCTGATCCTCACAAGCAGTGAGCATCATTGGCCGCATTTTATAGAAACTGAGAATCAAAGACGCTAAGTAATGTGCTCAGGCCAAGGGTGGAAGAGCCCGCTGGCATCTGCTGGACCTGCACCAGTCTCTGCCCCTGCCCTGCCCCATGCCTGTCCCCAAATATCACTGTGGTGTTCGGAGTTCTTAGAAATACTAGCGAAGATGCCAGGTTGAGTGCCCACCATGCCATGGAAAACACAGCATGGGCCTCAGAGGAATAGGAGGGCTGGAAACCCATTTTCAAATGTGTCCCCGAGATCCCCCAGTGCATTTCCTGAGGGTGCGGGGGTCCCTTCATGTGCCCTACTCCTGAAGCTGGCACAAAGGCGGGTTGGGGGGGACTGCTTTGCAACTAGGATGGGCTGAGCTTTGCAGTTAGGATGGGCTGACCGATAGCAACATCCACAGAAGCAGACGTCAGTGCCACAAGAGTAGATCAGGCTCCGGGAGAGGATCCAGCTAGAAGCAGAGAAAGCACTTGAAGAAGGAAGTGCGGGGAAAGCCCCATCTATGAAGTGGCAGGAATCAGACCTTTAGGTGCAGCGTCCACACACATAACATTAGCCCCTGTCTGAGGGGAGGGGCCAATCCTGGCTCGGGATGGCATACAGGGCAGAGTGTGAAGGCACCCAAAGGAAAAGCCTTAGAATCCAGACAGGTGCCTATGGCCCCGCGAGTGCAGACAGTGGGTTGGAAAGCAGCAGGGACAGGGGAGCGAGTCTCAAGTCGAGTTCTTCTGTGGGAAGCAGGGGAGCAGCCAGCGCCCTCGGGAAGGACTGAGTTCTCATCAGGCACCGGGCAGTGTCTCTCCACCACCCGGGCCTCTCCCAGCTCCTCACTTCCCGTCTCTGAGCCGTGATCACTCTGTGATGTTGTCTCATAACAGTGTGGGCTCAGGGGCCACACACGAGGCCTCAGCTAAACAGGCCATGGAAGGAGGAGACCGGGAGGAGGGGCAGAGGAGGAGCAGCTGAAACTGAACAGATGAAGCTGGAGACATTGGCCTGGCCTTAGAGACAGAAAGGCAGGTGCCCACGCCCCATGGCAACCTGGCTCCAATGCATACAGGCTTCCTGGAGGCAAACCCTGGTGTTGGGTTCTTTAATTCTGCAAGTCTCCTGGGCAGTGGAGGACGTTGAGGCCACAGTAAAATCTTGAGGTCACCTGGGCCCTGGCAGCAACATTTGGGGAGAGACCAGGAATGCAATCCTGCTCCTCTGACGAAGGGAGTGAGAAACAGGCCCAGCTGAGGGCCAGGATCTTGTGGGAGCCAGCACAGGTTCTAAAAGGGTTCTGGCTTAGTGAGGACGCCAAGTTCAAGAGAGAAAATCCGAGGTGGGCTCGTGCATGGAGTTTGGGTGTGCAGAAGCGTTGCCCCGGTACTGGGAGATGTTGGGGCTGGGTTTGCAGACCTACTTCTGGCCTGGTCAGGATGGACCCATTGCAGAAGGGGAGGGCTGGGCTTAGGGTGGCCCCATTTCTAGAAGTTTCTTGAATTGGGAGAATACAGGAAACACAGGGATGGAAGAATAAGCCAGAATGAAGAGAGATGAGGGGCATTTCCTGTGACTGGATCTTATGCTGGTTGTTAGTAAGGGAGCAGCCTCTTCCTCTTACGAACAAGCCAGTACCCTTCTCTCCGGCGTGGGAGCTCCTGCGTCCCAGGTGCCCCGGGGGTGGCGCAGGGAGTGTGCTGTCACTCCCCATACACAGGGGTCGGCTGAGAGATCCTCCGGGGGTGGCTGCAGCCATCTCTGTTCCATGCAGAACCCAGGCTGGGCCGTCTCTGCTCACACTCATAAGGTCTCATCCGCTGTTGAACCTGCAGAGCAGCAGCCTCGTTCAGTGAGAATAAAGGGTTTGCATCACGTCTTCGACAAGGGTCCACTTGCATGCGTTCATGTTGTTTAACTTGGTAGAGATTCCCGGTGCTTTTACTGTTTACAAATCCTAAAGGCTGTCATCCTATTGGCCATAATATAGAGAAAACCAGGTTCTGCCACACCAACCAGATCTGGGAATGGGGATGGATTTTAGACACAGTTGGGTCTATTTCTTATCATCATATGTGATAGGAAGCATGAACATTCATGTCGCGTTTCAGCAGGATTCTGTCCTCATTTGCATAACTTCAGGGGCGTTTTCTCAACATTTGTCTTCTGCAGGGAAATACATTGGTCCTGAGTCACCCTCTGTGTGGTGTCCTGGGAGGATGCACACATGGCCATGGGGTTTTCACAAACAGATTCATGTGACTGACATTTGCACAATATTTTTGTAATTAGGCAGGAATTTGAGCATGGAGACCAAGTTGAGGATGCTCAGCCATCCCCTGTGTGCTCGCCACTCACTTGCTGTGTGCATGTGCGCGCTTTATTATTGTGGAATTTATTATTTAGTCAAAAAGGGCAGAAGAATTTCAGTGATTATAAAATCTCTAGCTGGCATGACAGAGGTAAATATGACTCCCAATATTGAGCAAGCTTAACCTTTTGCAAAAGGCAATCATGGAAAGAGTTTAGAGCATCTTTCTTTTCAATGTCATTGCAAGTTAGTGATAAGGCCAAATTTTGCAAGATCCCCTAAACTGTATGACCTCATAAAGAGGCCTCAGGTCTTTCATTTTCTACTCAGTTTTGGGTGGTTTTGAAAAGTGCTTAGCAAACCTTGTGTATTATCCAGGGCTCTCCAGAGAAACAGAACCAATAGAGAGAGAGAGAGAGTGTGTGTGTGTGTGTATGTGTGTGTAGAGAGAGAGAAAGAGATCTATTGTGAAGATGAGATCACATGATTAGGGAGGCTGACAAGACCCTAAGATCTGCAGTCAGCAAACTGTTGACCTAGGGGAGCTGGTGATGTAGTTCTTGTCTGGAGGCTGACAGGCTCAATACCTAGGAGGAACCAATACTTTGATTCCAGCCCCAAAGAAGGAAAAAGGCTGATGTCTCAGCTCAAAGGCAATCAGGCAGGAGTTCTCTTATTTGGAGGAGGGTGAACCTTTTTGTTCTGTTCAGGCCTTCAGCTGATTGGACAAGGCCCACCCACACTGGGGAGGACCATCTGCTCTACTCAGTGTTCCAATTCAAAGGTTCATCTCATACAGAGCATCCTTACAGATACCCCAGAAGTAGCGTTCAACCAAATATCTGGGCACCACATGGCCCAGTCAAGTTGACACAAAAAATTAACCTTCACACCTTACATGAGCAAAAATTAAAAGCTAAAAGAAGAGAAAGCAAACGAATGGCCTCTGTTGAGTGGGGTTTCCCAGTGAGCACAGGTCAGCAATGAGCCAGGCAATGACACTCATGGAGAGCACACTCACTCCTCCAGCAACTGCCTTAAAGCTACAGGGAAGGGAGGGGGGATAAAAAATGAGCCAAAGCAGGAGGGATTTAAAAGGAACCCTCTTCGTTTAAATCTTTGATTCTGAAAGTGCTTCCTATCACATGCATTTTGTGTGCTTCTAATTTTTGAAGATATAAAAAATGGAAAAGATGGAAATTTCTCAGATTGTCATCAAATATTTTATTTCACTCATTTAGAAGAGCAGTTAGATGCTGAGAGGCTTTTAGGGTAGAATCAATGTTTGAACAACTAAAACTGCTGAGATTTAATGAAAATTTAGGTGTGGATACGTGGATGTTTCTCTGGGGAGAAGGTCTACGGATTTCAATTATACTACAGAAAGGTCCGTGTCTCTAATTGGATTAAATGTTACTGCCTATAGGTACCTGGAATTTTGGAGTTTATAAAGAACTGCTGCCCTAGAACAAAAGCTCCATGAGAACATAGATTTTTAGTCTCTTTTCTTCCAGGGCCTAGAATAGTGCCTGGCATAGAATAAGTAGCAGCAGTGATTTTTCCCATGACATTCTTATTCTGGTCTTTGCATCTGACCTGTACAGTAGATCATTAACTGTAGAGAAATCACAGAAACCCAGGGATTTTAATGCCCTCTGCAAAATGAGCCTGGAAGGCCAGAATATTGCTGCCTTTCTCACTGTAAGTCCAGGCTCAACTCCTCAAACCAGGGGCTAAGAACTGCTGGTGCAGGAACCAAGGATGGAAGAGATGGGTTGTGGGATACTGACCCTGCATGGAGCCACACACCCTTGTTGCTATCATTTCCGAGACCCTGCCTGGAGCCACACACCCTTGTTGCTGTCATTGCCGAGAGTAAAGTTCATTTCATTGCCTGCCATAAAAGTAGAGATAAAATTTAACAAAATAAGTGAATTCCAAGATTTGTTCATGCGTGTTCCAGCTCAGTTGTTTTGCAATGACAGAGGCAGGTGGGGCTCTGGCCCCTGTTTACTATAATAAGTGGGAAGTAAGCTGGACAAGAGTACGTCAGCTGGAGCAGAAGTTGGAAAAAGCCTTCTGCTCGTGATGTGGGAGTTGACAGCACAGAGAAATCCCAGAATAAGTAGCTGAACTTAGAAAAGAAGTTAAAATTTGGAAACTGCTGTGGTTGTAAGAGAGATGAAACTGGAAGCAAACTCTATGAGTCAGTTCCTCATTCAAACATTACAGACCATGTGCCCTGAGACAAGGGATTCAGTATCTCTAAACCCTGTTTTATCTCTGCTGTCCCAGAAGCAGTCCAGCGTCTCTTCCTCAGAATGATGTGCCGAGGTCTCATAGGAAATTGTAGAACAATGCAGGTGAATGTGTATATCAAATAATAAAATAATACCTGACTTTACCAACCTACATCTCACTTGCATTAGACTTGTCCGTACAAGAAACTGGGGGCTAAACTCTGGTGTTTTTATCTTGCCCAAATTCCTATCTAAGGGGACTGGGGAGTCATGCCCTTTCATGAATTTTACTTTCAATCTGACTCTGGCATAACATTATGAGACAAAGAAGAAAATCCAAATATTTTACCCCAAAACATGTTTCTTTGTCATATTCTGAAATGGCCCTGCAAAGCTGTTCTTTGTGGGGGAAAATTTGCATCTGTAAAGAATCTCTATTAACATAGCTGGATGTTTTTCTTCCAGACTCTCCTAATTCTAAAGAGATTAACTAAGATATGAATAGGAAACATTTGCCACCTATTGTCTCTAAGGGCAGTCACTATAAGACTTCAAAAGGATTTTGATCTCCACAATCTTTATCTTAACCCGAACATTCCCTATCTATCCCAGGTCTTTAGACAAACTCAACCAATTGTCAACCAGAAAATTTTTAATTCACTTGTAGTCTGGAAGCCCCACCTTTGAGTTGTTCGACCTTTCTGGACCTAACCAATGTATTTCTTAAATGTATTTTATTGATGTCTCATGCCTCTCTAAGATGTATAAAACCAAGTTGCACCCCGACTACCTTGGGCACATGTTCTCAGGACCTCCTGAAGGCTGTGTCATGGGCCGTGCTCACTCATATTTGACTCAGGATAAATCCCTTCAAATATTTCAGAGTTCAACTCAACGACTTTCAAAGTGCTTTATAATCATTAGCCCATTCAACTTTATAACACTGTATAAGGCAGAAAAAAACATTTTCTTAATAGATTTATTCCTCCTAAATCTGTGCAAAATTCCATCCCATATTTCCAGGCTGGGATAAAAAGTCACTGCTAGGCAATGCCTAAGAGGTAGAACGTATAGTGAAGCCACTTGGTTATACATCCCAACTCCTCTGAGTCCAGAGTGGACTAGAAAAACACATACCAAAAACATTTTGTCCTTTCATTCTTGTTTTTTAAAACTATTTCTTCTTTACGCACAAGATAGTGCCTGACAAAGTATCATTCTTCCACCAAGGCCAATCACTAATAGAAAAACCAACAAATAGGAGGGTCTCTTTTACATCCAGGGAAGATTAAATAGCAGCAATGAGATTTGCCCTTCCACCTGAAGCGTCCTCCCCCCAAAAAAAGACTGTATAAAATATATTCAACAAAATATGTAAAGAAGCAAATTTCCAGATACTACATATGTACAACTAAGTGGAGTGAAGCCATTGGGATGAGGAACAAGTGAGCTGGGCCCTGTGATCACCTGGATTTTCTCCTGGAGATTGTCTCCAGGCCCCACAGGAGGAAGGCGACAGGGAAATCCCAGTGGGCTCCCTGCATTGAGCCAACAAAAGTGAGAGCCTGGGGACATGGAGAAGTGAGGACTCACAGGAGAGAGGTCTTTAGAAGACAGAGCTAAGCAGAGAGAATTGCAGAGATCTGAAGCATCAGGGCATTCCTGTGCAGAAACCACGCCCCGTGGGAGAGGGTGCCCCATGATCACACAGCACTGGAGTCATCCCTGCCTCACTGGCCTGAGTGAAAAGCTTTGTTTCATAGGACTGAGGAAAGTACTTGGAAAGCTCTTGCCTGTCATGAGGAATAATTGGCCCTAAACTATATTATACTGCACTTATTCCACCTCATGAATCTTAAAAGCAAGACCTGAAAGGATTATACTGTTCTTTAGTAGTTTAGATGAACCCTAAAATAAAATACAAGAATATGTATAGAGGTTAAAAAATCCAGCATTCCACATCGCAAAACTCACAATATCTTGTTTTCTAATCATAGATTACCAAATATGCAATGATGTTGGAATATGGAATGTAAAATGAGAAGAAAATTCAGTTCAGTGAAACTGCCCCAGAATTAACACAGAGTTTAGAATTAGCATAAAATGACATTAAAACAGTTTTTATAACTGTATTTCATATGTTTAAAAGGTTAAGTACATGCACTGAAGATATAGCATACACCCAAATAGAACTTCTAGAGATGAAAACTACAATGTGTAAGACAAAAAATACATGTGTGTAGATTAGACATTGCAGAAAGTTTAGTGAACTTAGAAACCTAGCAACAGCCACTATCCATAAGAAAACACAGGGAGAACAAAGCATTTAAGAAAAATAAACAGAGCATTAACAAGCTACAGGATAACTTCAAGCAGACATATACATGTCATTGGAGTTGCAAAAGAAAGGGGACAAGAAAACAATAATGCAAAAAATGTCCACAGTTTGTTGAGCATTATGCAACATATTGATGAAGCTGAATCAACCCTAACCATAAGTAAAATTAAGAAAACTACACCAACATACATAATAACTGAATTGTCTACAATGAGTGGTAAAGAGAAAATCTTAAAAGGAATCAGAGAAAAAATGCATCCTGTACGAAAGAACAAAGCTAAGACAAGACTTTTCTCTACGAAACTATCAAAGTAAATAAGAAGACAATAGAATCCCATCTTGAAAGCACGGAGAATTTTTTAAAAACATTTCAGCCTAGAATTCTATACCCAGCAAAAATATTTTTCAAAAACAAAAGCAAATCACAGACTTTTTCAGACATGCAAAAGTGGAAAGGATTCAACACCAGCAGACTTGCACTCAAAGAAAGTCTGTCAGCTAGAAAGAAACCAAAAATATAGGGAACTTTCTCAATGTGAAAAGGGGAACCTATAAAAATCTTCTATCTAATATAATACTTGGTAATAAAAGTCTGAATTCTAAGTTTAATCCTGAAAGGATTAATTCTAAGTTTAATCCTGAAAGGCTTAAATTGTTCTTAGTTTAGATGAACCCTAAAATAAAATACAAGAATATGTATAGAGGTTAAAAAAATCCAGCATTCCACATTGCAAAACTCACAATATCTTGTTTTCTAATCATAGATTACCAAGTATGCAATGATGTTGGAATACAGAATGTAAAATGAGAAGAAAATTCAGTCCAGTGAAACTGCCCCAGAATTAACACAGATTTTAGAATGAGCATAAAATGACATTAAAACAGTTTTTATAACAGTGCTTCATATGTTTACAAGGTTAAGTACATGCATTGAAGATATAGCATACACCCAAATAGAACTTTGTTTGGTTGGCAAAACAAAGATATAAATGCAGAACGTTTATGTGCGGAACCAGACATAAATGTCTGCTCCTATCAGTTCTATTCAACATCATGCTGGAAGCTTTAGCCAGTGAAACAGGCAAGAAAAAAAGAACGTCCAGGTTGGAAAGGTAGAAGTAAAACTGTGTCTTTATTTGAAGACACCATGATCATCTATGTAGAAAATCTAATAACCTATCCAAAAAAGCCTACTGAAAATAATGAGTTTAGCAAGGTTTTAGGGCACCAGATCAATACACACAAAAAATTATATGTTTTATGGATATGTTAATATGTGTCCCAAAATTATAGGAGATTCCTAAAATTCTGATATGTTGTGCAGATATTATTAGTCACAATTATGATTATTACAGGCCACAGAAATCACCAGATTTTTTTGTCAGCTGCATTTTTAACTATGACCATATTAAGTCTTCTTCACAGTTAATTGCTTAATTCTGATGCATTTTCTGAAAGCTCTTTAGCAAGTAAGATTCAAAGGAATTCATGGAAAGGATGGAAAGGATGTTAACAAGCACTCTTAAATACAAGTTTCTGATAACTTACTTTAGACTCATAATTGCTTAGACTGGGTAAGAATTTCTAATTCCCAGAACTCTAATGAAAAGAGTGACTGGTTTATAAAACTATTAACTCAAGCAGGACAAAAAGTAATTAAATACCAAGGAAATAGTTTGCTAGATTTTTATGCTACATCAGCCAGTACTGAAATTGTTAAGATATGCAATTTGAATGACTTCCATGGTCCAAGTCAAATTACGTAAGACAACTCATTGAATAAACAGCACTATGCACCTGACACAGTTTGGCAATTTGTCCCTGCCCAAATCTCATGTTGAAATCTAATTGCCAGTGTTGGAGGTGGGGCCCTGTGGGAGGTGTTTGGGTCATGGGGGCAGATTCTTCACGGCTTGATGCTTTCCTCACCATAGTGAGTCTCACGAGATCTGGTCATTTAAGTGTGTAGCACCTCCCCCACCCCTTGCTCCTGCTCCTACCATGTGAAACCCCTGCTCCCCCAAAGGCTTCTACCATGACGGTAAACTTTCTGAGACCACCCCAGAAGCAGATGCTGGTGCTATACTTCCTATACAGCCTGAAGAACCATGAGCCAATTAAACTTCTTTTCTTGTAATTACCCAGTCTCGCATATTTCTTTAGCAATGCAAGAAGTGCCTAACATGGAAAATTGGTGCTGAGGAGTGGGGCATTGCTATAAAGATACCTGAAAATGCGGAAGGAGCTTTGGAACTGGAAGAAATTGGAAGAGTTTGGAGTGCTCGGAAGGAGACAGGAAGATGAGAGACAGTTTGAAATTTCTTAGAGACTGACTAAATTGCTGTGATCAAAGTGGTGATAGTGATATGGACAATGAAGGCCAGTCTGATGAGGCCTCAGATGGAAGTGAGGAACGTATTGTGAACTAGAGCAAGGATCACCCTTGTTATTCTCTAGCAAAGAACCTGGTTACATTCTGTTCATGTCCAAGGATCTGTGGAAGTTTGAACTTGAGAGTGATGACCTAGGGTATCTGGTGGAGGAAATTTCTAAGTAGCAAAGCTTTCAAGATATGGCCTGGCTACTTCTAATAGCCTGATCTCAGAACAAGCTATGCCTTCTACAGCCTAAGCCTATGCAGGAACAAAGAAATGACCTGAAGCAGGAACTTACATTTAAAATGGAAGCAGAGCAGCTGGGCGCAGTGGCTCATGCCTGTAATCTCAGCACTTTGGGAGGCCAAGGCGGGTGGATAACAAGGTCAGGAGATCAAGACCATCTTGGCTAGCATAGTGAAACCCTGTCTCTACTAAAAATACAAAAAATTAGCCAGGCGTGGTGGCGGACGCCTATAGTCCCAGCTGCTCGTGAGGCTGAGGCAGGAGAATGGCGTGAACCTGGGAGGCAGAGCTTGCGGTGAGCCAAGATCACACCACTGCACTCCATCCTGGGTGACAGAGCAAGACTCTGTCTCAAAAATAATAATAATAAATAAATAAAAATAAAAATAAAATGGAAGTAGAGTATAAATATTTGGAAAATTTGTAGCCTGATCATATGTCAGAGAAAAAAAAAAAAAAAAAAGCTTTGTAAAGAGAGGAATTCAAGCAAACTATGGGGCAACCACTTGCTAGATATATTTGCATAACTAAAAAGGAGCCGAGACAATGGAATAAAGGCCTCTGTGACATTTTAGAGATCTCTCAGGCAGTGCCTCCTATCACAGGCCCTGAGGCCTAGGATGACTGATTGGTTTCAAGGTCCCAGGGAGCCACCGCCATGCATCCCCACAGGAAGCTGCTCTTCACATCCCAGCCACTCCAGCTCCAGCCTCAGCTTAAAGGGGCCCAGATACAGCTCAGTTCTCATCTTCAGATGGAACAAGCTATAAGCCTTGGAAGCTTCCACGTGGTGTTCAGCATGTGAGTGCACAGAGTGCAAGAGTAAATCAGGCTTGGCATTCTCAGCCTAGATTTCAAAGGATGTATATAAAATCCCGGGTGTCCAGGAAGAAGACTGCTGCAGGGGCAGAGCCTCACAGAGAACCCCCAATTAGGAGAGTGCAGAGGGGATACGTGGGGTTGGAGTCCCCACACAGAATTCTCACTGGGGCACTGCCTAGTGGAGCTGTGGGAAAGGGGCCACTGCCCTCTAGACCCCAGAAAGGTAGATCCACCAGCAACTTGCATCCTGGGCATGGAAAAGCCACAGGCACTCAACAACCTGTGAGAGAAGCTGCAGGGGCTGAACCCTACAAAGGCACAGGGACTTGGCCTTGGAAGCCCATTCCTTTCCATGGCCTTGGGAGCCCATTCCTTGTACCAACATGCCCTGGATGTGAGACATGGAGTCAAAGGAGATTAATTTGGAGCTTTAAGATTTAATGACTGCCCTGCTGGGTTTCAGAACTTGCATGGGGCCTATCGTCCCTCTTTTTTGGCTGATTTATCCATTTAGGAATGGGAATGTTTACTAAATGCCTATATGTCTGTGTATCTTGAGAGTAAATAACTTGTTTAATTTTACACATTCATAGGTGGAAGGGACTCATCTCTGGATGAGACCTTGGACTAGAACTTGGGACTTAAGACTTTTGAAGTAATGCTGTAATACGTTAAGACTTTAATGGACTATTAGCAAGGCATGATTTTATTTTTCAATGTGAGAAGAACATGAGATTCAGGGGCCCCAGGGGCAGAACAATATAGTTTGAATATATGTCCCCACCAAAATCACATGTTGAAATGTAATCCCCAATGTTGGAGGTGGGACCTTGTGGGACACTTTTGGGTCATGAGAGTGGACCCTCATGTCATGGTGCTGTCCACATCATAGCAAGTGAGTTCTCATGAGACCTGGTCATTTAAAAGTGTGTAGCACATCCCCCTCCTCTTGGTCGTCTCTCACCACCTGTTCCCCACTTGCCTTCAGCCATGACTGTAAGCTTCCTGAGGCCTCCCCAGAATAAGATGCTGGCACTATGCTTCCTGTACAGCCTCCTGAACTGTGAGCCATTAAACCTCTTTTATAAAAAAATTACCCAGTCCTAGGTATTTCTTTGCAGCAATGCAACAATGGCCTATTACAGCACCTAAATTGGAGAAAGAAAATTTGTCTTTAAGAAGATATAAATTCAATGTTAAGCATGGACTAATGGAGAGCCTGGGCAGCTGCCCAGTCCTTGCTGAGTTTTTAAACTTTCCATTATTAAAAGTTCTGCACTCCATGACTCATCATGGAAAAGATGAACTAATCCAAATTACATAGATCTATATCTATGTAGGTACAGATATATTTGTGGGTGGTGACCGTTCTCAGTTGCTAAAGTAGTTATGACCAATGTCTGGTTTGTCAAACCCATAATCCTGGAAATCCAGTGAAAACTTCAGGTACGTTTCTGCAACCTGTTAGGCCATTTAAACATTTATAAGGTATTTTACTCAAAATTTATTTTAAATGTATGTTTTCTGGTGTTTTAAAGCTTTCCCATGTCAGAAGGCTGCTGCTATCACAGTGGCTGAAAGGTTATTAGGAAATATGTTTCCTTCATGGGGCATTCCAGGAGAAATCTCCAGTGATGGAGGTACTAATTTCACTGGACAAGTTGTAAAACAATTAGGATATCACTGATAAAATAGCATTAGGCAAAGCTAAATAAATAGGCTGGATTGCCTTGATCAAAGGGAGTGCAGGTTGATGACAGTCAAGTCTCTTCCAGTGGAAGACATACGCTGACCCCTTATGAAACAGTCACTGAAAGGATTCTGCCCCCACTAATGGAACCTCACGTACCTTCTGCTTAAAAACTCTCATATGGCTAAACGATATGAGGCTTTAATGCATTACGCTAAAGTGTATTTTCACCAGATATAGAAAGTCGTTCGTGGCTCCCTGACTGAGGACAAACAATTCAAAATCTAGAACCTGCAGACTTGATCTTCTGGAAATGACATCAGAGAAAGGCTGACCTTGCCACGCACACTGCCGCAAGACCTTGGGAACCTCAAATTTTGGGTTCATTATCTCACAGCTCAGAAGGGCCACTCCAGACTCTGGGAACTATATACTTATTGGAGTCCTTAAACTAAAGCTAACCAGGAAGTTTCTCCCCAGAAGTAAACGGCATCCTAGATAAGGACAGCCTTCCCAGGATCTTGTATCAAGATTCCTCTGCCATGATGAGATGCTACCTCTCTTAATTTTTTCCTGGCTTGTGTCTCTCTGAATAGTAAAAGTGAAAAATGGGTCTAGTGCACACTCATGCTTATACTTTTATTTGTGGAGGATTTCGCAGCCAAACACATACATGGGAAACTTTATGCCTTGACTGATGAAATATGAAGGGCCAATGCGGGTAAGGAATTGTAATGGTAGCTTTGCTGCTCCGTAATGTCAGAAGCAGAGCATCTATCCACTCCTGTTAAAGGTGCATCATAGGTCAAAGAAATGTGTGACCATGAGGGCACCATAACCTATGAGTGACAGTGCTGGATGGAAACCCAAAATGATGGTAGGAGAGTGGTGCTAAGGCCCTAAGTTTTGGTCACACTCTCACTTCAGTGAAAACCTGACCAAAAGGGGAGGATTTTTAAACAAAACTATGGGAGGCCATTGTTCTGGACGGAGCTCACGCACTAGGTCCCAGTAGACCAGACCAAACCAAAATGAAGTCATGCATGTGAAATGCAAAATAATTAAGCTGAAACTTTAAAGAAGTAGATAGATCCCAAAACAGACCAGTTTAATTTTTCTCCAGAAAACAGGAGATTCCAGCACACCAAGGAGATCCCTCTGCTCTAACCTTTACAGAGAAGCCGCCTGAGGTAACTAGTTTTTTCCTCCTTTATTGTTTTCTTGTTCCCTTCTTACAAAACTCACTGTTCTGCTATTTCCCAAAGGGATTTCAGACCAACTACGTCTATTTACCATGGTGACAGGGTGATGTCAATGACTAAAGTTTTGATCTATCTCTCAAAATTGAGAGGTAGATTAAAAGTGGAGAAATTATTAAGTTTAGCCCAAAGCTGCCTCTTTACATATTTAATTTCAGCCTAATGGCTTCTCTGTGCATAGTGAACTGTATCATAACTGGATGTGTAAACAGACTTTAACCTACTCTTGCGCCAATCACCAAAGGCGAACTGTTCAAACCATGTTCAAACAAGGCAAAGCCAAGCTATATTGAATCCAGTATTTCTGTACCTCACTTCTGTTTTGTGTACATTACTTTCCTTTTTCTGTCCATACATATCCAATCATGTGGCAGCCCCAGAGTCACTCTGAATCGATTCTGGTTCTAAGGGCTACCAGATTCATGAGTTGTCCTTTGCTCAATTAAACTGTCAGACTTAGTTTGTCTTAAAACTGTTAACACAGTACAGGTTCTGTTATTGTTTTGTTTTGTTTTGTTTTTGAGACGGGAGTCTCACTCTGTCACCCAGGCTGGAGTGCAGTGGCATAATCTCGACTCAAAACAACCTCTGCCTCCTGGGTTCAAGCGATTCTCCTGCCTCAGTCTCCCGAGTAGCTGGGATTATAGGTGTGCACCACCACACCCAGCTAGGTTTTTTTTATT
Source organism: Macaca mulatta (assembly GCF_049350105.2). Classification (NCBI taxonomy): domain Eukaryota; kingdom Metazoa; phylum Chordata; class Mammalia; order Primates; family Cercopithecidae; genus Macaca; species Macaca mulatta. Next base: position 2,759,557 of record NC_133409.1, on the reverse strand, counting down.
TTTAGTATAGACAGGTTTTCACCATGTTGACCAGGCTAGTCTCGAACTCCTGACCTCAGGTGATCCGCCCGCCTCGGCCTCCCAAAGTGCTGGAATTACAGGCGAGAGCCACCACACCTGTTATTGTTTTATATGAGCAAAATAAATAAGTAGGAAACCAGTAAATAAATTACTATGTACAAAATTTGAGATGAGTGTGGAACAGTATTTTTAATTTTTGATGTTTAAATTTCTTTTTGTTAACATTGGTGTTAATAAGTAAAAGAAAAGTGATTTGTTCTCTGTTTCCTAGAGTTGATGGCAGATTGATTATCGAATGTACCCAGCACACTTTCTATGCTCTTAAACAAGTCCTTTTCTATGCAACTACAGGATAAAGTAGACATAAATCTGTAACATGAGGATTTTATAGGATACACTATTTCCCTAGAGTTTCTGATCATTTTCTGTAGATACGTTTTTTAATGTTGTAGCTTATGCTGGTTTCCTTTTATTATTCTCAATTCTCACTTGAAAATCATTAATATTTCCAACTTAAAATTATTATATAGTACACTAAAAGATTTAGTTTAACATAATTGTCAGAAGGCTTGTGATCGTTTGCATACAATGGCAAACCTGTCCAAGACACTCAGTTTCCAACAGGAAAACAAAATTGGTCTATTGGGGAAGAGTAAGCTGTGAGCCTCGGTTGTGAGAGAATTTTAGATGTCTACACATATTTTCTTAGCTTTAAACAGAGCACGAGTATCCCTCAAATTACAGCAACCCAATCCACATAAAGTTAAGCATGCATAAAGCTAAGCATTCAATAAACGGAGAAAATAGAAGTGTGGGGATTTGAGAACATTTACCGTCTTAAATATGCACCGTCTCTTCTCCATGGCCAGCTGTTAAAATTTTACCTGGTGATGAGGCACAAAGGTGGAAGACCTGGATTCAGGCTCACCTTGACTATCTTGGGGAAAATTTTAACCTCTCAATGTTTTTCCTTCCCCTTCTGCAAAATAGACACAATTATAGCATTTATCTTTTTAGATCTTTCTGAAGATCAAGGAGACAGTGTAAGTTCTTTTTCTTTTTTTTGGAGACAGAGTCTCACTCTGTCGCCCAGGCTGGAGTGCAGTGGCGTGATCTTGGCTCACTGCAAGCTCCGCCTCCTGGGTTCACGCCTCCCGAGTAGCTGGGCCTACAGGCGCCAACAAGCACGCCCGACTAATTTTTTTTTATTTTTAGTAGAGACGGGGTTTCACCATGTTAGCCCGGATGGTCTTGATCTCCTGACCTCGTGATCCACCCGCTTGGCCTCCCAAAGTGCTGGGATGACAGGCGTGAGCCACCGTGCCCAGCCGACAGTGTAAGTTCTAAATGTTGCATTCAGTAATCCCTGATAAACATTCGTGACCATTACCACCATTATTACCTGATGCACAGGGCCAGAAATACACATTCCTTTTAAAGCCCCCTCTAATGTTTAAAGGCTTTACCCAGTGTTGTTCTTCAAATCTTGCAAGGGGGAACCCAGTGTTGTGTGGGTAACTGAACGAATAACAAGGACTGGATTTGTAGACATTTGTATCCTCACTGGCTAATCAGGATTCATCACCCAGATTAGAGCTTAGTTTCAATCCTCTGGGGCAAACATTAGTTTTATATTGGTTGCATGAATTTTGTTTATTGGCTGAATGAAGCTTTCTAACAGTAGTATAATATTTCCTTGTGACCTTAGCAAAGCACCCCTCGCCCACTCCTACAGACATAGAGCATAGCTCATTCCCTTGGGGATACACCTGCTAAGGGTGCACTTGGTTAGGCCACAATGCCACCAAATGTCAGACATTTAGGCCTGTAGATGCAGGTCCAGAGATGGGGAGAAGTCCATTAGATTAGGAGTCCCAGGCACATCACTGCCTAGTTACACAAACCTCAAATTCAGGGGCCACCATTTTCTCAGCACTAAGAAAAAACCAACAGCAGATGATCCATTTTCCTGCTCGTGCTAGACTCCTCTGTGGTATGGAGCTGCACGATTATATGTCGCAGCTTTGATGCTCAAGTCCATGTCTTTATTCAGCATCTTACAATAACATCGACTGGGGAGGAACGAGAAGAACGAACCCCCGTGCTTCCTTCCACCCTACGCAGCAACATCAACAGCTCCTTCCTTGGTGTCTTTGGAAGGTTAGAAGCAGCTATTGATCAGTGTTCAGTTGGCTTTTCTCCGAATAGAAGCATGTACGCATGACATTTTTGTGTTGGCCAGGAGATAATCTAGATGATATTGACTCTATACCACTTAAACAAAAATGTAAGAAGTAAGTAACATCAGAAAAAGGTGTGGAACTAATATAGACTGTAATCTTTATTTCTTCATTAAAAGAGCACTCAATGTAATTGTGTTACTGATGACTTGTGAGGTTTGAACCAACACTGCCACTCAGTTAGCACCCTGCCTGGCTCCTGCTACTTCATGCGTCAGCTTGCTGTCTAAAGAAATGGGACACTGACACAGCTATGATTTATGATTTCCTTGGAAAACATGAATTTTATAAATCCTGTCAAATAAATGGCATTGTCTCATAAAATTCCCATTCAAGTCTGCTAAAAAAGGATTACAACAGGGTAGCATTGTTACTCATAATCCTGTGATAAATGGGATGTAGGTCGGTATCACAAAACTATGTTTACGAGATATTAATAGACATTCTTTGGGAAAAGTGGTGCTAGTGATTTCTTTCCTTCTAAGATGTACCGTGAGACATGGTGGATGCATTTGTAGCTGTTCTTGTCACTGCATGGTGTTCTCTCTGCAAGATGACTCCTGTGCATGAATGCATGACCAAGAGTAGAATCTACAAACCATCCATTTTCCAGAGATGAGTGCAGGGGAGCTGGCCAGATGCTTGCCTGGATTCATGGAAAGTGTCAAAATATTCCCAGAAATGCGCAGCAACATAGAAAGCAGAATGCTGGATGTTTGAAAAGATTTCTTTGATAAACTTCTTGGAGTTTGCCATAAAACCCAGGGGAACTCTTCAAATGGCAAGGTTGGTACCGAAATGGTCTTTTGAAAAGAACAAGATTGTTTAAATAGTCACTGTTTTTGGCTGAGTGGGGTACTTAGGATGAGATTACTGTTCAACTTCAGAATTGTATGGCCTATGACCATGGGCACCCACCCTCTCTCGGGGTCTGCGGGCCAGCTCACTGGGGACTGGTCGGGATGGGCTCCAGGAAGCAGGGTGTGTTCAGGTCTGTCTCTTACTTCCTCTTCCCCCTTGGACCCGCACCTACCAGGCTTGTCACCAAGGCACGAGGGAATGAGCGAGAACCAGCCATACCCCCAAGGCCTTGCCCCAAATTAACCACTGTCATTTCTGCTCACTTTCTGAGACCAAGCAAGTCTCCGGGCCAAGCCCAGCATCCCCCGTGCAGGGAACCACATTCCTCCATCTTCATGGGCATGTCCAAAGTCGCATGGCAATTGGTGCAGTGGGAAGAACAGCGCGCTTGACCACCGGGCACATGAGCTGGGAGGGCTCCCACTCTGTCTCCACGCCACACCTAGCTTCTCTATAGAGATGCTCGGCAAAAAACAGAAGCATGTTGATCTGCATCCTGTATCAAATGATGGAGACCAGCAGACATGTTGACCATTGAAGCTTCAGCAGCATTCCTAGGATAACTGACTAAATGGTAAAAGACACCGTGATATTTAAAACCTCCTGAGCTACCCAGCCACTCTTCTGAAAAAGACTACGGCTACTGCACGCAAACGTTTGAACAGCTTCTCAATTATTTACATCGTGGTTGCAGTAGAAAACTTGGAAAATAGAAGAAGGAATGAAAACATTAATGAATAATTGACAACCCCTCCATCCAGAGATCACCTCTGTTCGCATTTTCAAATATTCCTTCTGTTTGCTTTGCTGTGCACATTGTTATGCATAATTCTCACCATATTTCAAAAATAATTTCAATAGTCAACACTGGCCAAAAACTGTTTACATTAAGTTTATTAGGAACTCATTTTTCCCAAATAAAAGTTAACTTATTGACATAGTTCCTTGGGAAGAGAATGTGGTTTTTGTACTAAAAATAATACAATTGCTAAGAAAATACAGAAAATAGTTCAGTGTAATTTAGTACAACTATGATATCTTAGTCGTTGACATCTTTGTGTGATGGTCCCAGCTTCCTCTGTAAAGGTAAGTCCCATGGCAGCCGCCGTCACTGGGAATGGGCAGGAGACAGTGGCCCTGCCTGCAGCATTCGACACACCGGGGACAGAACATTCCTACCGCCAGCCTCGTGGGAGATAATTTCCACATCTACCACTTAAGCCTAGAGGTTCTCTATCTCTTATTTACATCTGCAGCTCCGTGAAGATAAACACCTATGAAATTCATTAAGTAATTACTGTCTACTGTGTGCATAATATGCTCTTAGAAGTTAAAAATATGAATATTTTAATTTACATTTTAAATATAATACTGAAAACACGTTGTACTAGAGGAGTGTAAGAACATTACTAAGAATTAGAAAAAGTAGAGAAACAAAGTCTTTGTGGCAGGAGGCCAGTCTGGCTTCAAAGACTTCACAACTGGAAACAACCCGTAAAGGTGGTGATGTCCTCCCCAGGCAACACGATGGGAGGAGAAAAACGCATGAGCCAGGGGCAGAGAGACAGGTGCGCATGGCACATCTAGGCAACAGGATGCTCAGGTGTCCCCAGAACACAGGTGAATGGGAGGGTGTGAGGAGATGAGGCTGTGGCAGCGAGACAGGCATCGAAGGACGTTGTACTCAGAGGAGCTGAGCCTTAACCACGTCACCCATGGGTTCTGGTGTTTGCTTCTGTGTTTTAACATCTTTGGTCTTTTTAGATGTGTAATCCATGCTCATGGTAAAAAAATTAAAAGCAAATCCGAAAGATATGTTTGCGAAATATAAGAAGGGAGGAAGGTAAGCCTCTCTCCCAATAAGCACTCTTGAATGTGAGTTCCTCATTGTCAAACTTTCCTCCTCCAGGAAGCAACCACTACTGCCAGTGTCTGGTATGCGTCCTCTCAGAGGTGATGCACATACACACATACAAACACACACACAAACACACACACAAACACACACACACAGACACACACATACATACGCAAACACAAACATACACAAACAACACAAGCACATACACACACACACATAAACACACACATACACTCACAGACACACACATACATATGCAAACACAAACATACACAAACAACACAAGCACATACATACACACACACAAACACACACACACTCACAGACACACACATACATATGCAAACACAAACATACACAAACAACACAAGTGCATACACACACACGCACAACACACGAACCCACAAATGCACACACATATACAACACACAAACACACACATACATAAACACACACAAACATATATATACACAAACATACACACACAAACACACATAACCACACAAAACACACAAACATACACACATACACCAACACAGACACACATACACATACATACATGCAAACATTCACACACACATACACAAGCACACATATAACCCAAAAAAACCACACATATACATGGATGCACATGTAAACATGCACATACACACACATAAATGCACAAATACACAACACAAACTCATGCAAACAAACACATGGACACACAAATACGTATACACATACACACATAAACATAGAATGCATACACACACACATTCCCATAAATAGTAGCACACTGTAGACAATTTTTTGCAGTGGACCTTTTCACTTAACCATCATGTCGGGTTAGGTTTCCCTGACCTGAACTCACAAAGTGCTAATGCACAATTGATGTATTATGACGGCACTTGGACCAGGCCTAAGAGGTCGCACCTGTAATCCCAGCACTTGGTGATGCCGAGGAAGGAGGATTGCTTGAGCCCAGGAGTTCAAGACCAGCCTGGGCAACATAGCGAGACACTGTCTACACACACATACACACACAATTAGCAGGGCATGGTGTCGCGTGCCTGTGTTCCTAGCTACTTGGGAGGCTGAGGTGGAAGAATCGCTTGAGCCCAGGAGGTCAAGGCTGCAGGGAGCTATGATCTCACCACTGCCCTCCAGCCTGGGTGACACAGTGAGACTCTGTCTCAAAAAAAAAAAGAAAGGCCGGGCGCGGTGGCTCAAGCCTGTAATCCCAGCACTTTGGGAGGCCGAGACAGGCGGATCACGAGGTCAGGAGATCGAGACCATCCTGGCTAACACAATGAAACCCCATCTCTACTAAAAATACAAAAAAATTAGCCGGGCGTGGTGGCGGGCGCCTGTAGTCCCAGCTACTCGGGAGGCTGAGGCAGGAGAATGGCGGGAACCCGGGAGGTGGAGCTTGCAGTGAGCCGAGATCGCGCCACTGCACTCCAGCCTGGGCGACAGAGCGAGACTCCACCTCAAAAAAAAAAAAAGAAAGAAAGAAAAATTGTACTCCCTCCAAAATACAGCGAGGAATGGGAGAGACAGGACAGGAAAGCAGCAAAGCCATGCAATGCTGTAATTCTCTTCCCAAGGAACTATGTCAATAAGTTAACTTTTATTTGGGAAAAATGAGTTCATAATAAACTTAATGTAAACAGTTTTTGGCCAATGTTGACTATTGAAATTATTTTTGAAATATGGTGAGAATTATGCATAGCAATATGCACAGCAAAGCAAACAGAAGGAATATTTGAAAATGCGAACACAGGTGATCTCTGGATGGGGGGGCCGTCAATTATTTATTAACGTTTTAATTCTTTCTTCTATTTTCCAAGTTTTCTACTGCAACCACGATGTAAATAATTGAGACACCACTGTGAAGTCCCACAGCGGCAAGATGGGCTACATAATTTGCAAAGCTCGATGCAAAATGGAAGTTTACCCTGCTAAAGAATCATTGAGGCAATGAAGGCAGGGCCTAAAACCGAAAAGGGCTTTTCTGGTGCTGACTGTGACCACACACACTGACGCTCCTGAGCTGACCATGCCTGGCTCTGATTCTGCAGAGGAATCCTGGACATGAGTGGCACCTCTGAGGGTGTCCCTCACTTGAGGCAAGGGGCAGGGTTTTCACAGCTCACACTGATTTATCGGTGCCAGCTCAGGGCCTCTGCAGAACCAGTGCTCTCCTGCACTGCCAGCTCCAGAGTCCCAATAGGATTCTCTTCGAGAGCAGCAGTGCTGGCTGTGAGGGCAGAAGCAGAGCAAGCTGACCAGCAGTGCACCAGACATGGAGGACAAGTCTGAGGAGCTCAGGGTCTGAGCAGGACAAGGGCAGTGTCTGTCACAGCTGTGTATCCTGGAGCACTCCCCATGTCTGTACAGAAAGCATCGTGCATTATTTGCAGTGATTGCAAACTTCTTTGTTCAACCAGTGACTCCCTTGATGGGCTTTTGGATGTTTCTGGGCTTTTGGATATTTCTAGGCTTTTGGTGGCATACACCATACTGTGATGATTATCCCTATTTTTGTGTCATTTCACACATATGACAGTTTTGTCATAGTATACTGGACCAAAGAGTATGAGAATTTTTTAAAAAAATTTCAATAGCTTTAGGAGTACAAGTGATCTCTGGTTCCATGGGTGGATCATGTGGTGGTGAAGTCTGGGCTTGTAGTGTACCCATCACTCAAATAGTGTACAGTGTATCCACTAGATAATTGGAAGAAATCTGGAAGCATCACATTACCCAACTTCAAATTATACTACAAGGCTATAATAACTAAAGCAGCATGGTATTGGTATAAAAGTAAATGCATAGACCAATGGAGCAGAATAAAGAGTCCAGAAATAAAGCCAAATACAACCAACTGATCTTTGACAATGAATAGAAAAACATAAATTGGGAAAAGGACACCCTATTCAATAAAAGGTACTTGGAAAACTGAGTAGCCCCATGTAGAAAACTAAAAATGGATCCCTATCTCAAACCATATACAAAAATTAACTCCAGATGAATTAAAGACTTAAATCTAAGATCTGAAACCACAAAAATTCTATAAGGAAACTTAGAAAAAAACTCTTTTAATCATTGGCTTGCCAAAGGATTTATGACTAAGATCTCAAAAGCAAATGCAACAAAACCAAAAATAAAAAAATAGAGTTGCCTCTATCAGCCTCAGAGAAAAAGTATTTGGAAACCAACTTACAAAAGTTATTGAAAGCTTTGTTTCATAAACAGAGGGAACACAGGAGTGAATGATGCTTACACTTTAAAAACCTCACTGCTATTATATTTTAAGGTGCCCGCCTGGAGTTCCATTAAGAGGAAAAGCAGCTCTGAAGATCACGTCGGAGCGTTCCATCTGACAGGTGAGGGCTGTCCCTTCAAGATGTTCCCATAAAATGAGGCACAGAGAAGGTGAGGAGGCCCAGACATATTTCTCATGGAAAACTGTCTTTATGAGTTAAAGACACACAGATAATAGTAAACATGAGAATTAAAGAGCAATTGCAAACACCTAAAACTATAAAAGAGAAATATCGATCTGCAACTCCAAACAGTTCAACCACTGGTCAAACAATGAAGATGAGAGTGTGAACAGTGAATATGTCTTCATTGATTTCCCTTTTAATTTTATTCCAAGACCTGGAATGCACCACCTAGGGGAGACATTTGATTAAAAATGTTTTTATTCTTAGCATGTAAATCATGAGAATGTTATTAGTCAACTATAACTTATTGTAAATTAATTATATTGTTTTATTCCTATTTATCAATTTATGATCAATATTATGCTAAAGAGACCAGGAAACAGAAGCATACATTAATCTATGTGATCATGTGGACAAATCAGATGATAAGTTGATGTATTATTAGGAGTATGATTACTTTCTGTGAGCCATGATTAGGTCAGACAGAGAGAAAGGTCCAAATAACCGTTGCTTACATGGAATACAGTTTCTTTTTTCTCTGCCTAAGATGTTGGGTAAGTGGCCTAGGCTCCTGTGCTCCCCAGTGTGTGTTCTGGGGCTGTTCTGTCTCAGTGATATGCCGTGTGTTGACTCAGTTCCCAAGTCCACCTCGTGCTCCAAGAACGTGCTGGCATTCCACCCTGCAAGAGGGAGAGCAGAAGGGAGAGGGTAGACCACTTTCTTTAAGAATGCATTCTAGAAGTTGATATCGTATTTCCACGTACATCTCTTTGATCAGATGTAGTACAGGGTGAGTTTCCCTAATCAGAAAATTTCACATTCAACATGCTCCAAAATCTAAAACCTGAGCACCAACAGGACTCTCAAAGGCAATGCTCATTGGAGCATTTCAGATTTTGGACTTTCTGATTTGGGATGCTCAACTGGTAGTATAATGTAAATATTCCAAAATCCAAACAAATCCCAAACCTGAGACATTTCTGGTCCCAAGCATTTTGGGAAAAAGACACAACATATACAAAGCCCTAAGTCCATGCAAAGGAGGCTGAGAACTGCATCCCTGTTAGACATTTGTCCATGGTGTTAATTTTCCGTGGCTGTTGTGACAAATGATCCAAATGTGTTGGCCTTAACACACTTACATCTTATAGTTCTGGAAGTCAAAAGTCTAAGATCTGTTTCTCAACTCCAGAAGCAAGTGCTCCCTCCAGAGTCTCCATGGGGTAAGTACTCCCTCCAGAGTCTCCATGGGCTAAATGCTCCCTCCAGAGTCTCCATGGGGTAAGTGCTCCCTCCTGAGGCTCCATGGGGGCAAGTGTTCCCTCCAGAGTCTCCATGGGGGTAAGTACTCCCTTCAGAGGCTCCCTGGGGACAAATGCTCCCTCCAGAGACTCCATGAAAGTAAGTGTTCCCTCCAGAGGTTCCACGGGGGTAAGTGCTCCCTCCAGAGTCTCCATGGGACAAGTGCTCCCTCCAGAGTCTTCATAGGGGTAAGTGCTCCCTCCAGAGTCTCCGTGGGGGTAAGTGCTCCCTCCATAGTCTCCATGGGGGCAAGTGCTCCCTCCAGAGTCTCCTTGGGGGTAAGTACTCCCTCTATAGTCTCCATGGGGGCAAGTGCTCCCTCCAGAGTCTCCATGGGGGCAAGTGCTCCCTCCATAGTCTCCATGGGAGTAAGTGCTCCCTCCAGAGTCTCCATAGGGGCAAGTGCTCCCTTCAGAGGCTACATGGGGCCAACTGCTCCCTCCAGAGTCTCAATGGGGTAGGTGCTCCCTCCTGAGGCTCCGTGGGGGCAAATGCTCCCTCTAGAGTCTCCGTGGGATAAGTGCTCCCTCCAGAGGCTCCATGGGGGCAAGTACTCCCTCCAGAGTCTCTATAGCAGTAAGTGCTCCCTACAGAGGCTCCATGGGGGTAAGTGCTTCCTCCTGAGGCTCCGTGGGGCAACTGCTCCCTCCAGAGTCTCCATGGGCCAAGTGCTCCCTCCTGAGGCTCTGTGGGGTAAGTGCTCCCTTCAGAGGCTCCCTGAGAACAAATGCTCCCTGCAGAGACTCCATGAAAGCAACTGCTCCCTCCAGAGGCTCTGTGGGATTAAGTGCTCCCTCCAGAGTCTCCATGGGGTAAGTGCTCCCTCCAGAGTCTCCATGGGGTAAGTGCTCCCTCCAGAGTCTCCATGGGGTAAGTGCTCCCTCCAGAGTCTCCATGGGGCAAGTGCTCCCTCCAGAGTCTCCATGGGGCAAGTGCTCCCTCCAGAGTCTCCATGGGGGTAAATGCTCCCTCCAGAGTCTCCATGGGGGTAAATGCTCCCTCCAGAGTCTCCATGGGACAAGTGCTCCCTCCAGAGTCTCCATGGGGTAAGTGCTCCCTCCAGAGTCTCCATGGGGTAAGTGCTCCCTCCAGAGTCTCCATGGGGCAGTGCTCCCTCCTGAGGCTCTGTGGGGGCAAGTGCTCCCTCTAGAGTCTCCCTTGGGGGGCAAGTGCTCCCTTCAGAGGCTCCCTGAGGACAAATGCTCCCTCCAGAGACTCCATGGAAGTAAGTGCTCCCTCCAGGGGCTCCATGGGGGCGTCTACTTCCTCACTCCTTCCCACTTCTCAGGCTTCTTGGCCTACAACCCCTTCCTCCGTCCCCAGTCCAGCAGGGTAGCACTGAGTCTCAATGGGGACTCCCCCACACTGTGTGCGCCCCCCCAACGCCGTGTGCTGTCAATATCCTTCCGCCTGCCTCTCATAAAGACATGTGTGGCTGTATTTAGCCCCAGCGTGGGTAACCCAGGAGGATCCCCCATCTCAAGATCCTTAATCACATCTGTGAAGTCCCTTTTGATATGTAGAGTAACAGACACAGGCTCCAGGGATTAGGACCTAGGTATCTTGGGGACTGTTATTCAGCCTGCCAAGTCCACCAGAATTATTTGAGGACTGAGGAAGAAGAAGCCGGGAACGCTAGAGCTCCAGGGGCTTTTGCTGCGGAGAGGAAGCTGGAGTCTGAGGACGAAGGCCGGGCAGAACGGGTGAGAGGGGGTGGGGACAGGAAAGACCCCTGGCCCTGACGCTGTCCTCAATCGCCCTCCCTCCTGTGCAGGGAGAGCTCGCGTCCCTCTGGAGCAAGAGGCTGCGTGGAGAAGCCTCTGATGAGTGAGGAACGGGATGTGCCAAGAGAAACCTCCCCTGAGTCACTGCTCTCCTCGGGGCAGGGCCGGTCCTACCCACTTGCCACGTCTTTTCCAAAAAGTCAAGTGATAAAGATTAATATTTCACGAGGCCTTTGAAGCAGCCAGAATTCCACACGGCGCCCCTGCCCGCCTAGGCCTTCTCCTGACTCTTCAAAGTGGAGCGGAGCCGAGTCCCAGACCCCCTGGAGGCAGCGGCCTGGAGGTCTTGCTCTCCCTTTCATCTCCATCCAGGACGGGGACAGCAGCTCCCCACCCCCCCCGCCACCTCAACAACCCCCTCGGCCCTCCTGTTCCCGGCCACTGCTGGGTGAGCCTCTGCTTCCAAGCAACTGGGGACCCGGAGCTTGTCACCAGTTCGAGTACAGGGGTGTGAGTACCGTGGAATTTATCCACAAGCCAGAGCCAAGCTCAGTGGGGACAAATGGCTGGAGTGCTTCAAAGACAGAACGTTTTCTATCACTTTCCTCTCGTGGGGCGTCACACAACCACACTGCACTATCGCATTTGGGGCAGGTGCAAAGGTGGCCCTCAGCTTCTATGTTTAACCTCACGCGAGGCAAAGAGGCAAATCTCCTCTCTTCCCTCACAAAAGAGCACAGAAAGCAAGTCAGCGCACTCTCCAGTTGAATAGACTTTGAGGATGAGACTCGTCTACAGTGTCTCATTTTCTCATTGCTCTGTGCGGTCTACGTTCTGAGGAAAGGAGAGTGAGGCCATGTTATAACCATTTGCAATTCCATCTTTCCAGAAAAAACGAAAAGTTATTACCTGCTGAATGTCTGGAGTCCTCAGCCCCAGGAGGGGAATCTGATGGAAAATTTGACACAATGAATAATTAATCTTAGATATAAAACAGAAACTCTAATTCCAGATTATCCCTGAAACCCAATGTTATTGAAAGTGCCTTTGGCGTCATCAGTATGTACATGATCCAGGACTCTAGGCATTGGTTCGCCTGTGATTGCTCCACCTTACACATAGGGCGCAGCCCAAGTGTGTGCCTCCCGCGGTTCTAGGGACTGAGCAGACCCTGGACTGAGACGGACACAGCCGTTTTCTTCCGCTGTTTAGGGCTAAGCCGTTGAGCAAGCGATTACACCTGGAGTAAACGCTGGGGGTAAGCAGGTGCGAAGGGACATGAATCCAGAATGCTTAAAACCAGTTACAACAGCACATGTCGTTTCATTCTGATCCACAGGTGTTCTGACATACCCATGACTCAAGGCTCTGCAGAGATAACGCAAGAACAGAGCTGTTATTCATTCCAAATTTGATTTAAAAGACTCTTTAGCACAGTTCCAACATGTTTATCTTCCAAAGGAAGAAAATCTTGGACGGCATAAGTAGCCTGTGGTTGAATTCCCTCCGGCATCCCAGGCACTGTTGTACAAAGTATCATATTCCTGGCTAGCCCACCTCCTGTCCCAACCGCCGCCACCAAGCAGCTCTCCTCATTCCTTCTGGTCAGGAATACAGGCCCCTGTGCTTGCGTTTTCCAAGCCACAGATTTCTGTATGAGTTATTTCCTTCCCTAAACCAAGCAGAGCTTGCACCATTACTGGGTTCTGCCACATCATCCTGATAGGATTGAAAACAACCCCCCACCTTGATGCCCAGGAGACTAATGGGTACTTGGGTTAACACCTGGATGACAAAATACCCTGCACAACAAACCCCCATGGCACAAGTGTACCGATAGAACAAACCCGCACATGTGCCCCTGAATTTAAAACAACAAAAATTAAATTTAAAAAAAGTCTTGCGAGGGCCGGGAGTTGTTTCTATGGCATATTGTCTATTGGCATGTCACAGGGAAGACCAGGAAGGATGGGAACTGGAGGAATGTGCCGAAGGCCACACAGCTACCCATGGGATTTTCATCCCAGCCCTCCATGATCTGGGTTGGTTTCAAATCCGTTTCAGTGAATTTATATAAATCATCTGTTTCTCTTCCCTACCACACAACTACCAGAATACACGTGTCATTCAAAAACAGGTCTCATTCAGCATAGATCTGGTCTATTCGGTTCTTTAAACCTCGAGTGGCTATTCATTGGCCAACAGATGAACAAGAGTTTTCTTAGAAGAACGCTTAAGAATCTTTACAACCTGCCACCACCAATGTGTGTGCCTGTATCCTCGGTGCCTGAATTGACTTACTGAGCTGCAGCCTCTGTGGTCTTTCTTCTGTGCTGTGTAGCTGCCTCTCCCTTGAGCCTCTTCCCCACCCCCAGGCCCACTCATCTGATTTCCACTGTCTTGGCCTTCAAGACTCAGCTTACTGTGAATTCCTTTAGGAAGTGCCTCCTTGTTCTGAAAGATGGGTACAAGGGCCTGTCTTCATCCCTCCAGCTGCTATCACAAAATACCGTAGATCGGCTGGCTCCTAAACAACAAAAATGTGTTCCTCACAGTTCTGGAGGCTGGTTGAGAAATTCAAGATGAAGGTGACAGTAGACTCGGTGTCTGGGCAGCTTCCTCGTTCGTAGACGGTGACCTCTGTGTGCATCCTCGCATGACAGAAAGGGCAGAGGAGCTCTCTGGGACTCTTATAAATGCACTGATCCCGTTCATAGGGTTCCATCCTCATAACGTCATCACCTCCTGAACGCCCCACCTCCTAATGCTATCCCCCTGGGGAGAGGGGCTTCCAACACCTGGATCTCATGGGAATACAGACATTCAAGCCACTGAGTGCCCCTTCTCTGCACTTCACAATACCCTATGTTCTCCAAACCGTGGCACCTGCTATGATACACCAAGCTGCTTCCTTCCTTGTCCGATGTAGGGACTGGGCCATCAGTCTATTCATTTCCTAATTGCTGCCCTGCTTACCCGTTCATCTTCAATGTCTTGTCTATGTTTAATTTTCTAAACTTACCTCCTCATTATCTAACAAACATCCACTCTTCTTTCCAAGCCTGCATGCTGCCTTTCTATTATGAAGATGATCACATCATGATACCCTCTTGCTCCCACTTCGGGAGGATCTTCTGGTTCTCTGCTGACGTGCATGTCTCTCCCGGCCAGGCTCTGCACCGGTCCAGTGTCATGGCTCAGCTATGGGCCCGCTTTCCTCTCCGACTGTGGCCACCATGCATTTTCATGAAACCGGAGCTGGTGACTTCTGACCCTGGCAGGAATTGTGTCCCAGGAATTATTAACCCTGCCCTGTGCTAGGGCACTCCCTGAAGGTGGTGCCCAGTGAGAATCATGTGGAATAGTTCATTCAGACTGTGGGGGGCAAAGGTTTAGCTGAGACCATCCAAGAATATGATTAAAAAAAAAAAGGCGGCCAGGCACGGTGGCTCAAGCCTGTAATCCCAGCACTTTGGGAGGCCGAGACAGGCGGATCACGAGGTCAGGAGATCGAGACCATCCTGGCTAACACAGTGAAACCCCGTCTCTACTAAAAAACACAAAAAACTAGCCGGGCATGGTGGCGGGCACCTGTAGTCCCAGCTACTCGGGAGGCTGAGGCAGGAGAATGGCGTGAACCTGGGAGGTGGAGCTTGCAGTGAGCTGAGATCCGGCCACTGCACTCCAGCCTGGATGACAGAGCGAGATTCCGTCTCAAAAAAAAAAAAAAAAAGGCTGAAAATGTTTAATCAACATGAGAACATGACCACTGTCCCTTCAGTAGTGACTCGCCTTCATCCTCTTGTCTTCTGAGCTCACACTTTGTCTTCTGGATTTACCATTGACCTTGTGTGAGGCCGGGACAGCAGAAGCCATGGCTCCCAGGGTCTCCGACACCCCTGTCACTGTCAGGGGTGCCTTCCCCATGTTTAGGTTTTATTGTGGACTGCAAAGCCAGGTCTGACTGCTTACCTTTGTGTCATTTTATCCTACGACACTCATGTTATCCTGTGTGGTCGGTCTCATTGCTGTGCTTGGAGTGGGGACCAGGCATTTAATGCAGGAATTCATTGCATGATGGTGATGAAAAGTCTTTTTTCCTTTTCATAGCCTTTTGCTTCCTCATTTAAACCGTTTACCCCCTACAAAGCTGAAATTCAGTAACACTCTTCTCAGTATACTCCAGCTTCAGTGATTACCCTGTGCTGTGAAAACACTGTGTATCAGAAGGGATTGCACCCCATGAGCTCATTCCTATTTACACAACATTTTTAGATTAGATGCCGTCCTCGGGAGCAAGGTAGTTGCCCCAGAGATTGCATCTGGGAGTGCGGGCCCTGCAGAGGCATGGAGAGTGGAGGCCTTTGTACCAGGACATCTCACGGGCCCACTCTGCCTCAGTGGTGTTGACCCAGAGCTCACCCCCAGCCCCCGGCGCCCCCTCCAGCAAGAGGCCATCCCGGTTGTGCAATCGGCCTTGGAGAAGCGATCTCCTCACTCCGGAAACATGATCCAATCTCCCTCTGCTAGGTGACTCATCTCCAGGCTTTCATCTTCTTGACAGGCAGGGTTTTGTCTGTGGCTGCCTCAAAATATTCTTTCCATTTCATCATAGTTTAATATTTTATAGACTTGTGTTCTTCAACAAGTAATTAAAACCATCCTTAACCTCTCAGGGTAGGAGTCCATTGAGAAAAGTCTAATAAGATGCTTCTGGATATTACATACAGCCATTGTATGTGCTCAAACATTTTACATTACTCATCTGACATCTAAGTTTGACATTTAAACTTTAAAAGGGGGGCTTTATTACCAAACAACTATTAAAAATGATTAAAACATTCGAAGGAGTTACCGATAATAACATTTTATAAATACGACTAAATCAGATGATTTTAATTCTTCTATTGCAGGATAATAATTAGAATTAGGTGGATTGAAGTCAAATTCCCAGAACAAAACATATTCTTTGCTCTCATGAATTTCTTACAGTTTAAATAATTTCTGCACTGATGTCAACACCGTTTCTAAGGTGGAGTTTCCTTACTTGAAAACAAAACAGAAGAGTTCCACAATTTCAAACATTCTACACAAATTTTCTCAGTACAGATATATTTCATAATCACCCAGATATACTCCAATGTGTGAATGATTCTTAAGTCAAAGAAATAGCATCAGCTCAAGCTCTAATTCCCTTTTCTCATCTTTTGAACTCTCAGTGCTCCTCTCCATGGTGGCTGTTTGAATCTCTTTCCTAAAAACAACCCAAAGAATCCACATGTAGGAACTGGACTTTGTGTGTGTATGTATATATATATATTTCCGACAGCAGTGTGTGGCAGTATATGTATATATTTGAGATGGAATCTCACTCTTGTCACCCAGCTGGAGTGCAGTGGCATGATCTCAGCTCACTGCAGCCTCTGCCTCTTGGGTTCAAGCGATTCTCCTGCCTCAGCCTCCCAAGTAGCTAGGATTACAGGTGCCACCACCATGCATGGCTAATTTTTTTGTGTTTTTAATAGAGACAGGGTTTCACCATGTTGGCCAGGCTGGTTTTGAACTCCTGACTTCAAGTGATCTGCCCACCTCAGCCTACCAAAGTGCTGGGATTACAGGCATAAGCCCCTGCACCCTGCTCTGGACTTGAAAGTTTTAATGGAATATGTTGAGGTATAATTGACCTACTGTGTAATACATACACTTTATGCATGTAGTCAATGAGTTTTGACAAATAATATGCAGAATTATCACCACCACCATCAAGATATGGAGCATTTCATCACCCAGACGTGCTCACGTGCCCCACTGCCAAACTGCCTGACAGACTTGGCCCCAAGAAAATACTGATTTACCGTTGATCACTACACATTCGTTTTTCCTTTGCTAGAATTTCTTATCAATTGAATTATACAATATTTAACCTTTTTTTTGGTTTTAACTTTAAAACTTTTATTGGTGTATGATGAAAATAAAATAACCTGCACATATTTAAATTGTACAATTGATAAATGTTGGCATATGTGTATCTGTGAAACCATAAACACAACCAAAATAATGAATGTAGCCATCATCCCCAAAAAGATTCCTCCTGCCTTTGTGTCTGTGGCCCTTCTCCCTGGCACCTCCCTGCCTCCCTTAAGCCTTTGGAAATCACTAGTCCACTTTCTGTCACTTGCTTGAATTCGCTGCAGTTTTATGTGAGTGGAATCATACTGTGTACACTCTTTCCTGCCTGGCTTCTTTCCTCCAGCATGCAACTATTTTGAGATTCAGTCATGCTGTTGAAGGTTTCAGTTGTCTGTATTATTTTATTGCCAAACAGTATTTCATTCTACGGATATTCCACAATCTGTTTACCCATTCACCTTTTGATAACATTTTTAGCTGTTTCCAGTTTTTGACTCTCACAAATATAGTTGCTATGAACATTTATGCCCAAACCTTTATTAAGGCAAAACTTACATTTCTCCTGGGTAAGCACTAAGGGTCAGAAAAGCCAGACAATCTAGGGAGTGCCTGTTTAGCTTTTGACAGAACTGCCAAACTCTTTTCCAAACCGATTGTATCATTTCACATTTCCGATAGCAGTGTGTGGAGTTCCAGTGCCTACACATTCTCACCAACACTTCAGCCAGTCTCTTGAGTTCTAACCATTCTCGCAGGTGTGTGGTGCTCTTTCCGCGTAGTTTTAATTTGCATATCCCTGATCTTTAATAACGTAGAGCACTTCTTAATGCACTTTTAAATGCCGTGAGCTTGAATATATGACAACAAAAACTTCCAAACTAAAATGAAAATAGGAAAACAAATGAAAACTGGAACAGAATATCAAAGGACTTGGGAATAAATTTAAAAGATTTTATACACATGTAATTAGCTACAAGAAGGAAAAGGAGAAACTGGAGAAGAAATATTTGAAATAATAATTACCAAGGATTTTTCTAATTTAATGACAAATATTAAACCACAAATCCAGAAAGTTCAGGGGACACCAAGGATAAATATTATAATAATAACAATCAAATATAATAAGGTGAATACAAAAGCATATCATACCTAAGCTACAGGAAGTCAAAGACAAAAAAATGTCTTGAAAGACACAGAATCGAGAAACAGTTGATCTGCGTGGGAACAAGAATAAGACTTACAACAGAATTCTCTTTGAAACTATGCAGCAAGATGGTGGAATGAAATATTTAAAGCATTGACGTAAAAAATATACAGTAAAAAGTATACTACAAAAGTAAAGGGGAAATAATTAATTTCCTAGACAAACAAAATCTGAAGGATCCATCACCAGCAGATCCGTGCAAGAAATGTAAGAAGTTTTTAAAGAAGAAGAAAATCGATACAGATCTGAAATTGAATCTACCTAAAGAAAGGAAGAGCAATAGATAAGGAATAAATGAAGGTAAAATAAAATGCTTTATTTTTCTTAGTTTTAACTAATCAAAAATATAACAATTTCTTTTAAAAAATAATAGTAGAAATATATAGGGTATCAATAGCATATGGATAAATGAAGTGAACAAGAATGTTATAAAGGGCAGAAGGAAGGTATTGGGAATACTTTATGGTAAGTTAACTACACTATCTGTAAAGTCATACAGTGGTATTTGAAGGTGGACTTATGTTAGTCAGAAATACACATTGCAAACTCCAAGACAACAACTAATATTTTTAAAAGAAGCATAATTAATGTACTAAAGAGAGGTAATATGATGAAAAAATTTAGTTCTATGTCTGGAAATCTTCACTAAAGCTAAATTTAAATTTTTATATTAAAGTAATAATGGCCTGTTTACCCAAACATTATAGATGTTTAAATATTTCCTTAATGTCTGTAAATTGAGATACGAAGCTTTTTCACAATATACATGTATAGCAGTTTGCTTTAATTTTTTGAAGCAGGGTTTAATGAGCATTTTTAGAATCATGCTTACATCAGTCCCATATAAACAGAAATTGTTGGGTCTACTAAATCCACAGTAAAACAGATTGAGGCTGCCCATGCATGCTTCGACAGGAATCCAGTACACAAACAGATTTCACCAGCGTATTCAGTGGAATTAAGGTCTTCTTAGAACTGTGCTTCTGAAAGGCTAAATGGACTGTTAATTGTTTAGGCCAAAGTTGCACAGGTCTGTTGTTCAAAGACTTCCTTCTCTGCCTGTAGTCAGCACTTACGGGCCTTCTGTAGGTTCTCCACATCAGTGCTTACTTTTTCGTATTGCAAACCACTTTTAGCATATTTGAACTATGTCTATGTACTAACAAAGTCCTCTGGTGTTAGGCAGGTGCTGTCCTGGGAAGCTCCTGAAAAGTATGAGGTCAATGGCCAGAACAGTTTGGAGGGCAGTTGTTGTTTCTTGCTACCTCTGTGCCTTGAGGCATTCTTGTTGGTGTATTTGCTGGAGTATGTTCACTGGAACCTGTATTCTGGTCTAGTGGCTTGATGTTGTGTTGCATGGATCATAAATTAACAATCATGGCCACAGTGGCTGGGGTAGGGGTTTCTCCAGCATCGTCCTTTTCTTCAACTTTATTCTCTTCTTCAGTTTCAACAGGTTTTGCCTCAGAGGTGTCCTCATTCTTGAAACAGTTGTGTCTGCTGCCTTCCACCTTGAAGGCTCTCTGTGTTTCACATTTTCATCAGCAAGTTTGCTAAATACTGTTGTGACTTGCAATATAGAAGACATTGATCACGTTTTTGAGAATGTGTCCAGCACTATCTTTATTGCTGGCACGCAAAAACACTTTCAAAACTTAATTATTGGGCCGGGCGCGGTGGTTCACGCCGGTAATCCCAGCACTATGGGAGGCGGATCACAAGGTCAAGAAGTGGAGACGTCTCATCCTGGTTAACACGATGAAACCCCATCTCTACTAAAAATACAAAAATTAGCCAGGCATGGTGGCAGGTGCCTGTAGTCCCAGCTGCTTGGGAGGCTGAGGCAGGAGAATGGTGTGAACACAGGAGGCAGAGCTTGCAGTAAGCCAAGATTGCACCACTACACTCCAGTCTGGGTGACAGGGAGAGACTCCATCTCAAAAAAAAAAAAAAAAAAAAAAGTAATTATCCAAATGGTCAAAATTGGTCAGGTGCAGTGGCTCACACCTGTAATCCCAGCACTTTGGGAGGCTAAGGCAGGTGGATCCCCTGAGGTCAGGAGTTGAAGACCAGCCTGGCCAACATGGTGAAACCCCATCTCTACTAAAAATACAAAAATTAGTCAGGAATCGTGGTGCATGCCTGTAATCCTAGCTACTCAGTGGGCTGAGACAGGAGAATCACTTGAACTCAGGAGTCGGAGGTTGCAGGTTGGCACCATTGCACTCCAGCCTGGGTGACAGAGCGAGACTCCGATTCAAAAAAAAAAAAAAAAAGTGGGCAAAGAAACCAACTATTTCTTGGATAATAGGTTCATTAGCTTTGATGAAACTTAATAACCTTTGAGAGTTTTACTCTTAGTCTTCATTCCAGTTTTATCACATACAAAAAACAGTAATAGTCCACAACACGGTCTTGCTTGTCATACTTCTGGGCTATTCTCAGATGATGCTGTATTCGTAGATTATGGAAGGAGTGGGGGCAATAATGGGATAAATATGGCCAACTCTAGGAACCAACACTCCTATTTCACAACTGAACAACTGTAAATGAATAGAAACCATACAGAATATGCTGTGAGACCACAGTGGAATTAAACAAGAAATTAATAACAAAAATAGCTTTAAAATACACAAATATTTAAAGAACATACTGGGTAGAACAGTGCACCCCAAAATTCATGTCCACCTGAAACCTATGAAGGTGAATGTATTTGGAAATAGGGTCTTGCAGATGTAGTCTAGTTAAAATTAGGTCATAGTAAAACCTAATCTAATTATTGTTGTCCTTGTCAAAAGCGAGAAATTTGGACACAGGCACACAGAGGGAAGACAGTCCCGTGAGGATGGAGTTGGAAACTGAAGTTATGCTGACATACATAGAGCATTTTTTTCAGGAGCTGCAGAATATACGTTTCAAAAGCACAGGGACACTTATACAATTTTATCATACACAGGACAAAATTTGATGTCTTAATACATTTTAAAATATGGAAGTGGTGCACAGTGTAATTTTTAACCAAAGTGAAATGAATTACAAAATCAATAGCAAACAGGTAACTAGGAACTCCTAAGTGTTTCCATATTAAGCATCAGAGTTTCCAAACAACTCTCATGTATTAATCAGAGTTTTCCAGATAAATAGAACCAACATAATTGTATGAGTTCATTCTCACTCTGCTATAAAGAACTACCCAAGACTGGATAATTTATAAAGAAAAGAGGTTTAAATGACTCAGAGTTCCATAGGCCTAGGAGGCCTCAGGAAAATTACAATCCCAGCAGAAGGGGAAGCAAACATGTCCTTCTTCACATGGCAGCAGGAAGAAGAAGTGCTGAGCAAAGAGGCAAAAGCCCCTTATAAAACCATCAGATCTTGTGAGAACCCACTCACTATCATGAGAACAGCATGGGGGAAAACACCCCCATTATTCAATTAACTCCCACTGGGTTCCTCCCACAACACATAGGGATTATGGGATTACAATTCAAAATGAGGTTTGGGTGGGGACACAAAGCCAAACCACAACAATGATGTATATATTAATTACGAGGTATTGCCCATGTGATTATGAAGGCTGACATGTTCCACAATCTGCTTTGTGTGAGCTGAGACCCAAGAAAGCCAGTGGTGCGGTGTGAAACCTGAGAGCCAGTGAGCTGATGGTATAGATTAGAGCATATGTTTAAAGGCCTTAAAACCAGGAGTGCTGAGGGCAGAAAATTGATGTCCCAGTTCAACAAAGTGGAAGGAGTGAATCTTCCCTTCCTCTGTTCTTTGTTCTATCAGGCCATCAGAGATAGAAAGATGCCCACCCCAGGTTGGGGCAGAAAATGTGCTTTATTTAGTCTACAGATTCTAAGTTTAATCTCTTCCTGAAATACTCTAATAGGCACATCCAGAAATAATGTTTAACCAAATATCTAGGCATCTGGTGATTCAGTCATTGATACATAAAATGATGACACTACAGCTTATAAGAAAAACACAATGAAAATTTCAAAATAGCATTTTGAGCTAAGTGACAATATAAAATGGTATACCAAAACTCATGGGATGTAGCTAATGTTGTGTTTAAAAGCAAATTCATTGTCTATTAGTCTAAATTTGTCATCTAAACATATTCTTTTAATGAAAAAAATCAAACCCAACTCAAGATTTATTAAAAAATTAAACTCCAAAAAGCATGAACAGAAGGAGACTTGAAAGATTAAAATAAACAATAAAAAATGCAAAAGAAAATATTCTCATCACAGGAGCTACAAAATCAGAAGCTGTTTTTCCAGAGAAAACTAAATGACAACAAAAAGACCTCTGGCAACACAGATCATAAGAAAAAGAAAAAGAAAGGTCAAAATAACCAATAACAGCAAGGAAAAACAGCAATTTTAAATGATTATAAATATTAGACTTATGACAATGAATTTGCATATTTAGATAAAATTAATTTGAATTTTAGATGAAAATTTAGATATTTAAGTGAAATGAATAAATTCTTAGAATAGCAAATCATTGTTCAAACATTGTATTAGATTATATTTTCATTCTGCTTATCTGTTTATTAAGTGGTGGTTTTAAATTGTATGCATTTCAAACAGTTTTTAATGATGTAGATAAAAAACTCTGAACTTGGCCTGGCGCGGTGGCTCAAGCCTGTAATCCCAGCACTTTGGGAGGCCGAGGCGTGTGGATCACGAGGTCAGGAGATCGAGACTATCCTGGCTAACACGGTGAACCCCCGTCTCTACTAAAAATACAAAAAACTAGCTGGGCGAGGTGGCGGGCGCCTGTAGTCCCAGCTACTCAGGAGGCTGAGGCGGGAGAATGGCGTGAACCCGGGAGGCGGAGCTTGCAGTGAGCCGAGATCACGCCACTGCACTCCAGCCTGGGAGACACAGCGAGACTCCGTCTCAAAAAAAAAAAAAAAAAAAAAACACTCTGAACTTACTTTTAAAACAATAAAGTTTTGGTTTGTCAACTCAAGGATGATGAAGTTCGTAATTTGGAAAGAAGAGCTTTATTTCTCATGAAGGGATGCAGCCTGCAGGTTGCCATTCTGACAGGCTGGGAAGCGTAGCCTCCAGCCAGAAGGCCAAAAACAGACACTGTGAAGTGTGGAAGGAGGGCAAGGAGGGAAATGTAAGAGGCAGCCAAATGTACATATATAGTAAGCTATGGGGAGAGTCATAAATATTTATGGAAGGGGAAGCACATCTGCAATTGAGCTTCATGTCTCTTGCAATGAGCCCATGTTCAAAAAGTGGTGGCGGTCGCACGATCCAAAGGTGTTTTCAACCCTCTGATATCAAAAGGTGAAGCAGAGGACACAAAAACCCTTACTGCACATTGCTTATAGACTGGCCAGAGGCAATTCAGGGTCAGACATCTCTTATCAGACAAGAAGGGAGGGGCAGTGTAGGACAGTTAGTAAATTTCCATTTAGCCCTTAGAGAAGAAAGCCCAATCATGATTGGCATGTGAAGGCGTGCGATGAGGTGTATCTGACCCTCATCCTGTCATGGCCAAGAACTCAATGTTCAAGGTTTCTCTGGGGTCTCCTTGGCCAAGAGATGGTCCACTCAATCAGTTGGAAGGTTTAGAATTTTATTTTTAGTTTAGCTATTTTTGAGCAGTTTTAGTTTTTCTGTAAAATGGAAAAGTAGTGCAGGGAGGTCCCATATTTCCTGCATCTAGTTTTCTCTATTATTAATATCTATGTCAGTATTGCATATTTCTTAAAATTAATGGACCAATATGATACGCTATTATTGACCGAAGCTTACACTTTATTCATCTTTTCTTAGTTCTTATTCAATCACATTTTTCTGTTGCTGGATGCCATCCAGGATACCACATTAAATTCAGTTTCCACATCTCTAACACTTCACTAAATGAAGAGTTTCTCAACATTTCTTATTTTGATGCAGAACTTACTTACATAAAATTAAACCAAGTATAATTCCTAAAGTATAGTGCCAGGAAATATGACAAGAAACACTTTTAGTTGGCAGATGAAGAAGCTCTATTACATTAATAGATCTTAAATTTGACATAGTTATACCACAACATCTATTTTATTGACATCCTTAACAATAATGATGGGGACATATCAGTACGCAGGCTTGTGGGTACTTACTACTGGAAAAACACTGTCAGTAATAAAACTAAAAGAAATCAGTACTTGAAGTGGAAATAAAAATAAATTTGGGTACTTTATAACTTTGAGCTATTAACAGCATATTCTGAGATCGTTTTATAATGATATTATAAGATATTTTTCTTATTTATAATTATATAAGAAACATTCAACAGCATTGTTTTTCAGTCAAATGCTCTGGAGATCTACAAGAGTTTTCTTTGAGATTTTAGCTGAGGATTAAGCTACTTATGCATAAGAGAATACTCACCATATTGATGATTATGTTATATATCAATGGTTAGCACTGTTTAATAGTACATATTATCATTATAAAAATGGCTTTTTTTCTACAGTGTCCAATACAGAAGCTACTAGTCCCATGTGGTTACCGAGTACTTGAAATGACTAATATGAGTGAGGAAATAAACTTTCTATGATATGTAAGTTTAATTAAACTTAAATTTAAATAGTCACATATAGCTTATGGTGATTTATTTAATAGCACCAGATTTCATACTCCAGCATAAAAGAAGACATTTCTCTATTTGATAAAAAAGCAAGATTCAACTACAATGTTTCAGTAATTGATACAACAGTTACATAGGAAATTATTAAAGATATAGAAGTTTTGGAGGCAGTGGAGCAAGGCAACCAAGTATTGAACCCTCCAACAACTGTCCCTTGGCAGGAACACCAAACCGAAAAACTATCCATGCAAAAAAGCACCTTTATAAGAACCAAAAATCAGATGAGTAATTATGGTACCTGGTTTTAACATAGTATCAAGGAAAGAAGCATTGAAGAGGACAGAAAGCGCAGTATTGCATTGCCTGCACCCCCCTTTCCCACGCCCCATCAAAGCTGCATGGAGAGAGAATCTGTGTGCTTGGGGAAGAAAGAGTGAAATGAATGTGGACGTTCCGCTGAAACTCAGTGCTGCCCCATCACAGCCGAACACAACACTTGGTGACCATTGAGGGAGCAGAATTCTCTTGGTGACCATTGAGGGAGCATTTAGAGCAGCACCAAACAGAGAATTCTTAGCCCCAGTGGGAGAATCTGAGTCCTGGCTGGATCGAACAGCAGCTGGCTAAAGTGGTCTGAGGCCCAAAATAAATTTGAGAGGCAATAATGCCACAAAGACTGCAATCCTTGGGCAACCCCTGGTGCTGTGCTGAGCTCAGAGGCAGTGGACTTGGGATGTGACCCATTGAGACATCAGCTTTGGCAGCCGAGAGAGTGCTGGCATCACCCCCCCCCCCGCCAATTCCAGGCAGTGCAACTCAGGGAAGAGACTCATCTTGCCTACAGAAAGGAGAGGGAAGAGTAAGGAGCACTTTGTCTTGTTACTTGGGTACCAGCTTAGTTACAGTAAAATAAAGCACGAAGCAGATTCCTGAAACCCCCAATTCCAGGCCTTAGCTTCTAGATGGCATTTTACACCTGCCCTGTGCCATAAGGGGACTCACTGTTCTGAAGGGAAGGACCCAGTCCTGACAAGATTCATCACCTGCTGACTGAAGAGCCCTTGGGCCTTGAGTAAACATCAGTGGTATACAGGCAGTAGTCCTCACAGGCCTTAGGTGAGACCCAGTACCGCATTGGATTAAGGTAGGACCCAGTGCAGAGCCAGTGTGGTGGCCACAGCGGTACATGCATCACTCCTGCCATAACTCCAGGCAGCACAGTGTGGAGTAAGACCCGTTCTGATTGGAGAAAGAGAGGGAGGTGACCTAAAGACATTGTCTAGTAACCCAGGAAATGTTTCTTTTGTTACCTAAGCCTAGTAAGGTGGTGCCTCTAGAAGTCAGTAAAAGCTACAGTGTTACTGGACTTAGGGTGTCCCTAAGTACTGATATGGTGGCAGTGACCACAGGCTTAGATCACAACACTCAATTTCCGTTGAATACATGGAAAACCTCCTCAAGAAGGATGGTACAACAAACCCAGACTGCTAAAATTGAAATAAATGCATAACTCTTCAATGCCCAGACATCAACAAACATACAATACACAAGCATTAAGAAAATACAGGAAAACATGACCTCACCAAATAAGCTAAAGAATCAGTGACCAGTCTCAGAGTGACAGAGATATGTGACCTTTTAGACAGAGAATTCAATAATTGTCTTGAGGAATGTCAATGAACTTAAACAACAGTACAAATTCGGAGTTCTATCAGAGAAATTTAACAAAGAGATTGAAATTTTCAAAAATCCAGCAGGTACTCTAGAGCTGAAAAAATCAATTGGCAAACTGAAAAATGTGTTCGAGTCTCTCAACAGCACAGTTGATCAAGTATAAGAAAGAATTAGTGAAGTGGAAGACAGGCTATATGAAAACACACAAAGAAGAAGAAAGAAATAAGAATATAAAGAATGAAGCGTATGTACAAGATCTAGAAAATAGACTCAAAAGGCCAAATATAGTAAGTTATTTACGTAAAAGAAGATAGAGAGAAATCAGAATAGAAATTTTATTCAAGAAATAATAACAGAACTTTTCAAACCTAGAGAAAGACATGAATATCCAGATAAAAGAAGGCTATAAAACACAAAGCAGAGTCAACCCAAAAATAACTACCCCAAGGGACTTAATTAACAAACTGTTGAAAGTCAAACATAAAGAAAGAATTCTAAAGGCTGCAAGAAAAAATAAACAATTAACATATAAAGCAGCTTCAATATGTCTGGCAGCAGACTTTGCAGCAAAAACCTACATGACAGAACAGAGTGAGATGACATATTCAAAGTCCTAAAGAAAATAAACTTCCTTTCTAGAATATTATATCCAGAAAAATTAATCCTCAAACATGAAGTAGAAATAAAAACTTTCTGAGACAAACAAAAGCTGAGAGATTTCATCAATACCAGGCCTGTCCCACAAAAAAAATGCTAAATGAAATTATTCAATCTGAAAAAAAAGACATTAACAAGCAACAAGAAGTTGTCTGAAGGTATAAAACACACTAATAATAGTAAATACAAATATAAATACAGAATACCCTAACATTGTCATTGTAGTGTGTAAACCAGCCATATTTTGAGTAAGAAGATTGAAAGATAAACCTGTCAAAAATAATAACCACAACAACTTCCTAAGAGATAAATAGTATAAAAGGATATAAATAGAGTCAACAAAAACTCAAAAACCAGGAGAAGAGGGTGAAATTCAAGTGTAGACTTTTCTGGGGTTTTTTTGTGCTTGTTTGTCTAGGTTTTTTTAATAATCAGAATAACTTGTCATCAGTTTAACATAATTGACTATAAGATGTTATTTGCAAGACTCATGGCAATCACAGAACAAAAACCTTTAACAGATACACAAACAAAAAAAGTAATAAATTTAAACATACTACCAGAGAAAGTTACTTTTACACAGAGGAAGACAGAAAGGAAGGAAAAAAGAAAAAGAAGATCACTAAAACAACCATAAAACAAATAACAAAATGACAACAGTAAGTTCTTATCTATCAATAATAACACTGAAAGTGAATGGACTAAATTCTCCAATCAAAAGACAGAATGCTGAATGGATTTTCAAAAATAAAGAGCCAGAGCTGGGTGTGTTGACTCATGCCTGTAAACTCAACACTTTGGGAGGCCAAGGAAGGTGGATCACTTGAGCCCAGGGGCTTTAGACCAGTCTGGACAACATGGCAAAACCCCATTTCTACAAAAAAAATATACAAAGATTAGACGTACATGGTGTAGTTCCAGCCACTACTACCAGAGGCTGAGGTGGAAAGATTGCTTAAGCCCAGGTTGTCAAGGCTTCAGTGAGTTGTGAACATACCACTACACTCCAGCCTGGGTAACAGAGCAAGACCATGTCTCAAAAAAAAAATTTGAAAAGCAAGACCCTACTATATGGTGCCTACAAGAAACTTACTTCACCAAAAAAGACGCACATAGACTGAAATAAAGGAATGAAAAAAGATATTCAATGCCAATGGAAACCAAAGAATAGAAGGAGTTGTTATATTTGTATCAGATAAAACAGATTTCAAGAGAAAATCATTAAAAAGAGAGAAAGAAGGTAACTTTATAATTTTATAATGATAAAGGGGTCAATTCAGAAGATCATATAACAAATGTAAATATACACCCAACACAAGAGCACCCAGATATAAAAGCAGATATTAATAGATCTAAGGAGAAAGATAGACCCCAATACAGTAATAGTTGGAGATGTCAACACCCAGAAATTAAACAATATGTTTCTAAATGACCATCGGGCCAATGAAGAAATTAAGAAGGAACTTTTTAAAAAATTGAAACAAATGCTGGAAACGCACCATACCAAAACATATAGGATATAGCAAAAGCACTACAAAAGGGGAAGTTTATAGCATTAAATGCTTATGTCAGAAAAGTAAAATATTTTCAAATAAACAACCCAGTGATGCATCTTAAAGAACTAGAAAAGTAAGAGTAAACCAAACAAAATTCTACTAACCAAAATTAGTATAAGAAAAGGAAAATAAAGATCAGAGCAGAAATAAATAAAATTGAGACAAAAATACAAAAGATCAACAAAACTAAAAGTTGGTTTATTGAAAAGATAAACAAAATCTATAAATTTTTAGCCAGGATAACTAACAAAAAAGAGACCCAAATAAATAAAATCAGAGATAAAAAGGAAACATTACAACTGATACCACAGAAATTCAAAGGACCATTAGAGACTATTGTAAAAATTGTATGCCAATAAATTGGAAAAATGTAGAAAAATAGATAAATTTGTAGACACATACAACCTACCAAGATTGAATCATGAAGAAATCAAAAACTTAAACAGACCAATAACAAGTAACAAGATAGAAGCAGTAATAAAATGTTTCCTACTAATAAAAAAAAAAAGTCCATGACCTGAAGGCTTCACTGATGAGCTCTACCACACATTTAAGGAATGAATACCAATTCTATCCAAACTGTTCTTAAAAAAATGAGGAGGAGGGAATACTTCCAAAGTCATTTTATGAGACCAGTAATACCTTGAAACTAAAACCAGACAAAGACACATCAAAAATAAAACAAAATAAAAAGAAAAGAAAAACTACAGACCAATACATATACTCAAAAATCCTCAACAAAATACTAGTAAATCAAATTTGACAACACATTAAAAAGATCATTCATCATGATCAAGTGGGATTTAAGGATGAGATTCCAAGGATACAAGGATGGTTCAACATATGTAAATCCATAAATGCAATACATTGTATCAAATGTAGGTCAAAAACTGTGTGATCATTTCAACAAATGCTGAAAATAATTCAATAAAATTAACATTTCTTCAAAATATAAACTCAAAAAACTCAATAAAAGCCATATATGACAAACCCAGAGCTAGTGTCATACTGAATGGGGTAAAACTAAAAGCCTTTCCTCTAAGATCTGGAACATAAAAGGATGCCCAGATGGTTTCCAAATTGGAAAGAATGAAGTCAAATTATCCTTTTTTGCAGATAATATGGTATTATATCATAGTATATACATATATATATATGGAAAAACCTAAAGACTACATCAAAAAACTCATAGAACTAATAAATTCAATAAAGTTTCAGGATACAAAGTCAACATATGAAAATCAGTAGCCTTTCTATATGCCAATTGTGAACAACCTAAAAAAGATACCAAGAATGTGATCTCATTTACAATCAATACAAATAAAACAGAATACCTAGGAATAAACTTAACCAAAGAAGTGAAAGATCTCTACAATAAAAACTATAATACATTGGTGAAAGAAATTGAAGAGGACACATAAAAGTGGAAAGATATTCCATGTTCATGGATCAGAAAGATTAATATTGACAAACTGCTCATATTACCCAATCTATAGATTAAATGTAATACTTATTAAAATATCAATAACATCTTTCACAGAAATAGAAAAAATAATCTTAAAATTTATATGGAACCACAAAAAAATCCAGAACAGCCACAGCTATCCTGAGCAAAAAGAACAAAACTGAACTTCAAATAATATTACAAAGCTATATTAACCAAAACAGCATGGTACTGGCATAAAAACAGAAACATAGACCAATGGAACAGAATAGAAAACAAAAATATCCATACATTTGTAATAAACTCATTTTCAACAAAAATGCCAGGAACATACATTGGGGAAAAAATCTTTAATGAATGGTGATGGAAAACTGAATATTCATATGCAAGAGAATGAAACTAGATGCCTATCTTTCACCCTATACAAAATCTAAAATAAAATGGAATAAAGATTTAAATCTCAGGCCTTAATCTATGACATTAGAAGAAAACATTGGGGAAACACTCCAGGACATTGCTCTGAGCAAATATTTTTTTGAGTAATACCTCAAAAGCACAGGCAATCAAAGCAAAAATGGGCAAATCGGATCATATCATGCTAGAAAGTTTCTGCACAGCAAAGGAAACAACCAGAAAGTGATGAGACAACCCACAGAATGAAAGAAAATATTTGCAAACTACCCATCTGCCAATAAATTAATAACCAGAATACACAAGGAGCTGAAACAACGCCATAGGAAAAAATTAATCTAATCAAGAATGTATTCAACTAAGGAGGTGAAATGTTGCTACAAAGCAAACCACAAAACACTAAGGAGAGAAAGTATAGCTGACACAAACAAATAGAAAAACATTCCATGCTCATGGACCAGAGGAACTTTATTAATTAATAAAATGACCATACCATCCCAAGCAATCTACAGATTCAATGCAATTCCTATCAAAATATCAATGTCATTTTTTCACAGAATTAGAAAAAACAATCCTAAAATTTACATGGGGCCAAAGAAGAGCCCAAAAAGCCAAAGCAATCTCAAGTAAAAAGAACAAAGCTGGAGGCATCACATTACCTGACTTCAAATTCTATTACAAGGATATAGGAACCAAAGCAGCATGATATATTCATGTCCTTTGCCCACTCTTTAAAAGTATAAAAATATATGCATAGACCAGTGGAACACAATAGAGAACCCAGAAATAAAGACACATATTTCTAGCCAGTTGATCTTTAGCAAAGTGGAAAGGAACATGCACAGGGGAAAGGACGTCCTTTTCACTAAATAGTGCTGGAAAAGTTGGATTGGCATATGTAGAAGAATTTATCTCTCACCATATACCAAAATTAACTCAAGATGGATTAAACTTAAATATATGACCTGAAACTATAAAAATAGTAGAAGAATACCTAGGTAAAACTCTCCCGGACATTGTTCTACATAAAGAGCTCATGACAAAGACCTCAAAAACACAAGCCACAAAAACAAAAATAGAAAAATGGGACTTAATTAAACTAAAAGAACTTTCTTCACAGCAGAAGAAACAATCAATAGAGTAAACAGAATACATGCATAATGGGAGAAAATATTTAGAAACTGTGCAACTGACAGAATTTACAAGGAACTCAAACAACTCAACAACAACAACAAACTATTAAAAAGTGAACAAAGAATATGAGTAGACATTTTTTCAAAGGAAGATATAAAAATGGCCAACAAGCATATGAAAAAATACTCAACATCACTAATCATCAGAGAAATGCAAATTAGAAGCACAGTGAAATATCATCTTACACCAGTCAGAATGACTATTAATAAAAAGACAACAACAACAACAACAACAGATGTTGGCTAGGATGCAAATAAAAGAGAATGTTTATACACTGTTGGTGTGAATGTAAATTAGTACAATCTCTAGGGAAAATAGTATGGAGATTCCTCATAGAACTACCATTGGATCCAGCAGTCCCACCACAGGGCATCTACTCAAATGAAAAGAAATCATTATATCAAAAAATACCTGCACTTATATGTTTATTGCAACATTATTAATAACAGCAAAGATATATAATCAACTAAAATGTGCATCAACAGATAATTGGACAAAGAAAATGTGGTATATATACACAACGGAATTCTATTCAGTCATAAAAAAATGAAATCATGTCTTTTACAGCAACATGGATGGAACTAGGGGCCATGATATAAGTGAAACAACTCACACACAGAAAGTCAAATACCACTTGTTCTCATCTATAAGTGTGAACTAAATCATGTGTACACATGGGCATAGAATGTGGGATGATAGACACTGGGAGGATGGGGGCACCTGGGGGATGAGAAATGACTTAATGTGCACATACATATTATTTGGGTGATGGATAAAGTAAAAGCCCAGACATCATCACTACACAACATATCCATGTAATAAAACTGCACTTGTACCCTTTACATTTATACAAATAAGAAAATAAAGGCCAAGCATGGTGGCTTATGCAGGTAATCCCAGCACTTTGGGAAGCAGAGGTGGGCAGACTGCTTGAGCTCAGGTGTTTGAGACCAGACTGGGCAACATGATGAAACCTTGTCTCTACAAAAAAATAGAAAAATTAGCTGGATGTAGGGAGCACATGCCTTGCTATTCAGGAGGCTGAGATGGGAAGATTTCTTGAGTCCAGGAGAGGCAGGCTGCAGTGGACCAAGATTGTACCACTGCACTCCAGCCTGGGCAGCAGAGTAAGACCCTATCTCTAAAAAATAAAAAAGACTGGGCAAAAGATCTGAATAGACATTTCTCAAAAGAGACATACAAATTACAAATAGGTGTATGAAAAAATGCTCAACATCACCAATCATGAGAGAAAATGTAACTCAAAACCACAATGAGATATCATCATCTCACCCTAGTTAAAGTGACTTTTATCCCAAAGACAGGCGATAACGAATGCTGGTGAGAATGTGAAGGGGAACACTCATACATGGTTGGTGAGAGTGCGGATTAGTACAGTCATTATGGAGAACAATATGAGGGTTCCTAATGAATCTACAAATAAAACTACCATATGATCCAGCAATATCACTGCCTGGGTGTATACCCGAGAAAAGGAAATCCGTATATCCAAGAGATATCTGCACTCCCATGTTTATTGAAGCACTATTCGCAATAGCCAAGGTATGAGATCAACCTAAGTGTCCATCAATGGATGAACAGAGTTTTTTTGTTTTGTTTTGTTTTGTTTTTGAGATGGAGTCTCGCTCTGTCACCCAGACTGGAGTACAGTGGCACGATTTCGGCTCACTACAAGCTCCACCTCCTGGGTTCATGCCATTCTCCTGCCTCAGCCTCCCGAGTAGCTGGGACTATAGGTGCCCGTCACCACGCCCAGCGATTTCTTTTTTTTTTTTTTTTGTATTTTTAGTAGAGAAGGGGTTTCACCATGTTAGACAGGATGGTCTCGATCTCCTGACCTCATGATCTGCCCGCCTTGGCCTCCCAAAGTGCTGGGATTACAGGCGTGAGCCACCACGCCCAGCTGAACAGATTTTTAAAATATGGCACATGTACACAATGGATTATTAGCCATAAAGAATGAAATCTCATTGTTTGCAACAACATGTAATGCAAATGAAGTAGTTCATGTTAAGTCAAATAAGCCAGGCATGAAAAGACAAAGATCATATGTTCTCAATAGTACATGGGAGCTAAAAAAAAAAAAAGAAACAAATTGAACTTATGGAAATTGAAAGTAGAAGGCTTCTACTAGAGGCTGGTTGGGGTGATGGGAAGAGAGGCAGATAAAGAGGATGATTAATGCATACAAAAGTACAGTCAGGCCAGGCACCCAATAAAAGTGGGCAAAATATTTAAACAAAAATATTGCACCAAAAATGATAAACATGAACAGCCATTAAGAGTCTTACAGCAAAAGCAGCAAGAAACCAGGCAGTGGTCTTCCGTGGATCAGGGGCCAGGCCGTGGTCTTCCGTGGATCAGGGGCCAGGCCGTGGTCTTCCGTGGATCGGGGGCCAGGCCGTGGTCTTCCGTGGATCGGGGGCCAGGCCGTGGTCTTCCGTGGATCGGGGGCCAGGCCGTGGTCTTCCGTGGATCGGGGGCCAGGCCGTGGTCTTCCGTGGATCGGGGGCCAGGCCGTGGTCTTCCACCAGGCAGAGGCAAGGCCATGGTCTTCATGGGGCAGGGTCCAGGCCGTGGCCTTCCATGGGGCAGGGGCCAGTTGGTCATCTTCTGTGGGGCAGGGGCCAGGCCATGGCCTTCTGTGGGGCAGGCACCAAGCCGTGGTTTTCCGTGGGGCAGGGGCCAGGCCATGGTCTTTAATGGGGTGGGGGGCAGGCCGTGGTCTTCCATGGGGCAGGGGGCAGGCCATGGTCTTCCATGGGGTGGGGGGCAGGCCGTGGTCTTTAATGGGGCAGGGGGCAGGCTGTGGTCTTCCATGGGGTGGGGACCAGGCCGTGGTCTTCCATGGGGTGGGGGACAGGCCGTGCTCTTTAATGGGGCAGGGGGCAGGCCGTGGTCTTCCATGGGGCGGGGACCAGGCCGTGGTCTTCCATGGGGCAGGGGGCAGGCCATGGTCTTCCATGGGGCGGGGACCAGGCCGTGGTCTTCCATGGGGCGGGGACCAGGCCGTGGTCTTCCATGGGGCGGGGGGCAGGCCGTGGTCTTCCTTGGGGTGGGGGGCAGGCCGTGGTCTTCCATGGGGTGGGGGGCAGGCCGTGGTCTTCCATGGGGTGGGGGGCAGGCCATGGTCTTTAATGGGGTGGGGGGCAGGCCGTGGTCTTCAATGAGGTGGGGACCAGGCCGTGGTCTTCCATGGGGTGGGGGGCAGGCCATGGTCTTTAATGGGGCAGGGGGCAGGCCGTGGTCTTCCATGGGGCAGGGGGCAGGCCGTGGTCTTCCATGGGGCGGGGACCAGGCCATGGTCTTCCATGGGGCGGGGGGCAGGCCGTGGTCTTCCATGGGGTGGGGGCAGGCCGTGGTCTTCCATGGGGCGGGGGGCAGGCCGTGGTCTTCCATGGGGCGGGGGGCAGGCCATGGTCTTCCATGGGGTGGGGGCAGGCCGTGGTCTTCCATGGGGCAGGGGGCAGGCCGTGGTCTTTAATGGGGCAGGGGCCATGCTGGGGTTTCGTGTGGGGCAGGCATCAGGCCATGATCTTCTGTGGGGCAGGACACTCACATACTTGTCTGAGTTTTGCTTACTCAGCTGTGTTCATTTTACCGAGCATCTCTCGAGCTATGCAGTAGAGATATTGCACACTTCTCTGTATGCTCCGCATATGTTATGCTTTGAAAAACACATTTACTTGAACAGGAAATGACATAAAGTGAAAAATGTTTTAGGTAATAATGTGGGGAATATTTTTGTAAAGATGCATCTGGTTTCATAAGCTGAGTTTTTGTTTTTGTCTTTTTCTCTAACAGAAAAGAAGACAGGTTGAAAATAACAAAAGTTATAGCTGTGAGGAACTGTAATTGTCATACCCAAATATTATTTTTAGATGGGTGCATTGCCCTAACTGTGGACCTCCGCATGCTTGTCTGGTGGGTATGAAGTGCTGTCTCTACACGCGTGATGGATCCAAAAGTGGATCTGATGTACACAAAATCTCCACTGCTATTCCTTAAGTATATTTTGTGCAAGAATGTGCCAGTATGTATTAGTCCATCTCATGCTGCTAATAAAGAAATACCCAAGACTAGGAAGAAAAAGAGGTTTAATTGGACTTACAGTTCCATATGGCTGGGGAGGCCTCAGAATCATGGTGAAGGGTGAAAGACACTTTTTATATGGCTGCAGCAAGAGAAAATGAGGAAGAAGCAAAAGCAGAAACCCCTGATAGACCCATCAGATCTGATGAGACTTATTCACTATCATGAGAATAGTGTGAGAAAGACAAGCCCCTATGATTCAATTACCTCCCCTTGGGTCCCTCCCACAACACGTGGGAATTCTGGGAGATACAATTCAAGTTGAGCTTTGGGTGGGGACACAGCCAAACCATATCACAGTGAATCACAAACAATCCCAAGGAAGACACAACTGTGTTAGTTTTCCTGGGAAGAGGTTTCTTTGGCGAAGTCTCACAACGGGAGGAGGAAAGCCCTCTGAGCTTCAGCCTTTCATTACGAGTGTTTCCCAAAACATAAACTAATTCTGATGAACCCAGGCAGCTCTCACAGTTGGTCCTGTAGGGGCCCAGAGCCAATCCACATGGGCTGACACATCTGAAACGTGTGTATCTTAAAATTACCATGTTTCAGTTATTTCATTCATCCATCCATGCGTTCATCAGGGGCTTGTTGATCACTCACACCATATCTACTTGCTCCTGTGTCTGGAAACAGAGAAACTTCAGGTCACAGCTTCCCCGGCCTCCAGCTTCTTTTCCACAAGCCCTGGTGGGTCTTGCCATCCTGAGCAGCCTCACTGACTGCTTCTCCATACGTTCTTCCAACAGCTTGCTTGGGTTTGGAGCTGTTGTGTGGCTCTGAGCCTCAGCATGGCTGTTCTACCTGGAAATAAAATACAGGGGTCATTCTCAAAAACACACTGATCCCAACGGTAGGAAGAAGAAAATGTGGCAAAATTCCTTATAAAAAGTAAATGATAAATACAGCAGGATAGGACAAAATACAGGCTGAAAAAAAAAAAAAAAAAAAAAAAGACAAGAAAAGCAATCTTGCATGCACTGGATGTTCACCAACCCTGAGGCACGAGAGGTGCTTGTGGTGATTACCTCATTTAACCCCGGCAGCTCTTCCTTCCAGCGAGGATCCCACCAGCCACATGAGGTCACCAGCCACATGAGGTCACCGAGCCCTTGAAAACCCTGGCAACGTGCATTAAGTGTGAAATGCACATGAGGTTTCAAAGACTGGGAACACGAGAAGACATACGGGATAATCTTCACGTCCCTTACACATGTAATCTTCACGTCCCTTACACATGGTGTGATAAGCTTTTGGGTCTCTTCTGTTAAATGATACACATTATTAAATTAACATCCCCGTGTCTTTTTGCTATCTTTAGCGTGGCTACTAGAAAACATCAATTAGCCCGTGTGGTTCCCATTATATTCCTATTGGCAGCATGGCTCTAAATGGTCCTGTAAAAATGTGGCATGAACCAAGAAACTGAAGTTTCGAGGGCTGTAATTTGCTGGGGCACAGAATGGAATCTATGTCTGACCCTCTCCCAAGCCCACACTCTGAACCTTTGTGTGGGAGACTGTGCTTTCCAACATGAGGCTCAATTTAAGGAATTCGTTTATAAAATTAATTTTTGGAATGCCCCTTGACACCCCCCCACCCAATGCTTGCTCTTAACGGGACTCTGTCCCAGCTCTGTTTCTGGGCCTAGGTGGCCACTCGCCTGTGTCCAGCCTGTGAGGTCGGGACAGGGACTGCCCAACGACAGTATCTCAGGACCTTGTCCCCGTCCTTCTGGGCTCACAGGGATCCCAAGTCCCCAGACTTTATTTCCTTAGAGCCTTTGGGGGCTGGTTCCTTCCGGGATTCTAAAGTTACGGGGCAGCAGGTCAGGTAGTGCACCGTGACAAGGGCACTATCCTCTGCTACTCATTGGCCTTTCCTGAAATTGTATTTAAATCACCACCCTGCGGTTCCACTGTAATGCTGAGTTTGATAGAAGGGTTCTGTTACCACGCTTGGGGCACTCACGTACACTCACACATCTGCATGAAAACATTTACACAACACACACTCAGTCTCACACACACACCAATGTACCCCTCTCTCTGCCTCTGCCACACACTCATTCACACACACACACCAATGCCCACCTCTGTTCACACACACGCTGATTCACAAACACACACCAACACCCGCCTCTGTTCCCACACTCATTCACACACACCAACGCCTCCCTCTGTCCACACACTCATTTACACACACACACCAACACCCACCTCTGTCCACATAGTCATTCCCACAGACACACAAATGTCCGCCTCTGTCCACACACTCATTCACACACACACACCAACGCCCTCCCTCTGTCCACACACACTGATTCACAAACACACACCAACACCCACCTCTGTCCACACACTCATTCACGCACACACCAACACCTCCCTCTGTCCACACACACTGACTCACACACACCAACACCCCCCTCTGCACACTCATTCACACACACCAACACCTGCCTCTGTCCACACATTCACACACACACACTAATGCACACCTCTGTCCACATACATTCACTCACACACACAACGTCCACCTCTGCGCATTCATTCACACACACACCAACGCCCACCTCTGCCCACACACACACTCATTCACACACACACAACGCCCACCTCTGTCCACACACTCATGCACACAAACCAACGCCCACCTCTGTCCACACATACACTCATTCACACACACCAATGCCCACCTCTGTCCACACACACATTCATTCACACACACAATGCCCACCTCTGTGTGCACACTCATTTATGCACAAACACCAACACCTGCCTCTCAACACAGACGTTCATTGACACACACACCAACACCCACCTCTGTCGACACACACATGCATTCACACACACACAATGCCCACCTCTGTCCACACACACACTTATTCACACACACACACCAACACCCACCTCTGTCCACACACACACTCATTCACACACACACCAACGCCCCCCTCTCCACACACACACTCATTCTCACACACACCAACACCCCCTCTCTCCACACATTCACACACACATGCCAACACCCACCTCGCTCCACACATTCACACACACACACCAATGCCTACCTCTGTCCACATGCACTCATTCACACACACAACGCCCCCTCTCTCCACACACACACTCATTCACACACACATGCCAACGCCCCTCTCTCTCCACACATACACTCATTCACACACACGCCAATGCCTACCTCTGTCCACACACACACTCACTCACACACACACCAACGCCTGCCTCTGTCCAGACACTCATTCACACACACACCAATGCCCGCCTCTGTCCACACACTCATTCACACACATACACACACACACCCCAATGCCCACCTCTGTCCAGATACTCATTCACACGCACACACTAATGCCCACCTCTGTCCACACACTCATTCACACACACACACCAATGCCTGCCTCTGCACACACATTCACACACATACACACACCAATGCCCACCTCTGTCCACACACTCATTCACACACACATGCCAACGCTGGCCACTGTCTGCACAGATGCTCATTCACACACACATCAAAGCCACCCTCTGACAACACACACTCATTCACACACACACAATGCCCACCTCTGTCCACACACTCATATACAGACACAAATGCCCGCCTCTGTCCACACAGACCCTCATTCACACACACACACCAACGCCCCCCTGTCCACACACACACTCATTCACACACACACACCAATGCCTCCCTCTGTCCACACACACACTCATTCACACACGTACACCAACACCCGCTTCTGTCCACACACTCATTCACACATGCATACACCAACACCCACCTCTGTCCACACACACTCATTTACACACACACCAATGCTCACCTCTCTCCACACACACACCAACACCCACCTCTGTCCACACACTCATTCACACAAACACACACCAATGTCTGCCTCTGTCCACACATTCACACACACACACCAACGCCCACTTTATTCACACAGATAATTATCCATACACACAGATCAATGCCCACCTCTGTCCATGCAGACACTCATTCACACACACACACCAACGCCCTCCTCTGTCCACACACTCATTCACTCACACATACCAATGTCCTCCTCTGTCCACACAGATACTTATCCATACACACACACCAACACCCACCTCTGTCCACACACACATTCATTCACACACACACACCAACGTCCACCTCTGTCCACACACTCATTCACACACACACACACCAACGCCCACCTCTGTCCACGCATTCACACACACACACCAATGCCCTCATGTCCACACTCATTCACAAACACACCAACGCCTCCCTCTGTCTGCACAGATACTCGTTCTCACACACACACCAATGCACACCTCTGTCCACACAGATACTTATCCATACACACACATCAATGTCCGCCTCTGTCCACACACATTCACTCACACCAATGTCCTCCTCTGTCCACACGCACACTCATTCACACACACACACCACCTGCCTCTGTCCACACATTCATTCACACACACACACACCCCAACGCCTGCCTCTGTCCACACACTCATTCATGCATACACACACCAATGCCTCCTTCTGTCCACACAGATACTCGTTCACACACACACACCAATGCCTGCCTCTGTCTGCACACTGATTCACACACACACACACACACATACCCCAGTGCCTCCCTCTGTCCGCACAGTGGTCACTCACTGGTTATGCGTGAGGATGTCCAGGAGAAGGGGACTCACGATGGGCCAGGTTTCGCCATCCTCCCCCATTTGGTGTTCCTCCTCCATTGCCAACATGGGTAAGTATGGGTCTAATTCTTTACAGGGAAGTGGTAGTTTCCCTAAAGCAGCTGAGATAGAAATTATTCTCTCTTTTAAATGCCTGTGACAGTGACTCAATTTATTTGGGAGGAAAAATATATAGTACTTTGGATAAATTGCCTATTTATTTAATATTTTATTTGTTTATATGTTACATCCCCAAGTAGATGGTAAAATTCCTTGAGGTCAAAAATCCAGTCTCATAATTTGGACCCACGTAGCACTGAGCTTGCTAAGAGGGTGTGCACAAGAATCATTTGTGGACAGGACTTCGGTGACTGGAAGTGTTACAAGACAGGAAGACAACCGGCCTTTTCCATTCCCACATTGCATTTTACTCATTTTTACTTTTACCCAAGAGTGACTCAGAAATAAAGTATTCCAAGTCTTGGTCAAAGTTTGAAATTGAATCCTTGTGGAAGTTCTTTGGGTTCCATTGGCTTTGGTGAATGGCCTGCTTACGTTTTAGGTGTTTACCCCTTCTCCAAATTCCATCTGGCTTTGCACACCTTTGCCAGATCAGGGTGGAGGAGTCAAGACCATATAATTTCTGACCGAAGAAAGAAAGGAGGGATGGTAGAAATACAACGGACACTTCAGAAAAACAGGGGCTCAGAACAGAAAGCCAATACCAGAAATTCGGCTAATCTAACCCAGTCCAAAAGCCTAAATACTGGAAGAAAAAATCATCTGAGCTGCTTGAGTCTATTATACAGCTAAAAGCAGCTGAATGACAAAATACAGCCATGGGTTGCCTAACAACTTTTCGGTCAGTGACAGACTGCATATACAATGATGGCCCCATGAGACTCCAATGCAGCATTTCTACGGCACCTTTTCTACCTTGAGATATGTTTAGGTTCACAAATGCCTACCACCATGTCACAACTGCCTGCAGTATTCTGTCCAATAACGCACTGTCCAGCCTCGCGATGATGACGATGCTTCCGTAGGGCCCTGCATGGGACAAAGCAGTCCCATGTGACCAGAACAGTCTTCCTACCACGCGTGATATTCGTAGGAGACTGGCAATGGATGCTCAGCTTCATTGGTACGTCTCTGGTGAGACTGTCAGTGTGGGTTCTCCCTGAGCCTGACCAACTCTGGGTAAAGTTGGGCTTTGGAATCTGCAAAACCCAGGGCCAGTCCCGAGGAGACAGTGTATCCACAGCCAGGCGTGTTCTTCATGTGAAATCGGTATTTTCCTTCAGTAGTTTTAAATTGAACCCAGTCTCTTTCTCTAAGACAGCCTTGCTGTGCTGGTCATGACGTCGGCGGCTAGACACGGTTTGCGAGCTGAAGAGGGTGCTGTTCTGCCGGCATCCTCAGCTGAGGAAAAAGTCCACACCTTTTATTTATTTATGTGGAAAGAGGCAAGAGCAAGATCAGGGGAGGGTAAGTGGCAGGGCACGCAGGCGGCAGCTGACCATTCCAAGAATTCCCTCCCACATCCCGATCTTCCACCTGGAGAGCCAATGGTGCAGCTGGGGAAGTCGAGGCACGCCCACAGTGGCACCAACAGCTGGGACCTCTTATCACATTTGTGTTTCAGCTTCTGAGTTCAGCAAGCTGTAAAAACACCTTATGACCTTTCCAAAAAGTGATTTTCCCTCCAAGCACACACATGTTATGAAATGTTCTTTCTTGCCCCTTCCCCCATTTTTATAAACTCAGAACAATGTGGATATCAGATTACTAAAAGTCAGTTCCATTAAGAAGCAAAGAACCGAAAACAAAAATGCGTCTGCCAGCTCACACTCTGCAGTGGCCTTCCATCCAAGGGTACTCGTTGCCAGGATCAAATCTCTGTTTTCTGGAAACCGGGTCCCTTCCTCTCAGAAGGTCATGTGTTCTGATAACAACGGCACTAACAAAGGTAATTGTTCTTCCCAGCAGAGAGCAAACTCCTAGAGGCAAGGCTGGGAATGTGACTGCCCCTTGTCCAGAGAGGGGCTGGCCCACGATAGGTGTCCAAGGAGAATCAGAATGGGTTTATGGAAGTGATTTTCTGGTCATGCACACAAATTACGATTGAGGGAAATCAAAACAAAAGAGCCAATCAAAATTTGATTTCCCAGATCTGCAAATCCATTTGATTAAGAAAGAAAGAAAATATCTCAGAGGCCAGGCTGACAGGGTTGCAGGTGCAGCACTCAGGTCCTGCACAGAAGCACTTGGTAATGACATACTATATTACTATTAAGTACTTAAAAAGCACTTTCTAATTTTTCCCTCCAGGCTATATTGTTAGAGGTGGTTAGATTTCAAGCTGCCTTTATGAATATGGCTCAGTGCTTTGGCAGAGACCAAATATGCCAGAGAGGAAGTGTCTTGCCGGCTCTGCACTTTGAATATTCTCCTTCACGCAAAACAAACAAACAAAAAAATGTTGCCTATTTATCTCAAGAAGCTTTTGGGGTTGGCAGTAGATGAAAACTGTGTGTGCTTAAGGCATGCATAATCTGGTTTATACTATCTTCTTTTACTGGTCTTATCACCAGTGATTTAGGGATTTGTTATTCCCCAGGGTCTCCAAGAACACGCTGTTTCTTCCTCGCTTTAATGAAAAGGGCCAGAATCACAGGTCCACAGCAGAAACTGTGTGATTTTGAATACCAGCCTGGAGGTCAGCGTCTTCCTGAGGCTAAGCCCCCGCACCTGCTCAACCCCAGGTTTGAGACTGGAAGCACCAGATCGAAGCCTGGCAAAGGAGACACCCTTTGATTTCAGGCTGCACAGACCTATTTCCTCAATGGAACCCCTGTTTGGAGTGATTTTTAGAAAACATACTGCTAAACCCACAGTTGCTTCTTCTATACCGTAATGTGTGGTTGGAGGTTAGGGCTCGGCTGCTTTCTTGATGAGGACGTCAATGGACCCAGACAGACCTCAGGCTGCTGAGTCCACACTTCTGCGGGGCTGGCTGTATGTGGTGTACTTTGTCTAGGAAAGAAATAGCTAGCCAAGAACATAGCTAACCCAAACCAATCACACCCCAACACTCCTAACGTGTCTCCTATCTGCACGTTTCCATGTTAGGAAGGAAAGAATGAAAACTGCCCGGTGTTAGAGTCTGCCCCACCGAGGGTAGCACTCAAATCTAGATTCAGCCTTTTTCCAGAGGTTTAACAGTTTTTGGTCCTTTCAACTGGGTAAAAAGTTAAACTAATTTCTCCACAATGCTTTAGGGTACT
The DNA here is from genome assembly GCF_049350105.2 of Macaca mulatta. Lineage (NCBI taxonomy): Eukaryota > Metazoa > Chordata > Mammalia > Primates > Cercopithecidae > Macaca > Macaca mulatta. The sequence continues at coordinate 2,715,343 of NC_133409.1, read as the reverse complement.
TTTTATTCGATAAATAGTAGGTAAGTAACATAATTATTCTTTCATCTTATTTCATCTTTTTGCACCAAGCCACGGAACTCTCTCTGCCATAGTTAACACTTGTAAACCAAAAATAAAATTCTAAGCTCCCCAGTCAACAGAATGGACTGTTCTCTTGGCCACTGGCATTCCTTCCAAAGAGACCCGAAACGCTAGTCCAGGCCCGGATGGGAAGCGGTGTAGGACATGCCTCAAAATGAGGGTGAAATACCCTCCTCCCTTTGGAGTTCCGGCACAACCGAGCACCATTCACATTAAAACAGAGGCCTTAAGACCGGCCGTACAGATTCTTAGCAGCAATAAGATGCCAATTCCTCCCTGACTGTGGGATAACATCATGTGGTAAGTAGCTGACCCTGAGAGAAACTGAAGTATTTTACCCCAAACTATATTTCTCTGACGTGTTTTGAAATGGCCCTGCGAAGCTGTCTTAAGTTGTGGGGAAAGTCCACATTCTGTAGAGTCCCCTTCCCTTTCTAGATGTTTTTCCTGATCTAGGAGAGAACTAAATAAGAGTCTGAGAAGCACCTTCCTAGGTCTGATAAGAGCTCTGCAGCCTATTACCTGGAGGCCTCATCTGCACGATAAAATCTTGGTCTCCAAAACCCTTATCTTGACCAACACATTCCTTCCTATTGACTCTACTTCTTTAAATAATAACTTAACTCTTTCAACCAGTTGCCTTTTTTTCTCTCTTTGTTGGTGAATGAAGTTTTGCTATGTTGCCCAGGCAGGCCTTGAACTCCTGGGCTCCAGCAATCCTCCTCCAGACTCTGCCTCCCTAAGTGCTGGGATTACAAACATGAGCCACCATGCCCAGCCCCAGTCAAATTGCCAATCAGAAAATCTTTGAATCCATCTGTGACCCGAAAGGCTCCACTTGGAGCTGTCCCGCCTTTCCAGACCCAGCCCATGCACACCTTACACGTACTGGTTGATGTTTTTTCCAGACCCAGCCCATGCACACCTTACACGTACTGGTTGATGTTTTTTCCAGACCCAGCCCATGCACACCTTACACGTACTGGTTGACGTCTTCTGTCTCCTTGAAATGTGTAAAACCAAGCTGCAGCCTGACCACCTTGGGCACAGGTTCCCAGGACTTCCTGGGGCTGTGTCATGGGTCATGGTACCCACATTTGGCTCAGAATAAATCTCTTTAAATATTTTACAGAGTTCAACTCTTTTCATTGGCACATTCTTGGTTTCAAGTAATAAAAATCCACTCTAAACTAGCTTAAGAAAAAATACCAATTCGTAAGATGTGTTAACCCAAATAAGCCCCAGGGCCAAGCCCATTTTCTGCATGGAATTGCAGTTTTTGATGGCCAGTCTAACAACAAAAAGTATTAAAAAGCAACCTTAATGATTTTGTTTAAAATTTTTCTCCCCTGACACTGAGGGGCCCCTTTCCTCCTGCCGCTGTTTTTGAGGAACACACAGGTTTGCCAGGGATACAAAGCCCCTTCCTTCTCTCCCTAGCCCTCTCTCTCCTCTGTTTGCTGTAGTTAGCCTTTTCTTCTTTCTAGCTTCTTTTCCATTCTAAACATTGCCTCGATTTTACAACCCAAAAAGCCTGCGAACTAGGGTTTCACAGTTTTGGATTTCAGGTTCCCTCGGATCCAGGCTGTTGCCACAGCTGTGCAGCAGGGGCAGAGGCTGTCCTCAGCACGGGCACGCGTGACCCTCCAGCTATGGGATCTCGTTTCCTCAGCACCGTGTCGCCCTCCAGCTATGGGCGTCTGGCTTCCTCAGCACGGGCATGCGTGGCCCTCCAGCTATGGGAGTCTCGCTGCAGTCGGCTCAGCCGAATCCCGCTCAGAAGCTGCCCTTGGCAAAGGGAACATCCTCACCCAAGATTCTGCCCCCCCAGCACTTCCTTTTTCAGTGGCTGGGCCCTGCAGGGGTGCAAAGGCCTCCCTTAGTGCCCCCTCCCTTACTGAAAGACACGGCTCAGGCACCTCCATGGGATCAGCTATTATCTTGTTAATAAAAAAGAGTCAAACTCCATACAACACTAGAAGAGATTTATTCCGAGCCAAACGTGAGGACCAGGATGCATGACACAGCCCCAGGAGGTCCTGGAAACCTGTGCTCGAGGTGGTTGGGTAAGGGCTGGATTCTACACATCTTAGGGGAGCAGAAGCTACAGGCAGGGATGTCAGTTGATCCATGTAAGGTGTGCACTGGTTTGGCCCGGAAAGGGAGACAACCCAGAGCAGGGGCTTCCAGGTCCTAGGTGGATTCAAAGATTTCCTAATTGTCTGTCGGTTAAAAGGGCTAAGCTCTGCCTGAAGAGTTGAAGTTAGCAGAAAGAAATGTTTATAGTTCAGATAAGGCAGACTGTGGAAGCCAGGGTTCTTGTTAAGTAGATGAAGCCTTCAGATACAAGCTTCAGAGATAACACAAAAAGTACTCTCATGAGACCCTAGAAGGAGGCAGACTCTTAGCTAAATCTCCTCTGGATCAGGAAAAGACCTCGAAAGGGAAGGGACCTCTGCAGAATGTAGGCTTTCCCCACAAGAGACAGATTTCAGGCCATTTCAAAGCATGTCAAAGAAATTATTTTGGGATAAAAGACTTTTATTTATTTCAGGGCCTGCTGTGTCATGTTGGTATCTTGTTGCTACTAAGAGTCTTTGGTCAGTCTGAAGGTCTCTATTTTTATGTTAATGCTGGTCTGCTGAGCCTGATTTCCAACGAGAGGAGAGTTTAATGAGGCATGTTTAACCCTGTTTCCCATCATGGCCTGAAGTCCTTTCTCAAGTTTACTTTGGAATGCCCTTGCCGTTGGTTTACAATGTTTGCCGTGACTTCATCTCCATTCAACTCTGCCTCTGCTTAATCCCAGTCCCCCTGCCTTCTCACAGATGGTGCTCCCAAGGGGATCCCCAGTACAACTTCTATGTGCACATCTACGTCTCAGAGCCTGCTTTGTGGTGACAAAACCAAAACGGCTGATACCAGGTATGGTCCAAAACAGCTGACCCTAAAATGAGATTCTGTGAACTGAATTATTTACTAGTTGACTGTCTATAAAGACCCCAAAAAAGTTAGTAGGAGATGTGTCCATAGCCCCTGTCCTACGAAAGCCACGTCCATAAGCAAAACATTGCAATGCCCAACAGAAATGCAGTTCAGGTGGGAGGGAAGGCAATGATGGGACAAGGGGTGTCTGGAAAGTTTGAAGTCAGTCGTTATAATTACTTATAAGGAACATGGATCAGAGAGTTAGATGCTATAGGTGTGGAAAAAACAATGCAAGGCTAGGGGTGGCTGTCTTACTCTCTTTGGGTTGCTATCATGAAATACCAGAAGCTGGGTGGCTTATCAACAGCCAGTGTTTATTTCCCACAATTCTTTGCTGGGGGCAGTGCACGCTGCCTGGGGCATACAGGAACCACTCCTGGGGTCAGAGAAGAGCAGGGCACAGACCCCTCCAGGTGGGGCAGTAGTGGGCAGCGGGAGACCGCCTGGGGTAGGTGAAGAGCAAGGTGCAGACCCTCCAGGTGGGGCAGCACTGGGTGGGGGGACCCTGCCTTTGAAATCATTCTGAATCACCCCACCCCCAACCAGGCCTTAGTCCTTACCCCTTCATCATGTAATGGACTGCAGGTCCTGCCTGGATGGCCAGGGATCCCCCAATGTCACCTGGCTTTCAATGAGAGGGCTATTTCACACTCATTTCCTTATCAAAGGGTGGCTTGGCCCCACCTTTGTTTACTTCCAAACTGGCAACCAGATTTCTCATTTTTTTCTAGTATGAATAGACTGAAAATCTTTCAACTTTTTAAGTTCTGCTCCCCTTTTGATTAACAGTCTATCTTTAAATCATTTCTCTCTTCTTAAATTGTACTATAAGCAGTCAGGAAGAACCAGACCACTCTCTGTCAACACTTCGCCCAGAGATTTCCTCAGCTAAATATCCTATTTCATCGCTCACAAGTTCTACCTTTCACAAATCACAAGGTCATACCCACAGTTCACTAAGTTCTTTGCTGCTTTGCAACAAGGATGGCCTTTTTTTTCGTTGTCCAATAACATGTTTCTCATTTATACCTCAGATCTCATCAGAATGATCTTTCTCATGCATGTGTCTACCTGCATTCTGTTCACAACCACTTAGGTGTTCTCTAAGAAGATCAAGGCTTCCTCTGAGCCATCACCAGAACCACCGTGCACAGCAATGAAAGCTTTTTCCAGCCTGCCACCTCAAAACTCTGCAGTCTCTACTCATTACGCAGTTCCAAAGCCATTTCCATATTTTGGCTATTTCTTACATCAGCACCCTGCTCCTGTTACTAATTTTCAGTCTTAGTCTCTTTGGGCTGCTATAACAAAATACCACAAACAATAGTGACTTCTAAACAACCAATATTTACTTCTCACAGTTCTGGAGGCTGGAAGTCTAAGATTAAGGTGCCAGCAGATTTGGTATCTGATGAGAGTCATGGATTCCTAATTCATAGATGATGCCTTCGTGCTGTGCTCTTACTGGTGGAAGGGATGAGGGAACTCTCCGGGGTCTTTTTTATAAGGGCACTAATCCCATTCACGAGTGATGCAACCTCGTGACCTAATCACCTCCCAAAGGCCCCATGTCCTGATTCTATCACCTTGGGAATTAGTATTTCAATATATAGATTTTGGAGGGACACAAACATTCAGATGATAGCAATGATTACCCACTAGCTTAATGCAAAATGTAGATGTCAAAGGTCTATGTTAATACTTCTGCTCTTTGTCCTAATATGGTGTAAAGGGTCCTGGACACTATGAAAATTCCCAGAAGTATCACATTCGTCCATTATGTTGATGACATTATACTTATTGGAATGAATGAGAAGTGTCCGGTTTGCCAGATGTCTATTAGATACATGTGTTACTGATTTAACCCTGGGATTCATTTAGCCCTGCGAGCAGAAGCTTGTGAGATGGTGAAGTGAGCCATGGGTTGGAACCAGTTCATGTGGACTGAGTACAGAGCTCCAAAGTGTAAGGTGCATACATAGGAGGCCAGGCTGCCCACCACAGTCTCTGCAGCACCTCTGCCTCCCTTCACCCCTGTGGCCACACTTGGGGCCCTATTTGGATCTCTATGAGTAGGGAGATAGGGCCAACCTGGGTCAGAGTTGGGACATCTCAGCTGCAATGTGCAGCTGGAAATAGATGGTGTCTGCAGGACAGCCTACTCAGGACCAGCCCCAGACATAGATGGGGGTTGCAGGACATTCCCACTCAGGACTGGCCCTGGATACAGACAGTGGCTGCAGGACATTCCCACTCAGGACTGGCCCTGGATACAGACAGTGGCTGCAGGACAGCCCACTCAGGACTGGCCCTGGACATAGATGGCAGCTGCAGGACAGCTCACTCGGGACTGGCCCTAAAGAAGAAATGGGAAGAGCTTCAAGCCCTGTCCCTGGTTATCTGATCCCTGTGTGAAACTGGAGTTGACTTAAAGTGAGAAAACATAAATGCATGGATGGCAATTAATGGCCTGGCAGTGTGGTGAAGAATCAGTAAAGAGAGCGATGACAGGAATTGTTTGGAGAGGTGAGAACGTCTTCTGAGAGGACCAGGAGGAGTGGGTACCTCAGTTATGGGAGTGAGCACCATGGACAGTGGGGTGGACACCATGGACTGTGGGGTAGGCACCATGGACAGTGGGGTGGACACCATGGACTGTGGGGTGGACACCGTGGACAGTGGGGTGGACACCGTGGACAGTGGGGTGGACACCGTGGATTGTGGAGTGGACCCCATGAACTCTAGTGGGCATCGCCGACTCTGTAGTAAGCACCATGGACTGTGGTGTGGACACCATCGGTCGTGAAGTGGACACATTGGACTCACTGTGGAGTGGTCACCATGGAGTATGGAGTAGGCACCAAGGACTGTGAAGTGAGCACCACGGACTGTGGAGTGGGCACCATGGACTGTGGAGTGGGCACCGTGGTTTGTGAAGTGGGAGTCATGACAGTGAAAATGAAATTCTTTTATGACATGTTATTGCTCCTCTGGGAATCTCCCCTACAGGTGAGGCAAAAATCTAACCAAGTACACACCATGCCTTGCTCCCCGGTGCTTTCGGCCCCACAGTCTGGCTCAGTGGATGCGTGGAAGTTCCTGGCCCAGCAGGGCGGGTCCCTACTCACCCGGGCGTTGCCTGACGAGCGATCCGCCATGGCCGAATGTTTCATCTGTCAGGTGCAGGAATCCACGCCGGACCCAACGTGGCAGTGTCCCTGGTCGCGGGTGGATGCAGTGGACCTCTCCTCCAGAAGGAGCAGCGATTCCTGGTTCGCAGCTGGCGCGCCTCTGAATCCCACCACAGACCCCCAGCTGGGTCTCCGCTGCAGGTGCATCCGGTGCCGTATTTCAGCACATGGGCCGCAGCGCGTTTATGCAGCATTTTCCTACCCCTAGCCCTGCATCTATGGAGAATTTTGTATTTGCCTACTTAGCTGCTCTTTGGTTTGAGGTCAGGTATGATTTCAAAGACAGTAAATGTCAGATGACACAAAAAGTATCCACTCTAACTCCAGCCACATGAGTTAACCTGGGTCTCCTTCCGTGCAATCCCGAATCCGTGGTTGCAGCTCTTGGAGCCCTGGGCTCCCCGGACGCACCGGCGCCATCTCTGGGTGAGGGACGTGTCATCAGAAATGAAGGGACTGAAGGGCACCAATACCACCAGCTGTATCTGTTCTCTAAAAAACATCAATGAACATGTGGTTTTTGAAGACAATATATGAGCCACCTTCTTGTAAGTATTTTCATGGCAGAAGACATGACTAATGACTAAAATACGACTCTGCATATTTTGAATAGTTAGCTTCTTCCAGGCGTCTTCCCAGTTAACTTTTCTCTTGTCAGGGCAGTGGGCTCGGTCCTGTAAACACAGCCTCTCTAAACTTAAACCAAGACAATGGCTTTTATCTTATTACAGGTATTTTCCTCTTTTCCCGCCCCCACAGGATGGCATAAAGTTTGGTACTGAATAAACATTTCACCCTCTGGAATGTTGTAACGTGGAAAATCCATCTGTACATATCTATAAGAAAGAAATAAAAATAATGACTCCTTCGACATCCAAGCAAGGGATGAGATAATCCATACCCTTTCTCTCTACCAAAGGATCTAGTCCATAATTGGAGATTAAGTATTAAATAGACAATCAATGACTTAAATGAATAAATTATGTTTACCAATCACCCCCTACTAATTCATTCAACGTTAATAGCCATATTAACAATTTTAATTAATAGCCATAATTCTGAACCCATGGATCAAAAGAAAATAATCTAGTAATTTCAAGTTCCTACTCAGAGAAATAAACCATAAACACAAAACAAATACAGAGTAAAAGTCTATATTATAAGCATTGTAGAACAGCATTCTGCCAGTGTGCGTAGTCTCTTTTTAGGAGTAGAAAGAGAAGAATATCATCTCCCCATGATTTTTATATATAGCATAAAGGCTATTCTTGTGCCTTTTCAGTATGTTTATCCAGCCTGTTACTTTTAGAAGCCTCCATTGGTTAGATAAGTTTGTTTAAATAGCTGATAAATCTGATTTTCTAGGTTGTCAACCTCAGGTTATATCCATAAAAGTTGAGCATTATTACGTATGTCCTAAGTCTCTGCAGACATTGAGGACCAATAATAACTTTTCTGGCATTAGATGAAATATTCACAGTGGAATGTTTACATGTTTAATACTTGTAAAATGTTCAACCATAGATATCGTTCTCCACAGTAACCATAAGATTTAGAAAAGCAAGAGCAGTTTAATGATCCCGGGGGAATTATAACTAACCATTGATGTTTAATAATGAACATCAGAGCCCAAAACATCATTTATATAACCAACTACCCTGTTTCTCACATGACATGCCTAATAATGTCTTGTTTACTAAATGTTGATTGCAGAGATACAGTTTCCTTTTGGTAAGTTTTCAAAAATGTTGCAGGTCAAACAATGGACATGCATGTTCACAGCAGCACCTTTCACAATCAGGAGGTAGAAACAGCTCAAATGCCCCCCAGCAGATGAATGGGCAGACACACTGTGGCATATCCCCACAATGGAATATTATTCAGCCATGAAAAGGAGTGACATTCTGACACGTGCTAGAGCATGGATAAAACCGGAAAGCACTATGCATCCAGACACGAAAGGACGTCTGTTACCTGATTCCATGTGTGTGAAATGTCCAGAATAGGCAAATCCACAGATGGAAAGTAGATCAGTGGTTTTGGAGTGACTGCTTAACAGGTATGGGATTTCCCTTTGGGGTGATGAAAATGTTTTGGAACTAGACAGTGGCAATGGTTGCACAACACTGTCAATGTACTAAAAACCACTGAACTGTTCACCTTAACATTGTTAACTGTATGTGATGTGAATTCCCTCTCAAAATAGCAGGAAAAAAAGGTAGAGGCCTTGAATTGAAAAGGTGAAAAATAGTTATTTAAAATTCTGTGTTATTTCACTTAAGATAATGGCCTCCAGTTCCATCCATGTTGCTGCATAAGACACAATGTTATTCTTTTTTATGGCCAAATAGTATTCCATTGTATGTATGGAATTTTATCACATTGTAATGTGATACAATTGTGTATGTATATATAGATCACATTTTCTTTATCCAGTCGTCTGTTGATAGACACTTAGATTGATTCCGTATCTTTGCTATCGTGAATAGTGCTGCAAAAAATTTACAAGTGCAGGTATCTTTTTGATATAATAATTTATTTTCCTTTGGGTAAATAGATACCCAGTGGTGGAACTGCTGGCCTCAGTGCTTGGTCTATCATTAGTTCTTTGAGAAATCTCCATACTGTTTTCCATAGAGGTTATACTCATTTACATTTTCACCAATAATGCGTGAGTTCCCTTTTCTCCACATCCTTGCCAGCTTCTGTTGTTTTTTGTCTTTATAATAATAGCCATTCTGACTGATGTAAGATGGTATCTTATTGAGGTTTTAATTTGCATTTCTCTGGTGAATACAGATTTGAACATTTTTTCATATGTTTGCTGGCCTTTTGTATGTCTTCTTTTGAAAAATATATTGTCACGTCCTTTGCCCAGTTTTTTCTGGGGTTAGTTTTTGTTGTTGTTGTTGAGTTGTTTCAGTTCCTAGTAAATTCTAGATATTCGTCCTCTGTTGGATGCATAGTTTGCAAATATTTTCTCCCATTCTGCAGGTTGTCTGTACACTCTGTTAAATTGTTTATTTTGATGTGCAGAAGAGTTTTAGTTTAATTAAGTGCCATTTGTCTGTTTTTGTTTTTGTTGCATTTACTTTTGAGGTTTTTGTCATGAATTGTTTGCCTAGACCAATGTCCAGAAAAGTTTCCTCTAGGGTTTCTTCTAGTATTTTAATAGTTTCAGGTCTTGAGATTTAAATATTTAATACATCTTGAGTTGATTTTTGATATGGAGAGAGATAGGGATGCAGTTAAATTCTTCTGCTCATGACAATCCGATTTTCCCAGCACTATTTATCAAAAAGGGAGTCCTTTCCTCAGTGCATATTTTTGTTGACTTTGTCAAAGATCAGTTGGCTGTAGATATGCTGCATTATCCCCTTTGCCTAGAATGGGAAGATGAAGCCATGGGAGGCTGGTTCTCTATTCTGTTCCACTGATCTATGTGTCTGTTTTCATACCAATGCCACACTGTTTGGGTTACCATAGCTTTGTAGTATGACTTGAGATCAGGTAATGAGATGCTTTTCAGCATTTTTCTGAGGGTTGCCTTAGTTATTCAGGCTCTTTTTTTTAGTTACATGCGAATTTTAAGATTGTTTTTCTTAATTCTGTGAAAAACGATGTTGTTGTTTTGATAGGGATTGCGTCGAATCTGTGGACTGCTTTGGGCAAATGTGGCCATTTTCACAGTGTTGATTCCCAGCAAAGCAGTCCTCTTAGGAGAATAGGTGGGGCAAGGTGTTGTTCTGGAGTCCTTGGAACACACTAGGGCATGGGTGAAATGGATTCGATAAAACTGTTTGTTTGAAGAAGTAGACTGCAGACACAGGAAGCATGAAGCCCCGGAGGTGAGGAAGACACTGCCCCTGCCGTTATCCCCAGAGGTGCCTGCATTTAACAAACACAGTGAGAGACTGAGGGAATTACGTACCGGGCTCATTTTAAAGCTACTGTACCACTGATATGAATAGTAAAGCAATGAGCGCAGGTCTGTTGATGATGAGGATGGTGGTGACTATAGTGAATGTGATCACGACCGCTTAAAACACTCCGTCTAGGTACACAGAAACACTCTCTGAGAACAGGCTCTTCCACAAGTCTCCTCAGGTTAAAAACACCAGAGAGGGTTTAGGGCTGGGAGAGTAAAGTCACTGCATCATTTTGGACGAGTCCTTTCACCTCTCAAAAAGGAGAGAAATAACATTACTTAACATGCTGGAAAGACAATTAAATGAGACAGTGTGTGTAATTTCACAGAGACATCTGTGGCATCATTCTAAATTCTTTACACATAGTAACTCATTTCAACCCCTTAACCACCCGATAGGCTGCTGCTCTTATTCTCCTTACTTTACGGGTGAGCAAATTGAAGAAGCGAAGTAAACAGAGTTGACCACAGTCACGCAGCAAGTAAGAAGTCAGGCTCAGATTTGAACCCAAGCAGCTGGGTTCTGAGTCTGTCCTATTATACGTATAATATTGTATAGACACATAAAATGCACTTTAAAATTAAAATGTCTACGAATGATGACTGTGACTATAATTAATCCCAAACCTACTTTGAAAAAGAGGGAAAAGATGCCAAATTTGGGTGGTCTCCTTAAGTCATGTCCTGGAAGAAACATAGACATCACACACAGAGCCATATAGGCAGGAAGTGAAAATATCAACAACATATTTGACTGAATTCTTTATGCATATGGTTACTATAGTTTGTGTTTCTGAATACATATAAATACTGCATTTATTGGTGTCTGTTTAGGCTATCTGCGAATATCTTGGACTCTTGTCTTTATGTCTGGTTTTATATGTAACTTTCATCATCTAGTTTGATCACAAAAATCAAAGTACATGAGGCCAAACCAGAGTATAATTTCTTACAAGAGACAAAGAGTGTGTATAGATGGCACCTGAATCCTACAGTGTCATGATTTCAAATAGAAATCATGTGCACGGAAAAGAAGAGTAGATGGTATCACATTCCCTCTTCCCTCTTTTCACGGCACACTGCAGAGTGGCAGGGCAGAGCTCTCGGGGAAGTCAGAACACGGCCCCAGCAGCGATCTGACCTCAGCACACAGCTGTGTGCATGGTCTGGGGGCACCTGGGCCCCTTTCAGCAGCTGCCTCCAGACCACCTGCAGAAACAAGATGATGCAGGAGGACTGGGTATTAGAAAGCTGAAAGGCATGTAAACTGTGTTCTGAATACTACACATATAGACGGAGACGGGAACGGGCCACTCTGCCTTCTTCATGAGGGTAGATGAATATTCCATGTGTCTGTGGACTGGTGACGTTTGAGAGCAGGCCATCAATGAGCCACTGGCCATGGTTGGATTTCCGCAGGGGTTAGTGGATCTCCCAGCTCCAGACCACACCAAGGCAAAAACGTGGGCCCCAACCCCCAAGGTTATCTCATAGTCCTTGCAAGGTTCTGGTGAGAAGGAGGGAGATGAAAGGCATGCTCGATGACACTGGAGAGAGACGGGTGTGACTGGACTCAGTCACCATTCGTAGCATGATCTTTTAGACATAAACCTACCTCATGAAACTAAAAAAGAATGAGAAATAAAATGTTGCTTTAATCAAGGAATTCTAGCATTATATAATTCCTTTGAGTATAAGGAAGGGGTTTATACATCCTAGAAACACATGAAATTGTATTCACCCAAAATTCTTCAATGACACAAAAGAATTACTCCAAATTTTACTGGAAAAATAGAATTCTACCGAATGCTTTCTAAATCCCCAAAGATGATTTTTTAAAAACATTTGCTGCATAAATCATGATAAAAGAAAAACTAGCATGTGCTCTCAATCTTATTTGAATATTTCTTCAACTGGAGCACATAGTGTTGGTTTAGAAGATACACATCATGTGGAATCAATCTCATAATTCACTTGGAATCTTCTCTCAAATGGAATATCACAATCATTGAATAGTTTAATGTGAAGAAAAGTGAGTAGAATACTATGAAATACAAGAATATTTCATTAAAAGGAAGTCATCTTGAAATCCCTTGAAGATGAGCCAGTTATTTGGGTAGAAAGGCTGTTTCCACAGTGTGCCACCCAGCCCCCGGCCTTCAGAGCCAACTTCATGCTGCTGTTTTCTACGCCACCAGCAGCTCACACAGGAGGCGCCGCCAGCTAAAGGAGCCTCCTGAGATCTCTGCTTGCTTTTGCTCAACCAAGCCTGCCCCCAGTGCTGTCAGTATCCATCTCTGTTGAGTTGGTTTAGGGAGAGCTCTGAGTACGCTTTTGGCCGTGTGTGTGTGTGTGTGTGTGTGTGTGTGTGTGTGTTTCCTTGATGCTGGAACTTGCTTTCTGGTGTGGTTCCCTGCTCTTGCTCCCAGAGCTCTTCATGACCTCGCAGAGAAGCCAAGCTCTGCTCCTGTGGAAACCATGTCCATCACCACCCACTTGTGTCCTGCCCACGTGAGGTCCGGCCACCATGATGGGCAGGGCAGGATTTCTGTATTTCACCAGAATCTGCAGTCGGTCCCTGGAATCTCCCCTCCCCATCTCATCCCCTACCCCATGCTCCAAACTGGAAAAGTTTTCATCATCCCCTTTGCCTAGAATGGGAAGATGAAGCCATGGGAGACTGGCAGCACGTGCGTTTCTCATTTTTATGATCACGTTTCAGAGGTGAAGGCCAGATTACTTGCCCCGAGCTTCTTGCAGGCAATGCAAAGCGTGCCCATCATCAGCTCTATGTTCAGGCCTCGTTTGCTCCCGAGAAATCCGAGGTACCAGAGATGCTTCGAAGTTGCAACAGAGCGGCGATGGTTGGGTGTTCAGTGCTGGCATTCCGCAGGGTCTCCAGGTGGCACTCCACTGTCAGGGGGAAATGCCGTGGTGGGTCCAGCTGCAGCATGTTCTTCAGAGAAGAGCTCTGCAGAGGTCCGGCTCCTCCAGCACATCCACAGCTCTCAGCTAGCGCAAACCAGCTCTGTCAGGAAGGAGATCAGGATACCAGAGAGCTTTCCAGAGGCTGATGAGTGCAGACCCACTTCCCCTCACCTCTGCCAGTTACTCTGCATGGGTGAGAGAAGGCAAAAGAGCCACCGTTGGCTATGCTCATGGACAGCAGGGGAGCAGCCCGAAGCAGGACAGCTGTCCCTCTGCACGAGGTCCCTGTGCAGGACCCGGAACTCAGCAGCTTCAGCTCCATTGTCAGGGACCATGGTGTCAACAGGCGTGGGAAGGATCAGTCGTGTCCATCCTGGGTGCCCAGGAGAGGCGAGCGTAGCTGTGTAGAACCACTGAAGTGAAGGGAGCTGGATCCCATCTCCCAGACAAACTCAGGTGAATTCAGGGACTTCAGGCAGCTTTGCGATATGGCCCTGGTCTTTCAGGCCCCTAGTGGACCAAAGTCCTTTCCAACAGAGGTGGACATTTGTTCTTCACAAATCCTTCTCTCCTTTCCCCTCCCATCACCATCAAAGGCTCAGGTACCCAAGCAGGAAGCCATGCTCTGGCCGGGGTCTGCAGCAACATGTGGCTTTCACTTGTAACAATGGCTACCAGGACACTGTGGAGGCCTCGTGGGATTCTGTCTGTCTCCAGGTGCCACTGACTGCGACTACCCAAGACCACAGAGGCCTCCCTGCGAAGGCAGAACTCCCAGGAAAGCAAGAGCACATCATTGTATCATTGTAAGGAAAAGCACATCATTGTATCACTGTAAGCAAGAGCACATCATTGTATCACTGTAAGGAAGAGCACATCATTGTATCACTGTAAGGAAGAGCACATCATTGTATCACTGTAAGGCCACTGGTTGTTGGCGCCGATGGGGTCTGGGAACAGACAGAAGCCCATGAGGTCTCCATGGGGTCCTGGAAGTAGTTGTTGAAAGTAAGGCCCATGTGCTGCTGCAGACCATGGCCAGGTAGGTCAGGTCCTACCTCAGGGTTGCTGCAGACCATGGCCAGGTAGCTCAGGTCCTACCTCGGGGTTGCTGCAGACCATGGCCAGGTAGCTCAGGTCCTACCTCAGAGCTGCTGCAGACCATGGCCAGGTAGCTCAGGTCCTACCTCGGGGCTGCTGCAGACCATGGCCAGGTAGGTCAGGTCCTACCTCGGGGCTGCTGCAGACCATGGCCAGGTAGGTCAGGTCCTACCTCGGGGCAGCGTCCCCAGGAAGGTCTGTGGTCACTCACTCCCAGCCAACAATAAAAGAAATAGCACCTTCCTGACAGGAGAGGCTGCCAAGGTCAGAAGACACTTTGGTTTTGGGATCTACATTATTTACAAAATTAAAATTAAAACTGGGGACCTCTCCTCTGGAACTGTCAGTATCACTAAAGGAATGAGTCCGCCATGCTACATGTGAATTCTAACATCCCCTCCCCACACAAATGGGTCCACCTTCCAGAGCCCTGCTGTGCTCAGGGCAGCACTTCCCCCGGCAACGCCCCCACCACAGGGAGCGGGCACGTGGAGTTGAAGCAGACCTGGAAGAAGCGTCAGGGCCCTGGGGCCATGCAGCTACTCCAGTGCCTGCAAGCGACGGCCACAGGGTGGGCACGGGGGCCCTCCTGCCCAAACGCCTCAGAGTTCAGTGGACTTCCTTCTGGATGGGCTTCAAAAAGCCCAAGTAAGAGGATGCGGTATCCGTGTGGGTGTGTATATGTGTGCATTTGTGTGTGTGCATGTGTGTGTATGCATGTGTCTGCATGTGTGTATGTGTGTGCATGCATGTGTGTGTGCGTGTTTGTGTGTGCGTGTGTGTGTGTGCATGCACCTAAAGATTTCCACCTCTGGGACCAAAAAAAAAAGTAACAAGGAGCAATACTTTTCATTCAATAGTTATTTATTACTTCAAAGATATCAGTCAAAATCACTGAAAGATTTGACACCTGTAGCAGACTGTCTCCAAGAAGTGAGACCCCATGCTTGAAACTCAGAATCACGTGTTGAGGGGCCAAGAAGGAGCAGCTGTGTAATATGAAGGAGAACATTTAAAATTTTTAACGTAGATTTTGAATAGACATTTAAAAATATTTTCATAGTTGATCATTAGTTTAGTGATAGCTTTCTAATAAAACCAACTTAAAAATAATTCTGCTAAACCAATTAACATCGGCTACGTTCCTGGACCCAACGGAGGGTCAGGTTGCTACTTCTCATGGCCCAATAACCAGATGCAGATGAACTGGGGAGGAAGAGAGTTTTTATTTCGGTAACCAGTTACAGGGAGAAGGTGTGGAAATTATCGCCAGACCAACTCAAAATTATGAAGTTTTCCAGAGCTTATATACCAAGCTCTATGTCTATCTGTAAGTGTGCATTCATCTAAAGACACAAGTGATTAACTTCTTTTAATCTATAACTAGTGTCTGAGTCCTGAGGACCTTCCTCTGCAGCCTCAGTAAATTTACTTCATTTAAGTGGGTCCAGGTGCTGGGGTGATTACCCTTGTCTTGTCTGCTGCTAAATCACAGAGGTTTGGGGAGTTCCTTCAGGCCTCTAATACACTTGTTTGTGGAGGCCTGGGGAGTTTCTTCAAACCCCCAATAAAAGTTGTTTAATCCCAAATCTGTCCTGTTAAGAATTCCTTCATTTTCTTGTCATGCTTTAAGGCCCAGGAAAGGCCTAAGCAAAACTCTTGATGGGCTTTACTTACATTCCAGGCTTTGTAAAAGGGCACTGGCTTTTTTAGCTTTTACTATTTAACCACTCAGTACTGAAACAGTTGTGATGGAGGCCTGTGTTAGTGAGGCCTGGCCTGCCACAGTCCCCACTGTCAATTTGCACATAATTTCTACCATGCTTGTATATTTATGTGTCATGAGAATCATAGGGAGATGGGGTGTCGTCATCTGTCTGGCTCCTTCCTGCTGAGAAAGGGTTGTCGTTATAGGGCACCAAATGCAGCCCTGGAGTGGAGGAGGTCAATTTGTTCCTAGTAGTACTCTCTGTTTCAGGGGCTTAGAAGAGTACGCAACCGCAACACAGATAAACAGGTTGCTACCGTTTTCTTCCAAAGTTTAAGTTGTCTCATCTTCAGTTCACAGGGCTTTAAGAAAGCACAGCTTAGGTTTTAGTGATTTCCAGTTAGGAAACATGGGGAAAAAGGAAAAAATTAGAAATATAATTTCCGAGACTATAGCCAGAAAAATGAGAATTTAATCCAAACTGTAGAAAATAATAAAAATTTTAAAAACATCAGGCAAGAACAACAGGAATACTATAGTTTGTGAAACATAAATTTTCTCTCTCTCGTTTCCCATTTTTATTAAAAGGCAAATTATCATAGGACTGGTTTGCTTTACTATACTTGGCCTAATTATTTGTATACGGTGAAGCAAGAATAATTGTTTTTCACATAGGACTTTTACATTGTCTTTGATGGAACTTTGTTCCATAGAAGGAATCTGAGATATGACTTTTTGAAGTCAAGCCCAGCCATGAATTTGTACCATCAAATACCTGTGAGTTGGATGAATTCCTTTCCTCTTGAGGTTCCAAGATAACTTGGGGTTCCAGGCCTGTCAGAAAGTGACACTCTTTACTTACCACAGATCAGAACCCCTGTACAGGAACTGTGTACACAGAATACGAGGACAGTTTCCGAAGGCTTTATTGGCTTGATAAGTCAAGTTTGATTCCTAAAGGGAGAGCAAAACATTCCAGTCAATGCCTTGGCAAAATAACCAGTTTTTCCAATTGTGTCCTGTTACACATGAAAACAGATTCTTATTGTACTTATGCAAATAACTATATACAAGTAGTTTCCAAATTCTGGAGAAATCAGGTAGAGAGAAACAAATATGCTCCAAATTTTGTTCATAAGAGTATACTTGTTAAAAGCCATTAATAGCTCAAAAGTTTCCCTGACTCTGAAAAAGCAAAACAAAGGATTAGCAACTGGCCGGGCGCGGTGGCTCAAGCCTGTAATCCCAGCACTTTGGGAGGCCGAGGCGGGCGGATCACAAGGTCAGGAGATCGAGACCACAGTGAAACCCCGTCTCTACTAAAAAATACAAAAAATTAGCCGGGCGCGGTGGCGGGCGCCTGTAGTCCCAGCTACTCAGGAGGCTGAGGCAGGGGAATGGCGGGAACCTGGGAGGCGGAGCTTGCAGTGAGCCGAGATCGCGCCACTGCACTCCAGCCTGGGCAACAGTGTGAGACTCCGTCTCAAAAAAAAAAAAAACAAAAAAAAAACAAAGGATTAGCAACATAGTTTAATATTTTAAGCAAAAAGTCAAAAAGATCGCATCAGTCTCCTGTAAGTTCAGTTCATGCAGTTAATTCCTGTCCTACTTGATATTAGTAAACGTTTTAGCTCTTCAACAGTCCTGAACATTTTTTTTCTATGCTAATGTCACAATCTCCAAAGTGATCAGAAACCTGCATTTAAGGGTGCCTGTTAGAGCTTTCCAGGTAGTTATAAAACCACCTTCTAAAGACCACCAAAACAAAACAATTGTTTATGGATGACGAAAACTTTTAGGGTCGCCAGAGTTAAAGACACAATTGACAAGGAAATCTTTTACCTCTGTAGCACACAATAATTTAACATAACAATTATAATTATTACTGATAATGTCCACTAAGATGTATCAGAAATATAGGAGTCTCCCATAACTCTGAAACAAATACCAATAACATATTTATACAAATATAGCCCAAAGACAGCCAAACACCATTTCATTTCTGACAATACTTTCTGTACAATTTTTATACCAAATAGGTCAAATTTCCCCTTTACATTAGTGTACTATTAATGTTATACCCAATTCTTAATAAAACCTTATAAACATATTTACCCAGTTTTAATGTTTGACCATAAGATAAGATTTTTATAGACCTTTTCTAACCCTTTACAGTTTTTGTTAAAGAGCTAAAGGTTAGTGCTTTAACACTAGAGGTTAGTGCTAAAGGTTAGTACTCTAAGAGAAATCCATTGTGTTTTTACTTTACTGCTCAATTTACAGAAAAACCGGATGATACTCCTTTAACTTTAGCCAATGTGTTTACACACAGAATTTCCCTTACAATCAACCTTCCACAACTTTCTTAAACCTTCAACTTTATTTTATCTAACTTAAAACAACACTTTAAACTTTAAATCTAGGCAAAAAAATCCACATTCTCATGCCTCCATATAATCCTTTTACCAAAAGCATATTTTACTTTCCTCACACACCTTGCATGTACACTGATATAAAGAAAGTTGCTATTTCTTCAATAGTCTTAAATACATGTTGCTCTGTTAACTCTTAGCAACCTTCTCTTTCGGTGAAAACCTTGGTAAGGTTGGGATTTGAATGAAGTACTAGGTGTGAAGCCTGGGACATAGACAGAAGTGCAGATAACGTCTGACTTATTTCAGCATCTAACTCCATGTGTCCCAGGACTTATCTAGCTGTAAAGCAAGCAGTCGTACAGCTAAGAGTCAGAGTGGCATTTTATACAGTGTTTAGGAGGCTCAATCACCTTTAAATTGTACATTTCTTGCATAAATTCCCTTTCATAAATTCTGTCACGACTACACAGACAAGCTACGACACGCCTTGGCTTTCTTTTTTTTTTTTTTTTTTTTTTTTTTTTTTTTTTTTTGAGACGGAGTCTCACTCTGTCCCCCTTGCTGGAGTGCAGTGGCCGGATCTCAGCTCACTGCAAGCTCCGCCTCCCGGGTTCCCGCCATTCTCCTGCCTCAGCCTCCCGAGTAGCTGGGACTACAGGCGCCCGCCACCTCGCCCGGCTAGTTGTTTGTATTTTTTAGTAGAGACGGGGTTTCACTGTGTTCGCCAGGATGGTCTCGATCTCCTGACCTCGTGATCCACCCGTCTCGGCCTCCCAAAGTGCTGGGATTACAGGCTTCAGCCACCGTGCCCGGCCCACGCCTTGGCTTTCTGACTTGTCCTAAGCATCCCTCTTTTTATACAACCTGTCATTTTACTTTTAGCACAAAAATTCACCATACAAGGTCCTTTCTTATATAAAACCTGTTTTCTTTAGTAACTTTTTGCATAGCTAGGGGCATGGTTAATTTCATATGTCCCCAGGCCTTATCTAGAATTTAGCACTCCAAAATAAATTGAACAATTTGTAAGTCAAAGAAGCAGTTTTTGACCTAAAACATTTAGCAAACCTAATATTTGACCTGCATAATTTAGACCAAATGTTTACATTTTTGACGATATTTTTATTTTACCAATAATCTTTAAAACTCTATAACTTTCTTTATATCTCTCTTATTTTCTGGTTTCTTTTACCTTGTTTTATATGTAACCTTTAAATAAGCTTTGAATTAGACAAAAATTAGTTACCGTTTAAAAAGGATACAATATTTAGAAAGAATGTTTTGCTACAATATATTTTATTGGAAAATATCTAAATAATGAAATAGTTGTTATTAAATTTAATATAGCTTTAGATTCTAAATTATGACAGATTTGTTTATGAGTATCCCATTACATTCATCTATGTATTTTAATCATTTACCTAATTTATGAAAACTGCGATAGTTATCATTTAAAGTTATGAAACCGCCATTGCAAAATTATAACTGAGACAGTGAAAATGATGTGACCTAACCGACTCCTTCTTGCTTCTAAACTCCAAGCTATTTTATTAACTAAAGTGTATTAACTTAGTTTACAGTCTGGCTTTGAAACAAAGATGGTAACAGTCCTTTCCCAGAGCAAGCTTCCTTCATGCTTAGGGACTAGATTGCCTAAGGCCTCAAGATTAGAAGTTAAAGCATTTTACTAAATAATTCAAGACATAGCTATTTCAATTAAACCAATATTAATGTTTTACTTACTAAAAATTACACAAGCAAAGATCATTCTATTTTGGGCTGCTTATAGTTTTGTAACCTGTATGCCAAATTTTGACACCTTATAGTATTTGGCAGAGGTAAGTATGAAATCACTTGATCAATAAATGCAAACAAGTATGCTGGCAACTCTTAAGATACTTCTAATATTACTTTACCAATAATTTTTAAAGCTAGCTCATTTATTAAAGGTTTTACTTTTACTCAAGTCACATAAACTTTAAAAAGCATTTGACTAGTCTTTCCTTTTTCTGTTAAAGTATGTAAGCACTTTTATTTTTCTTTGAGCCAATTAATAAGAACTCTTTTATGTATTTTCAGTAGTGAAACATGGTGTACACAAGACACAAATGCATAGACGTATTAGGCATGACAATAGAAAGACATTTTATAGATTCATAAGACCTCCTTTTTCTTATCTTAGACTTGCAAACTCTTGATAACCTGGTTTGTTTCTCTGGCAGTTGTCAACTAAATAGCCCGAAATCTGCATATTAAAGGAAACAATTCTGAGGTGAAAAATCAAATGGCAAAATTTTACATCTCAAGGTACACAGAGAAAAAGTCTGGGTGGTGCTAGAGGGAGATTAAAGAGGAAGGCCAGTTCAAACATAAAAGTATAGAAATTTTATCACAGGACTGCATAAGGAGACTAACTTTACTTAGGTAATGACTATCTTTTAACTGGATCTTTGAACTCTGGGCAGAACCTATAATGAATCCTGGGCTTTGAAAAGGGAGAATGATTATGAGGCTAGACCATGTGATGCTTTTACAGGGCACTTAATTTTTTTTTCTTTGAGACAGAGTCTTGCTCTGTCACCCAGGCTGGAGTGCAATGGCATGATCTTGGCTCACTGCAACCTCTGCCTCCCAGGTTCATGCAATTCTCCTGCCTCAGACTCCCAGGTAGCTGGGATTACAGGGGCCCACCACCACACCCAGCTAATTTTTGTATTTTTAGTAGAGATGGGGTTTCACCAGGTTGGCCAGGCTGGACTCAAACTCCTGGCCCCTGGTGATCCACCCACCTCGGCCTCGCAAAGTGTTGAGATTACAAGCATGAGCCACCACTCCCGGCCCCAAAGACATTTCTAAGTGTTTAAATTACACTTTTTCTTAAAAACTGCAGAGTAGCTTCTGTTGTTATAGCTATTTGGTAAACTGAGAAGAAAAACTTCTGCTCTAAATGACAAGGTCCTAGGAGATAAATAAACAAAAACAAAAATATGAAGACCTTTTAAATACAAACATGCATACATGCACATATACATACACACATCTTGGATGTTAACCTTCCTTTAAGCTGACTTTTAACCATTGAACTCCTAAAACAAAAAAATATGTTTCTCTTCTCAGAGGACTTTCAGCAGGAATGGACCCCATACCTCCCATTTTTAAGTTTACATGATATGAAAAGGAATAAGGCAGGTATGCAAACCAGTGGAGACAAATTTTGGACAACACAAGAAGGCATGTAGCCGGCAAAACAGACTCAAAACCAACTCAAAACCTAATCTCAACCAAAATGCAAAGCTGGTGTATGAGCAAGCCCTATTGCTTCCCTTGGCAGTGCCGGAGAGATGGTTTAACAAGCCCAGATGGGAAAACAATAGGCTCCTGGCATATGATCCAGTTAACTCACCCTTGGAGAGCATCCGCTCCTGATCTCCATTCTTCCCCAGTAGTGAGAGGCACGTGCCATGTTGCCCAGACCGCCCTCCGGAGGGTCCCCGGGGAAATCTCACCAGCAGCTACTGAGATCCTCCTGAAGAGTGTCTCGTTGCAAGTCGCCGACCACAGCACCATCCTGGTCTCTCCTGGCTGGCTGGCCAAACTTTGTTCCTGGACCAAATGGAGGGTCGGGCTGCTATTTGTTGCGGCCCAATAACCAGCTGCAGATGAACTGGGGAGGAAGAGAGTTTTAGTTCGGTAACCAGTTAGAGGGAGAAGGCCGAGAAATTATCGCCAGACAAACTCAAAATTACAAAGCTTTCCGCGCTTATATACCTTCTCAGCTGTATGTCTACGTATAAATGTGCATTCATCTAACGACATAAGTGATTAACTTCTTTTAATCTATAACTAACGTCTGAGTCCTGAAGACCTTCCTCTGGAACCACTAAATTCACTTCATCTAAATGCTGGGGTGAGAACTGCTAAATCACGGAGGTTTGGGGAGATCCTTCAGGCCCCCAATACACTTGTTTGTGGAGGCCTGGGGAGTTTCTTCGGATCCCTAATAAAAGTTGTTCAATCCCAAATCTGTCCTGTTAAGAATTCCTTCATTATCTTGTCATGTTTTAAGGCCCAGGAAAGGCCAAACCTGTTTATCGGCTTCTGTTGCATCCCAGCCTTTGTATACGGGCACTGGCTTTTTCAGCTTTTAATATTCAACGTAACCACTCAGTCTGTAAAGAAACAATGGTGATGGGGGCGTGTATTCATGAGACCTGGCCTGCCACAGCGAGAGGGGACGGGCAAAAGAGATGTTTTAGACTAGAATATAGAGCACATGTAAAAATCCATTTTTTTAAATCAAAAGAGCATGCATTGTAAACTGAGAAAGGGGGGGCTCCAGGTGAAACTGGGGGAGCTCAGCACTGCAGTCCCCTGCAGTGAACCCCGAGACTCCAGAACACACAGAAACGAAGTTCTGTGGGTGCCATGCAAACGTTCACTGTGATGAAAACAACCTGCCCATTGATCCGACAGCAACTCCAGGCTGTGTGACCTCGGACTCTGGTTCTGAAGCCGCGGAGCCGTGCAGGACGCCCGGTGCCTCCCAGGTCCCATCTTAGTGATATGGGGGCTCAGGGAGCATAAATTTCAGGGGTTCCTTCTTGAGTGAGAAAGGAAATCACATCTGAAATTCAAAAACCACAGTGCCTTAAAATTGTCTTAGCCTCCATGGAAAAGGTTAATGAGGAAATTAGTCGATTAAAGTTTGTAGTGAAGAAAACCTAAAATGTATCTATTCTCTTTTAAATGGCTAAAATTCAAATGGATAGTAACCCATTGGCCAGTTAACGTTAGCCTTACTCTTGGAGATTCAATAAACTCAAGAATCAGCACTATGAACCTTCTTTTTCAAATTTAACATGTGTTTCTTTTCTAGGTAACCAGAGAAATATTTAAATGTTTTCAGAACCAGCTGCCTTATGGAAAATAAATGTGTACTTTGCCTTGTCCGATGTCGGTAATTCGGTGAGGAAGTGAGAGTTTGTAAGGACAAGCCCTGTTGTCAGCTACCAAATGGCGTCTGCCTGTTCCTGCCCCTGCCGTTCAAAAAGCTCCCTCTGGCCACGTTACACCCATTCAAACAGAATATAAAGATAACACACGGAAATAAATGGAATACCGATAACATTTAACCTACTGATAACAAATGGAATACTGATAACATCTAACTTACTGATAACGGGTATCTGACAATAATTACCATTTACGGTTCTCATAGTTTCCCCTCCAAGAGTTTCAGGAGATAACTGTGAGCTCCGTGGCACTTTCACAACCAGCTGTTTTTGCATCGTCAGTACCTGTGCCCTTCTGAGACCACACACAGGGGTCAGACCTGGTGCTAGAGACAGAGTAGGCAGGACGGCCAGGCGACTCTCTTCCTAACACACAGGACAACGGCGAGTCGGCTCTGCGGGGACCATGACACACCCGAGGGTCCCCAGGCTTGTCTGAGCAGGAAGCAGAGTGACCCTTCACGTCCCTGAGATACTGTCACAAAACTCTCCATCCTTGTTCCCAGGCACTGGCCTGACTTTCTTTCCTCATGTCAAGACCCCAGTACTCAGTTTTAGTAATTATTTAGTCAGCACTGAGTATTGAATACTGATATTGGAATGGAAATTCTTGCCATTGGGTGAGAGGAAAGTGCCTGGGGCCGGTGGAGGCAGCCCCTCCGGTCGGGTGTGCCCAGGTTGGCTGTTTCTGTCCTCCCTGCTGCTGCGAGGCCTCCAGCCCAGGCAGAGCATCCCTCCTAGGAAAGCTTCTGGAACCCCCAGGAGCCGTCCCCAGGCCGGTAAATGTGTTCTGTTGTCAGCTCCCAAGTGGCTTCTGCCGCTTCCTGCCTCTGCCTTGTGCAGCCACTGGCTTGGGCGACAGGCAATGACTCACCTTCCCTGGCAGGCATGCCTCGCCCAGGCACAGAGCTCGCTGGCACAGGGGCTGGCTCCAGGCTGCTTGCTTCTGTCCATGGGCCGAGTCAACAGCGAGCTTCGTGCGGAGGGGAGAATTGCTCACGTGGAGTCAGAGCTGAGCCCGCTGCTTGGGTCTGCAGGGCTCCCCCGATTCCTGGTGAACCAGCTTTCTCTCCACTGCAGGGTCTTCCCAGGAGCCCAGGAAGAGCTGGTGTCAGAGAAAGACCCCAGGAAAGCAGAGCCACACCCGCTCCAGAGGTGCCAGGATCCTCCTACATCCAGGCTTTGCTAGGGTTGGTTCTCCTAACAAGAAGAGAAAGCCTCGGATCCCAAAGGCAGCCTTTGTGCAGGACGGAACCACCCCACCCAGGTTGGCCCACACCAGAAGGAGGCAGCTGGAGCCTAGTGAGGAGGGGAGGCCACCAGGCCAGGGAGCGAGTGTCTGCCAGAGGCATGGTTTTCCTTCAAGGTCCAATTATCCAAATGCCATTTTAGGAAGATATGTCCATCACCTAGGAGGTTCCTCTGGGCGACCACTGGAACCTTCGGCCACAAACCCTTTTAGTTAAAAACATGAGGAAGTTTGAAAAATGCATAACACTGTTCAACTTTTAAAATTGCTGACTACAAAAGTGTAACTTTTGGTCATCAATAGTATCAATTTGCAATGTGTTCCATTCTTTAGCTCCAACCTCACAGCTTTCTAAAACAAACAAACAAAAAATGTAAAACTTGAGGTGGATTTTCTTCAGCCTTCATCACCCCCGAGACAGCAAGACCTCTCTTCTTCCTCCCTCTCCTCCTTCTCCTTCCCCTCCCCTTCCTCTCCCTCCCCCTCCTCGCCTCTCCTTCCTCCCCATCCCCCTCCCCCATCCTCTTCGTCCTCCCCTTCTCCTCCTCCTCTTCCTCCTCCCCCTCCCTCTCCTCCTACTCCCTCTCCTCCCCCTCCTCCCCCTCCCCCTGCCCTATCCTCCCCCTCCTCCCCTTTTCCTCCTCCTCCCCCTCCTGCTCCCTCTCCTTCTGCTACTCCCTCTCCTCTCTGTCCTCCCCTCCCCCTCCTCCTCCTCCTCCTCCCACTCCTCAATCCACGAGGTTGAAACCTTTATGATGTCCCACCTCCGTCTAGTGAATAGGGAATACGTTTTCTCCTCTCTACGACTTTTTAAATAACCTGTTCTTTACTGTAGCTTACGTTTTTATTTTGGAATGCAGCATATAATACACATAACAGCAACACATATCCATCGTTTATATCCTCCTAAGGCTTCTGGTCAATAGTAGGATATGAATAGTTAAGTTTCTGGGGAATGCAGCATATAATACACATAACAGCAACACATATCCATCGTTTATATCCTCCTAAGGCTTCTGGTCAATAGTAGGATATGAATAGTTAAGTTTCTGGGGAATGCAGCATATAATACACATAACAGCAACACATATCCATCGTTTATATCCTCCTAAGGCTTCTGGTCAATAGTAGGATATGAATAGTTAAGTTTCTGGGGAATGCAGCATATAATACACATAACAGCAACACATATCCATCGTTTATATCCTCCTAAGGCTTCTGGTCAATAGTAGGATATGAATAGTTAAGTTTCTGGGGAGTGGAAAGTTACATGCAGATTTTCAAATGTGTGGGGAGTCAGCGCCCCAACTCTTGCATTGTTCATGGGTCAGCTGTGCACATTTTAGGCCCCATAAAGCCAGGAGCTGCATGACCAGGGCCCTGAGCAGCCTCCGGACTGGCTGTACAGCCCAGCTGCATCTGTGCGCCCTCTTCCCAGCCACACTCACCCCGCTGAGATGTCCTTCTGAGCCTGCCACCTGTCACACCCACACCAAATTCTGACGTGTGTCCTGCCCAGATGCCTTCACCTGCTGCGAAGCTCCTTCAGCCTCAGGTCTCTGCCTCCTTCTACACCTCATCCTCTTCTCCACTTCCCGTGCAGGTGAGCCCCTAACAATGGCAAGACTCCCGTCCTTAACCCCACTGCTCTTGTCCAAGAGGAGATCACACTATCTGGTCGATACATTCTAGGCTGGAGTTCGCCTTAGTCTCCAACCACTTCAGGCCTTTCTCAGTCCAGCCCATTGTCTGTCTACTCAGTGAACCTTCCTTGTAACTGCCTCTG
The DNA here is from genome assembly GCF_049350105.2 of Macaca mulatta. Lineage (NCBI taxonomy): Eukaryota > Metazoa > Chordata > Mammalia > Primates > Cercopithecidae > Macaca > Macaca mulatta. Next base: position 2,688,996 of record NC_133409.1, on the reverse strand, counting down.
TGACTGCAGTTCCTACACAGATCCTGCGGGCCCCAGCTGGGAGGGCTGGACTGGGTGGGATATTTAGTCAGAGGCACCCTGGTAGCAGAGGAATCTGAGCAGTGTTTAAGGAAGAAACCTGAAGATCAAGCTTTTGTTCACAAGCTTACTCTTAGCATGGCCACACCACCTCCCTTCCCAGGGCCTGTCCTGGTTCACGCCTGTGATGCTGTGGAATTATGAACGGCCACTAGGCCACGCTCAGAAGGACCCCAGTGCCCACTCCAAATGATAAACTATACAGTCACCCAACTCAAACACCACGATTTACACACACTGCAAACTCATCTATTTTCCCAGGGCTGTCAATATTGACATGAACTGGACTCACTCAGCCTTGCGGACACTGGAAGGGTTACACTCCCACAAAGGAAGAGCCTGTGGTGGACACTGGAAGCCTTTCGATAATGCAGAAAGACGGAAGGTGCTTGCAAACACATATATTTTATTATTGACTTAGGTATCAGGTTGCAACATTTCTATAGAAGCTTACATCAGCTTCTATTAAAACTCGGTTCTGGGTTCCTGGTTCTGACTCATATGATTTTGGGACGAGTGTTGGAACTCTGTGCCAGCCTGTTCCTAGGGAAAGGAGCCAGGACTAAGGAGCTGGGCAGAGAGGGTGAACCAGATCCTGCCCTCATTGTTCAGGGAACAAAAGACTGAAGACTCCCAGAGGCATAAAACAGCTTCCATGTCTCACTCACATGGTGTGGCTGTAAGGGTGGGGCAGGTGGTTATATGCATATGGTTTTTTTTTTTTTTTTTTAAGACAGGGTCTTGCCCTGTTGCCCAGACTCCAGTGGAGTGGTGCAATCTCAGCTCACTGCAGTCTCAACTTTCTGGGCTCAAGAAATCCTCCTGCCTCAGCCTTCTGAGTAGGTGGGACCACAGGCACACACCACCATGCCCAGCTAATTTTTTGTAGAGACAAGGTCTAGCTATGTTGTCCAGGCTGGTCTCGAACTCCTGAGCTCAAGCACTCGCCCACCTCAGCCTCTCAAAGTGCTGGGATTATAGACATAAATCTCTGCACTGGCCTCATAAGGTCATTATTAGAAAAGATCGTTGTTATCTACAATCTCAGGATCAGCCAAGTTGCATAACTCCACAGCTCTCATTCACATTTCATTCTTGGATTAGGTGGGTTCAGTGTGCTGGATACCACAGGTCAAAAAAGATTGTCTGGGCAATGGTCTAGAAAGTGTAAAAGGAAATTAAATCTTGGGACCCCAAACTCATTAAGCCAAAGGGCAAAGTTAAGCTGGGAACTGGGTGGTGCAAACCTGCCTCCTCTTTTTGGTTCCTAATTGATGAAAAGCTACATGCCTCCCCCATATTTTGCCCACAAGGAAATTCCTAGGATGCTCCAAGATCTTTAGTCGAAGGTGTTCCTGTGACGATTTCACCATGGCAATGTAAACTGATAGTTTCTCTTGACAGCTGCTCTCACCCCCAGCCCACCAGACATAAACGCGTATCTGGTTGTTCCCCTGCCCCATTTCGTCTGTTACCTTCTGTAAAATGCAGATTCCCTACGTTTTTCCTCTGTCCCATCAGTCTATGTTGTCTTATGCAAAAAAAAAAAAAAATTGCAGACTCACTGAGCCACACAAAGGCATGATTATTTTTCCCTATCCCACATCTTACATGAAAATTGTGAACTTCTCAATATCTCACCCTTTCCCCTTTAAATTTGGAGCCCTCAGAATCATCTTTGGAGAAAGGCATAGATCTGTCCCCCGGGCGCACATTCTTAACTTCAGCAAATAAGCCTCCTAAAATGATTGAGACTTGTCTCATCTTTTTTCTTGATTGACAAAAGCTAACACAGAAAACATTTTTTAGATGAGAAACTCAATAAATTTTAAAAAGTTTGCAGGGCATTATAAGATGTTCCCTTAGAGTCAACCCCATGATTTTCTCTCACTCTCTCTTTCTCTCGGTAAAGGAATATACAGTTCTTATTGTGTTTTTGTTATTGCAATAAAAGCCAAGTCACACCTGCCTAAGGAACAAGGTGCCACATCCTCAGTCGGGGCCTCTGGGCAGGGCAAGAGACAGGAGGTGCTCGAGGGAAGTCCCACCTGCCTTCGCCTGAATCCAGTGACTGCAGAGGCTGAGCACACCCTGGGCCGACTTCGACTTCATCCATCAGGAAATCTATTAAAATGTTCACCTGCGGGTGAAGGTTCACTGTGGTTCATATTCATTTCTAATCTATTTGTTATTTTTGAGATGAAATTTTTCCTGGGTTGAGAAATGGTGGCAGTTTAGGGGAAGTATTGGCTGTGTCACTCTGTTTTCCACTCATATTCTTATTAAGAAATATATTGGCTTTAAAATATTAAACTTTGAGTGACTTTATTCTTTTGCTACTTTGGTCCTTTGAGACAGCCACAGAGCAAACTGTACTCTACTTTTTTGGATTCCCTTATTGTCAGCATGCCAGGCTTACTCAGCCTGTATGATGTGGGGTGTCCCCAGGTGGCAGGGCAGGGAGGCCCCTCAGAGACAACCCACTCCCTGACCCTGATCCCATTCCTGACACCCGGGTAGTGGCACCGGGCTGTGGCCACAGCAGCACGACCTTACCAAGGGAGGATCTGTTTGTTTTCCAGTCTGGACTTCGTTCTTCGCTCAGCTGGTTGTTATTACGGCCTTTGCAGTAGCAGCGCGAGATTAACCACAGCCAAGTCTCTGAATTTTGACACAGATTCAACCCAAATTCAATCTTCCACGTTTATAAGGAGGTGAGAAGAATGGAAGGAGAAGACGCGATTTCCATCTTGCTCCTAATTTTGTGACTTTCTCCTATCATTTTGGGATAGGCAGCACTTTTTGAAAGTCCACAGGGCAATGTGTGCTTAATTAAAGGAATGTCAGTGAATCTTAGAGGTGACTTGCTTTTCCAGTCCATTTTCATGGTGTAAAAGAAATGAAAGAAAGTTGGTGCTTAGCAAGTTAAGGAAGAATTACAGAAAGTAGAGCCCCCACGGTGAAAATAACTGGAGGTTGTCTCAGACAGCTGTGTTAAATAAAGCCAGTCTCAGGTCCAGTGCAGGAGTCACGACCGGGTCACTTCATACTTCAGGTTGAAAGTATCTGAGGCAGTGAAAAAGAAAAACTGCACTTTTGTACCTACTGCAAGTCAGGAAAGCTTGGCAGTTTTCCAAAGGAATGTTGGGTTGTGGTTCCTGGAAACTGGAATGACTTCTGCAAATGTTGAACACTTAAGTAACTGCTGGAAACACACAGGGAGGTGCAGGGCTCCTTCTCAGAAGCTGCTGGTTATATCAATGTTTATGCCCCTTCCGTCTGCATGCTCTGTGCATCTATAACACTCAGTAACATGAATGCACCACATCATATTTAACTGTTCCATTTTCTTAGCCACTGTAGGCTATGCCACTTTCTGTTGTCATAAGCAACTCTGTAATGATCCATACTGTACAAATATTTGCCAACTTTACCATATATCTCAAACATAGCTTCCATTCCTACCTTGGTAGCTGACTGTTTCATGAACCACCCTCTCACTGAAAATAGCTAAAATCATGAGTGCAATTATAAAATTTTCTTTAAATACATTGCTGAGCTAGCAAGTAAGTAAGAAGTCCTCGGTGGCAAAGAAATAGGGGGTACACAAGAATCTAGTGAGGCAAAAGAAATCTGAGACTGGGCTTGGCCTGGGGAACCTGATAAGCCTCAACCTCTTGTAATGACTGCTCAGGTAAGGGGGCCTCTGAGTATAAGAGACCACTGCATAAGGCAGGAGCCTCGAGGACCACAATCTCCTCAAAGTGAGCCTCAGACCCCTGTAGGGGGTGTTCATCAATGGCCTGACTTGCTGGGTGCTGAATGGAGAAGAAAAAATCGTCCACCACAAAGAATCTATAATCATCAGCCAGCTCATCCACATCTGGGATACATGTACAGAACATGCAGGTTTGTTACATAGGTATACACATGCCATGGTGTTTACTGCACCCATCAACCTGTCATCTACATTAGGTATTTCTCCTAATGCTGTCCCTCCCCTAGCCCCTCACCGCCATGACAGGCATGATGTTGTGTGTGATGTTGCCCTCCCTGTGTCCATGTGTTCTCATTGTTCAACTACCACTTATGAGTGAGAACATGCAGTGTTTGGTTTTCTGTTCCTGTGTTAATTTGCTGAGAATGATGGTTTCCAGCTTCATCCATGTCCCTGCAAAGGATAAGAACTCATCCTTTCTTATGGCTGCATCCATTGGTCTACGTATTTGTTTTAGTATCAGTACCATGCTGTTTTGGTTACTGTAGACTTGCAGTATAGTTTGAAGTCAGGTAGCATGATGCCTTCAGCTTTATTCTTTTTGCATAGGATTGTCTTGGCTATACAGGCTCTTTTTTGGTTCCGTATGAAATTTAAAGTAGTTTTTTCTAATTCTGTGAAGAAAGTAAATGGTAGCTTGATGGGGGTAGCATTAAATCTATAAATTACTTTGGGAAGTATGGCCATTTTCATGATATTGATTCTTCTTGTCCATGAGCATGGAATGTTTTTCATTTGTTTGTGTCCTCTCTTATTTCCTTGAGCAGTGGTTTGTAGTTCTCCTTGAAGAGGTCCTTCACATCCCTTGTAAGTTGTATTTGTAGGTATTTTATTCTCTTTGTAGCAACTGTGAATGGGAGTTCACTCATGATCTGGCTTTCTGTTAGTCTATTATTGGTGCATAGGAATGCTTGTGATTTTTCCACATTGATTTTGTATCCTGAGACTTTACTGAAGTTGCTTATCAGCTTAAGGAGATTTTGGGCTGAGACGATGGGGTTTTCTAAATAGACAATCATGTCATCTGCAAACAGAGACAATTTGACTTCCTCTCCTCCTATTTGAGTATGCTTTATTTCTTTCTCTTGCCTGATTGCCGTAGCCAGAACTTCCAATACTATGCTGAACAAGAGTGGTGAGAGAGGGCATCCTTGACTTGTGCCAGTTTTCAAAGGGAAAGCTTCCAGCTTTTGCCCATTCAGTATGATACTGGCTGTGGGTTTGTCATAAATAGCTCTTATTATTTTGAGATACATTCCATCAATACCTAGTTTATTGAGAGTTTTTGGCATGAAGAGGTGTTGAATTTTATTGAAGGCCTTTTCTGCATCTGTTGAGATAATCATGTGGTTTTTGTCATTGGTTCTGTTTATGTGATGGATTATGTTTATTGATTTGCGTATATTGAACCAGCCTTCCATCCCAGGGATGAAGCTGGTGATCGTGGTGGATAAGCTTTTTGATGTGCTGCTGGATTCGGTTTGCTAGTATTTTATCAGGGATTTTCACATCACTGTTCATCAGGGATATTGGCCTGAAATTTTCTTTTTTTGTTGTGTCTTTCTCAGGTTTTGGTATCAGGATGATGCTGGCCTCATAAAATGAGTTAGGGAGGAGTCTCTCTTTTTCTGTTGTTTGGAATAGTTTCAGAACGAATGGTACCAGCTCCTGTTTGTACCTCTGGTAGAATTCGGCTGTGAATCCATCTGGTCCTGGGCTTTTCTTGGTTGGTAGGCTATTAATTACTGCCTCAATTTCAGAACTTGTTATTCATCTATTCAGGGATTCGACTTCTTTCTGGTTTAGTCTTTGGAGGGTTTATGTGTCCAGGAATTTATCTATTTCTTCTAGATTTTCCAGTTTATTTGTGTAGAGGTGTTTATAGTATTATCTGATGGTAATTTGCATTTCTGTGGGATCAGTGGTGATCTCCCCTTTATCATTTTTTTATTTTGTCTATTTGATTCTTCTCTCTTTTCTTCCTTACTAGTCTGGCTAGCAGTCTATCTATTTTGTTAATCTTTTCAAAATACCAGCTCCTCGATTCACTGATTTTTTTGAAGGGTTTTTCATATCTCTATCTCCTTCAGTTCTGCTCTGATCTTAGTTATTCCTTGTCTTCTGCTAGCTTTTGAATTTGTTTGCTGTAACTTCTCTAGTTGTTTTAATTGTGACCTTAGGGTGTTGATTTTATCTCTTTCCTGCTTTCCCTTGTGGGCATTTAGTGCTACAAATTTCCCTCTAAACACTGCTTTAGCTGTGTACCACAGATTCTGGTATGTTGTGTCTCTGTTTCAAAGATCTTATTTATTTGTGCCTTTATTTCATTATTTACCCAGTAGTCATTCATGAGCAAATTGTTTAGTTTCCATGTAGCTGTGTGGTTTTGAGTGTTTCTTAATTCTGAGTTCTAATTTGATTGCACTGTGGTCTGAGGGAATGTTTGTTATGATTTCCATTATTCTGCATTTGCTGAGGAGTGTTTTACTTCCAATATGTGGTCAATTTTAGAATAAGGGAAATGTGGTGCTGAGAAGAATGTATATTCTGTTGATTTGGGGTGGAGAGTTCTGTAGATGTCTATTAGGTCCACTTGATCCAGAGCCGAGTTCATGTCCTAAATATCTTTGTTAATTTTCTGTCTTGTTGATCTGTCTAGTATTGACAGTAGGGTGTTAAAGTCTCCCAGCATTGTTGTGTGGGAGTCTAAGTCTCTTTGTAGGTCTATAAGAACTTGCTTTATGAATCTGGGTGCTCCTGTATTGGATGCATATATATTTATGGTAGTTAGCTCTTCATGTTGCATTGATCCCTTTACCAATATATAATGCCCTTCTTTGTCTTTTTTGATCTGTGTTGGTTTAAAGCCTGTTTTATCAGAGACTAGGATTATAACTCCTGCTTTTTTTGCTTTCCATTTGCTTGGTAAATCTTCCTCCATACCTTTATTTTAAGCCTATGTGTGTCTTTGCACGTGAGATGGGTCTCCTGAATACAGCACACTGATGGGTCTTGACTCTTTATCCAATTTGCCAGTCTGTGTCTTTTAATTGGGGCATTTAGCCCATTTACATTTAAGGTTAATATTGTTATGTGTGAATTTGATCCTGTCATTATGATGCTAGTTGGTTGCTTTGCCCATTAGTTGATCCAGTTTCTTCATAGTGTCAATGGTGTTTCCAATTTGGTATATTTTTGCAGTGCCTGGTACTGTTTTTTCCTTTCCATATTTAGTGCTTCCTTCAGGAGCTCTTGTAAGGCAGGCCTGGTGGTGACAAAACCTCTCAGGATTTGCTTGTCTGTAAAGGACTTTATTTCTCCTTCACTTATGAAGTTTAGTTTGGCTGGATATGAAATTCTGAGTTGAAAATTATTTTCTTTAAGAATGTTGTATATTGGCCCCCACTCTCTTCTGGATTGTAGGGTTTCTGCGGAGATATCTGCTGTTAGTCTGATGGGCTTCCCTTTATGGGTAACCTGATCTTTCTCTCTGGCTACCCTTAGCATTTTTTCCTCCATTTCAACCTTGGTGAATCTGATGATTATGTGTGTTGGGGTTGCTCTTTTCGAGGAGTATCTTTGTGGTGTTCTCTGTATTTCCTGAACTTGAATGTTGGCCTGTTTTGCTAGGTTGGGGAAGTTCTCCTGGATAATATCCTGAAGAGTGTTTTCCAAGTTGGTTCCATTCTCCTCATCTCTGGTACACCAATCAAACATAGGTTTGGTCTTTTCACAAAGTCCCATATTTCTTGGAGGCTTTGTTCATTCTTTTTTATTCTTTTTTCTCTAATCTTGTCTTCATGCTTTATTTTGTTAAGTTGATCTTCAATCTCTGATATCTTTTCTTTTGCTAGATCTATTCAGCTATTGATACTTGTGTATGCTTCATGAAGTTCTTGTGCTGTGTTTTGCAGCTCCATCAGGTCATTTATGTTCTTCTCTAAACTGGTTATTCTGGTTAGCAATTCCTCTTTCTTCAAGGTTCTTGGCTTCCTTTCATGGGGTTAGAACATGCTCCTTTAGCTCAGAGGAGTTTGTTATTACCCACCTTCTGAAGCCTACTTCTGTCAATTCATCAAACTCATTCTCTGTCCCGTTTGATTCCTTTGCTAGCAAGAAGGTGTAATCCTTTGGAGGAGAAGAAGTGTCTTGGTTTTTGGAATTTTCAGCCTTTTTATGTTGGCTTTTCCTCATCTTCGTGTATTTATCTACCTTTGGTCTTCGATGTAGGTTACCTTCAGATGGGGTTTTTGTGTGGACATGCTCTTTGTTGATGTTGATGCAATTCTTTTCTGTTTGCTAGTTTTCCTTCTCACAGTCAGGCCCCTCTACTGCAGGTCTGCTGGAGTGTGATGGAGTTCCACCCCAGACTCTGCTTTTGCCTGGGTTTCACCAGTAGAGACTGCAGAGGAGCAAAGATTGCTTCCTGTTCCTTCCTCTGGAAGTTTTGTCCCAGAGGGACACCCACCAAATGCCAGCTGGAACTCTCCTGTATGAGGTGTCTGTTGAGCCCTGCTTGGAGGTGTCTCCTGGTCAGGAGGCAAAGGAGTCAGGGACTCACTTAAGGAGGCAGCCTGTCCCTTAGCAGAGCTCGAGCACTGTGCTGGGAGATCCGCTGCTGTCTTCAGAGCCAGCAGGCAGAAATGGTTAAGTCTGCTAAAGCTGTGCCCACAGGCGCCCCTTCCCCCAGGTGCTCTGTGTCAGGGAGATGGGAGTTTTATCTATAAGCCCCTAACCGGGGCTGCTGCCTTTCTTTCAGAGGTGCCTTGCCCAGAGAGGAGGAATCTAAAGAGGCAGTCTGGCTACAGTGGCTTTCCTGAGCTGCAGTGGGCTCTGCCCACTTCAAACTTCTTAGCAGTGTTGTTTACACTGTGAGAGGAAAACTGCCTACTCAAGCCTCAATAATGGCAGACGCCCCTCCCCCCACCAAGCTCAAGAGTCCCGGGTTGACTTCATACAGCTATGTTGGCAGAGAGAATTTCAAGCCAGTGGATCTTAGCTTGCTGGGCTCTGTGGGGGTGGGATCTGCTGAGCTAGACCACTTGATTCCCTGGCTTCAGCCCCCATTCCAGGGGAGTGAATGGTTCTGTCTTGCTGGCTTTTCGGGAGTCACTGGGGTATTAAAAAAAAACTCCTACAGCTAGCTTCCTGCAGTTAGCTCAGTGTCTCCCTAAACGGTTGCCCAGTTTTGTGCTTGAAACCCAGGACCCTGGTGGTGTAGACACACGAGGGAGTCTCCTGGTCTGCGCATTGTGGAGACCATGGGAAAAGCATAGTATCTGGACTGGAATACACCATTCCTCACAGCACAGTCCCTCACAGCTTCCCTTGGCTAGGGGAGGGAGTTCCCTGACTCCTTGCATGTCCCAGGTGAAGCAATGACCCACCCTTCTTCAGCTCACCCTCTGTGGGCTATACCCACTGTCTAACTAGCCCCAATGAGATGAGCTGGGTACCTCAGTTGGAAATGCAGAAATCGCCCACCTTCTGCACTGATGTTACTGGGAGCTGCAGACTGGAGCTTTTCTGATTCAGCCATCTTGCCAGCCACCTCAATTTGTATAATTTTTAATAGGAGTGAGATCTTGGATTTTGTGGGCTTAAATGTTGTACAACTTGGAGAACTCTATGAAAACTGTATGCATAAAATTATAAAGAGTTGAGAATATTTATTTAGAGCAATAAAATAATTTGTGATAAATTAAATATTTTAAATATGATAGTTACCACAGGTATCACAAAATTCAAGAAAATAGCATTTTTAAAAAGTTGTTAAAGTGCACAACACACCTTTATAATACTTTAACGTCATTTTTGGCTACATATTGTTTTCTCATTTCTTCATAAATGGCCATAAGGCCATGCAACTTTGTACCATGATGTTGGGGGAACCCCCCCAATATTTCAATGTAGGTTTTTTCTATTTTCCGTGTCAGCTGGCTGAGAAATAAAGAGAGACAGTACAAAGGGAGGAATTTTACAACTGGGCCGCAGGGAGTGACATCACATATCAGTAGGACCATAATGCCCACCTGAGCCTCAAACCGGTAAGTTTTTATTAAGGGTTTCAAATGGGGAGAGAGTGTAAGAACAGGGAGTAGGTACAAAGATCACATGCATCAAAGGGCAGAAAGCAGAACTACTAATAAGGGTCTAACAAAGATCACATGCTTCTGAGGGAACAGAACAAAGGGCAAAAGCAGAACTACTGATAAGGGTCCAACATAGATCACAAGGCAAAGGGCAAAAGCAGAACCACCAATAAGGGTCTCTATTCAGCAGTGCACGTATTGTCTTGATAAACATCTTAAACAACAAAAAATAGGATTTGAGAGCAGAGAACCGGTCTGACCACAAATTTACCAGGGTGGAGTTTTTCCCCACCCTAGTAAGCCTGAGGGCTCTGCAGGAGACCAGGGCATATCTCAGTCCTTATCTCAACCACATAAGACAGACACTCCCAGGGCAGCTGTTTACAGACCTCCCTCCAGGAATGCATTCCTTTCCCAGGGTGTTAATATTAATATTCCTTGCTAGGAAAATAATTTAACAATATCTCTCGTACTTGCACGTCCATTTATAGGCTCTCTGCAAGAAGAAAAATATGGCTCTTTTTGCCTGACCCTGCAGGCAGTGAGACCTTATGGTTGTCTTCCCTTGTTTCCTAAAAATCGCTGTTATTCTGTTCTTTTTCAAGGTGCACTGATTTCATATGGTTCAAACAGACATGTTTTACAATCAATTTGTACAGTTAACACAATTATCACAGTGGTCCTGAGGTGATGTACATCCTCAGCTTATGAAGATAACAGGATTAAGAGATTAAAGACATGCATAAGAAATTATAAAAGTATTATTTGGGAACTGATAAAGGTACATATTAAAATGAAATCTTCACAATTTATGTTCCTCTGCCGTGGCTCCAGCTGGTCCCTCCGTTTGGGGTCCCTGACTTCCTGCAACACCATGATGCTGGGTAAGTCAGTAGAGTGAGTTATTGGAGTAGTTTTCAAAGCCATTACACTATCAGAACACAGAAGGGACTATGACCGTATACATGTACTCCACTAACTCTGAACCAAATGCACCCCTGGCTCTACTTCCCCTTAAACAGAATCAAAAGATGCTGTAGTAATTCTGATGCCATTTGCCACTGTGGGAAATTTGATTGCTGGGAAGTTGGACTGAGAGAGACAATCATTTTTGCTGATTGCAGTTAAAAGTCTTTTGAAAATTTCACAAACACCTATGCATCATGCTGCTGGAGGCCCAGCAGTTTTGGGGAAGGCCCTCAAGTTTCAGCATTGTTAGTTTTATGGTTAATCTAATCTGATAATCAATGATAACAATAAAGAACTAATGTTTCTTACATGTCTTCTGCTTCTTTTCCAATCCCCAGTCATCAGGGTTTCACCCTGGGTTGGGCATCCTGGAGGGTCTCCTCAGCTTCACATTTGCAGCAACATCAGATGCCAGAAAACATGGTGGCAACATTTCAAGATGTAAAGAAGTGTTTTCATAAAAGTCCTCCCTTCATTTATTCACTCATTCATGCAACAGGTATTTAATGAGCTCTTGTTATTCCTCAGGCTCCACTTGAGTTGTGAGAGATACAACTGTGAATACAATAGCTGGAATTATTTCCTTGATAGAGTTTAAGATGTTTTGGGGTGAGGCAGACAAGAGATGATTATTCAAATCTAAGTCATAGAAAGACATTCCTTATTATGCAGACGAGATTAATTCAACTCACAAAGCCTTCTTAAAAATTTACCTCAAGAGATATGAAACACAACTAAGATATCTACAAGGCAACCCATGAAATAATTTGGAGAAACTGTAGGAGAGTGTTAGAGAGCATGTAGTTTGGAGTGAAGCACCTCGGCATTCATTTCTGACTAATGCTGAGTCTTAGATTTTAATCCTGGTTTGCTGTGTCTCTACTGCTTATACAGAAGTAAACTATAAATATAGTCATATGCAGGACAGTGAGTAAATGGAATTAAAAATTTTGAGGTTATTACACACTACAAAAAGTATTCCAATACCAGCTTTAATCAGAATGTGATCAACTAAAAATCCACTTTGCAATCTGTACGGTGACTGCTAAAATAATTAAATGCAATCAGGTAGATCCAAAAAATCTAATGGGGAAATCAAATTGTATACCTAGAACATACAATTAACTAAAAGATGGCAGAAAAAATAACCATATTAAAAATAGCTGGGACACATAAAACATAATTAATATGATGGTAGACTCAAACTCAACCACATCCGCAGTTAAATATAAATATAATAAACACTCCAATAAGACAGAGATTCTCAGACTTTTTAAATCACAAGCCAACAAAAGATAAATGGTAGGAAAAGATATGGCATACCCAGTAATATCAGACAAGCAGGATGTTAAGCAGTGCTGCTCCAAGACAATAAAGATGATCAGGGATAAGAAGCAGAACTTCAAAATAATAAAATGATCAATTTATTAGGAAGATATAGAGCTTCAAAATGCATGAAGCAAAATAATTATTGAATTAAAGGAAGAATTAGACAGTTTCACAAGAATAATTTAAGATCTTAATAGTAAAGCAAATAGGAAAAAAAAATAGTAAGAATATGAAGAATTTGAACAGCAGTATAAATAAACTTTACCTAATTCACATTATAGAAGACGTTACTCAACAAATATGGAACACACATTCTTTTCAAGTACACGTGAAATATTGGCCAAGATATCCCATATACTAGGCCATAAAATATGTCTCAATAAATTTAAAAATAGGTCTCAATAAATTTTGTACTACCCAGTATGATCTCTGACCACGATGGAATTTAACTAGTAATTGTTAATAGTAAATTATCCAAAAATGTCCTTGTAAATTTCACAACAATTTCTAAATAATCCATGACTCAAAAAACTGTGTTTTGAAGGTCTTGGGGTGTTGTCACCCTTAGTTACTTTGCTCTGATTTTGCTCCTTTTTCAGTTAACTATCCAAGTAACTTTTTCTTACCTGTCTGCATTTGCCTTTGATTTTAACAGTCCCCTAGTGTAACTTTCCTAGGTTTTACAAATCTCTCTAACTCATGAAGACTTGGGATTTCCCTTCCTCATTATTTATGTTTTATTCGAATTGGATCAGTAAGTGGGGCAAAGGTAATGTTAAATGAGAAAGAACATTTAGGAGAGGCCTGAGTTGGGAGTGATGAGTTTATTATTGAATGCTTTTGAGTTATTACTTTATTTGCTTCATTATGCAACCTTGTCAGTTTGGAGATTTTTTTGTAAACACTCAGATAAATTCTAAGGACAATTATGTCTACATTACACATCATGAATTGGAGGAAACCAGTTATAAAAGTTTAAGTGAACAGTTAAAATGGATGTATCCCCCAGATTGCAATTGTGTGTGTGTGTGTGTGTGTGTGTAATACATAATGGATGGAATATATAAAAAGAAAATAGTAGTTGGTTTTATCAAATATAAGTTATAATTCTACATTTTTAGCTTACTTCTTACTTTCTTATTTCTATCATAAATTTCCTGAGTCTTTTTATATAGTATTCTCAATCTGATTGACTGTCATGATAATGATTCCTGCTAATTTAGTCTTTATGCAAAAACAACAGCAGTGCTATGTGCTGATTCTACTATACTGAGCTCATGTGTGAGTGTGCCTGTGGGCTTCACAACCACCTTAGGAGTGTATTCCTATTACATTTATTCTACAGATGAGGAGAGTGAGGCTAAGAAAGGTTAATGAACTTGAAAGTTGCCCAATTCATAAGAGGCAAGCAAAAGATGTCGAATTTTGCCAACGGGAGTCACAACCCACTCTCTCAATCACTGTTTCTGTGTAACATCTCCAAAAGTCACTAAGTTAACTTAGACACTCAACTACAAAACCCTTTAAGCAAGGGCGATCGTGACCCAGTCGCCTTTGGATCTCTGTCTCACATGGGGCTTGGCCTGGGGCAGGCCTCCAAATATCATTTGTGGGTGGAACCGTGGAAGTTGATGGCAGGGCCAGAGGAACCACACGTGTCACTGTCTTGTGCAGAGTACTCAGTAATGGCTTTGGTATTCATGAACAGACTCTTTGTATCTCTTCTTTCTCTCTTCGCATTTGCAGAGAATAAACCTATTTCACAAATATTGTATCAGTTAGAATTTGATATTTTGGTTATCAGCATGGAGTTTGGAATACTTAATTCACAGCAAGGATAGGAAATTGCACTACCTGTGAGAAGTTGGAGACCTGAGACCTGTGCCCTTGGTCATGGTCAGGCTAAACGCCTGGAAAAGCTGGAGCCCCGACCCTGACCCACCTTCAAACCTGTTTTTGTCTCTCATCTCTCCAGAGATTTCCAGAAGGAATTCCTCTGCTAATGTTCTGCTTCACTAATGTACTAGATCACCTATTCAATATAAGGCATTAAGAAGACATAGCATCTCTGAGACCTCTGAAGAATAAACTATTACTGCTGCTGGTACTGGTGTTAAATAGTCGTTTATTTCGTGTTACTTAAGAACAATTTCCCAACCTCTCTACAATTTCATTGTAACTAGAGTCAGGAGAAGAAATAAATAGATCAGGACCTTTCTCTGGTAAAGTACTTGGATTTCAAAGTATTTCTTTTCAATCAAATACAGCTAGGGAATATCATAGCAAAAAGAGACAATTCTGAGGACTTATTAGAATGATATCAGGGATAATTGTTTAAAAAGTATTGTGAACCAGAGGAATAACACTTGAAAATTTTAAATACCATGATTACATGGCATGATACATTAGAAAACATAAAATGAAATCTCAAAAATTGGTTCTAAGGTTATAATAAGATAATTTTTTCCTTGTTGGTTATTATTTCCACAGCAAAAAATAAAAATACAACTTGGCTAATTACGTACCTGCCATGTGTTATGCCCACAAGTGTCCGTCCCTCAAACCAAGAGTGTGATGAGCTCAGGAACTGGGTTTATTAAAAGCAAACCATGGACACGATTATTCAGCTCTCTGAGGAGAAACCTGGGGGCTGAAATTACATCCCCAGTGATGAAATAACAATGGCTGTACTTGGGTGAGCAAATGTTAATTCTCAAGTCATTATGGTCTGTAAAAAATAAAATTTTGGACAAATAGGAAGCTTTATGCACCAACTGGAATGAAATAAGAGGGCTGAGTAGGGACAAGAAAATTGGAGGCAATTTCTCCAGGATTGGCTACAAAAGGCCTGGTTGGATGATGGATGATGCTAGCAATACAGTGTTTCACAAGCGTAAACACGCTCAAGGGTACATGTGATTGGCAAATACTAAGAAGTTTGACAACACAAAGGACGGAATCAATAGAGCGGTTGTGGAAGTCGGACTCAGCACCATGGAGCCACACCTATATTCAAGATCACCTGTGAGCATTTTCCTTCAGGACATCTCTGCAAAGTGCGTGCATTTCCAGCGGCTTGGCCAACGGCACTGCAGGTTTGAAGCTCGATGGAGCAAGAACAAAAACATCAGGAAACGCCAGCACGAGTGTAAATGGATCCTTTCAAAATAAAACTACATTTGCTGTAGGAAAATTGTCTTTGGTGGATTCCAAATCATTAAACTTTCATTGGTGCATGAGCAGAGTTCTGACCTGAAGTCAAACTCAGAGGCGCTGGAAAGGCCACGTTTTATTTAGCCCAAGCATCTTGTCCTCTTGCCTCTTGGTTGATTTCTTTACCGTGATTTGAAAATGTTGAGTTCTTTTCACGATTTTACCTCCCAGGAAAATGAATCCAATAATCAGGAAGAAGAGGGGCAGGGAAGGAATTTCTGGGGAAGGGGGGTGGGGGAGTGGAAGTGCTGTGGGAGAATTTTCCCCAGAACAAAAGTCTTTTCATGTTCATGCCGAACAGTCTCTATCCATCAGGCAGCTGCAAGGATGTCAACGCGTAGCTACGAACACAGCCTGGAGGCCCAACATCCCAGCGGACAGAAATGAACGCTGTCTGGAAACACAGGTGCATAAACAGCCACGCCCTGCCAAGCCCTTCACAGCAGAAAAACGCCACCACCCTATTCCACTTCTAGCAGGCTTCAGTCCTTAGCAAGATGGATTTTCCTCAGTAAAATCGCAAGTTGTTTTGCCTTTGAGGAAATACAACAAATGGGGAAATCTTTTGGGAAGTAACACACATGCCCACAGTCATCACAGCCGTGGGTCTCAATCAATCCCACAGGTGTGGGTATCGCCCCCTGCAGGGGGTCAGACACACCCAGCCTCCTGTGCAGGGAGGCTGCCTGCTGACCAGCCCGTGGTCGTACAGTGATGGGGACAGGAGGTTTCCCAGGTCCCCACTCCAGCAGGCACTTTCCAGTTTGGAAACCTAGACATGTCACTAAACCTGCATGAGCCTCCGTTTCCTGAGATGCAATGGAGGTAACGTGGATGGCCATGGCACAGGGAGGCAGAGGCGGCTCAGCGGGACCAACACCAGCGGGAATATCCCCAGGAGTCCAGGCACAGGAGGGGCGCTCAGGAGCCTCAGCCATCACTGGTGACGTCTGCACTGCCCTGTGCGGTCCTGGATCTCTGACACGTCGCCAGTCTGAGCCAATTAAACAAATTACAACTGGGCAAGACCACACAGAGCTTGAAAAGTGTGTGCGTGTGTGTTTGTGTGTGAGAGAGAGAGAAAGAGAGAGAGGAGACAGAAATAGAGAGAGATGGAGAAGGAGGCCCCTTCCTTCAACAAGTATGCACAAAGCACAAGGTGGTCCAGGCCCCTGGGTGAAGCCCAATCCCTCTGCTGTCTCCTGTTGTCTTAGGATAAACACATCAGCCTACAAACTGCACAGCAGGGAGAATGTGGCAACCTCTGACTGTTGGGATCCACTCTTCTGTCAACTCAGGCAGGGACCTCCCTGGTGTTTTCAGTGTGGAGGCCAGTTCCTGGCAGGCAGTAGGTGCTCAGTAAAGTCTTGCTGGCGAGCTGGGAAACGTCCCTGAGGGAAGACACAGCTGGGGGTCTCACAGTGCAGGGAAGAGCAGCAATCCCAGCCTGGGTGTCAGGAGCTGTGAAGGGCTGAACTGTGTCCCTGTAATTTTCATACTCAAGTCCTGAACCCCCGTCCCTCAGTGTGACTGAGTTTGGAGACGGGGTCTTTATTCATTCTCTCTTTTTAATTTTAGATTCAGGGGATGCAGGTGCAGGTTTGTTACATGGGTAACAAACTGCATCACGCTGAGGTTTCAGCTTCTATGGGTCCCATCACCCAGGCACTGAGCACAGCACCCAGCAGGCAGTTCTTCAGCCATTGCTGCCTCCCTCCCTCTCCTCTCAAGTGGTCCCCAGTGTCTGCTGCTCCCACCTTTGTGTGTGTGTGTGCCCAGCGATTAGCTCCCTCTGGTGCATGAGGACATGCTGTATTTGGTTTTCTATTACTGCCTTAACTCTCTTAGAATAATGGCCTGCAGCTGCATCCACGTGGCTGCAAAGAATATGAACGCATTCTTTTTTATGGCTGCATAGTATTCCATGGTGTCTATGTACCACATTTTCTTTATCCAGTCCACTGTCGATGGTCACCTAGGTTGATTCCATGTCTTTGCTGTTGTGAATGGCGCTGTGATAAACATGTGAGTGCATGTGTCTTTTTGATAGAAGTATTTATTTTCCTTTGAGTCATGGGATTCCTGAGTGAAATGGTATTTCCAATTTTAGCTCATTGAAAAATTGGAGACAGGGTTTTTACAGAGTTGATTAAGTTAAAACAAGTTCATGAGGGTGCCGAATCCATATCGGGGGCATCCTTAGAAGAAGAGGAGATTAGGATGCACAGAGACACCCCGTATTCACATGCACAGAGGGGCGCCCACATGGACACCACGAGGAGGTACTGTCTTCAAGCTAAGGAGAGAGGCCCCAGAAAAGCCGACCTGCGCACATCTTGAGCTTGAACCTCCAGCCTCCAGCACTGTGAGGAATACACATGTGTGGTTAAACCTGGTCCACGGTGTTAGGATACCTAACTGCTGGGCCTGAGAGGACACCTCGGCACCCCATGTCTCCTTATTCCTCATGCATCAAAAGGAGGCCCCTGCACACCTGTGTTCACATTTGAAGACACAGTCTGCACCCCTGTGGAACACTCCAGAAAGCTAAAGTTGCATGGAAGCGTGAGGAGCCACTCTCAACACCATCACGGCTCACACCTCCAGTTTTGTTGGTGTTGTTGCTTGTGTTTCTTTGTCCTGGCAACATCCGCCCTGAGAGTGTCTGTTCACTCCTGCAGGAATATCCAGATTGTGCTCCTACTCAGGATCCCATTCCAGGGCCTGGTTCCGTCCCCCAGGGGGCAGACACATCC
Source organism: Macaca mulatta (assembly GCF_049350105.2). Taxonomy (NCBI): domain Eukaryota; kingdom Metazoa; phylum Chordata; class Mammalia; order Primates; family Cercopithecidae; genus Macaca; species Macaca mulatta. The sequence goes on along the minus strand of NC_133409.1, from coordinate 2,670,781 downwards.
AGTGGGCGACCAGCCAGCAGCGCATGTGGACAGCATCGGCGCTGATACCAGGCTCAGAGCACAGAACCACATTCCAGAGGAGCTGGGGAGAGGCATTGTCTCCAATCCAGTTGAGGTCACCACGTCTTGGTGGAAATGGTGGCTTTTGAACTGAGCCTTGAGAAATAAAAAGCAAAGCAGCAAACACAGTGGGGACCGGGAGAAGGTAACAGAATGAGTGAAGACACAGCAGGAGGGTGGCTTCTAAGGGCTGGAGAGACAGACCCGGCTAGCACTGATCCAGCAAGGGGGCTGTGCCGAGGAAGCAGGATGCCTGGATGGGGTATGCAGAGCCTTAAACTCCAGGTCAGTGTGCCAGGGATTTGTGTTGGGGCACTGCTCAACCCAGGCTGAGTTCAGGAAGAACAACTGTGATGTCCAACAATCAGAATAAAAGCTCTTTAAAAACAAAGTATGTACAAAGCACAGTGTTTAACCAGCTGATTATCTTTTGAGGCTTCAGGGTGATAAGCAGGAGATGTGGCATCTCAGAATCTAAGACACTATGGCACCAGGCCTTCCTATTCCTCACAGGCACCTTTGTCCTGGAGAAGTATCGTCGTTTAGTAGAGTCTTACAAAGCATTTATTCTGTGCATGACTAAGTTAGAAACCGGGGAAAATAAAGAAGGAAAAGTCTGTTTCACTCTGAAGAGTCCCACAGTCTGGTCAGGGAGTCAGACCCCTTCTCAGTGGGCTATATAACCATCCACCCTTCAGTAAGTGTTAAATGAAGGTCCGTGAAGATGGGAGGGGCTTCAGGGAGATGCAGCATTTGAGTGGAACCTTGGCAATTGGAGAGAAGCCCCTGTCTGCACCCCACTCACTGAGGCCCCAGCCCACCCTATGACCCTGCGCACACTGTCGATGCTGACTCTTCTCAGTGGTCTATCAGGAGGTTCCTATGCTCTGCTATTGCCGGAAGATACCTCCCTTCTGAGTCTCTCCCTGAAGGAAGGATATGAAAGATGACTCTGTAGACACAGAATGTTTCAGACACCACCTGTGTCTTCCCTAGTCAGCCCCTGCTGTGCAGCAGAGGATGTTTAATCTAGTTCCTTGTTCTTTGAAAAACATTTCCAAATGTTACCACTTCTCTTAATGAATTATGACATCTATGGAAAACGATGTTTGCAATCTTACAGAATGACAAATGCCACGACGGCTCATAAAACATTTAACAAATTTGTTTTATTGCTAATTAATGATGTGTTAGCATCCCTAAGGAGTTTTCTGGTTATTACTCATCTATATGGACAACATTTTAAATTACTACTATTTTCGAGAAAATTACGTTACTTAGAAATAGATTAGGAATACTAAGACACTATGAATCGCTGAACTATGCAAGCTGCAGAGGTGAGGTAGCCTTTAATATGTGCGTGCAGAGGCATGGGATAAGGTGAGCCGTACTGAAGCTGGCAGGGTGTGACGGGCTGCGTAGAAACTCCACAGTCCACATTAAACACGTGGTCCTGGGATATAACGCACGATTTGCACTTGAGTTTCTATGGTTTTCCCTAATTCATGAAGCAACCATATAGAATTTGCCAGAAATTATCAAATCAGCTCAGGGCTTCATTTCCAAAGTCTCCAGGTGACAGTGCCTGGCCTCTCTGGTCACTTCTCGGCAGGAAAGAGATGCAAAAGTGCTTCTCAGCCCCAAATTATCTCCCTTCCTCCCATGCCCTGGACCCTTCGTCTCATGCCCTGAAACCTTCCAAAGTCACCTTAATTCAGCGGCCGGCTCTTACACCTGCAGGTGCAGCAGGTCCTCTGCAGGGCTCAATCATCAGACGATGAGACTCCGCCTCTGTCCCCCTGAGGCAGCAGCAGGGCTTGGCTGGGGCCCGGGTCAGCAGGTCAGTGTCCTGGCAAGTCCCAGGACGTGCTGATGCAGGTACAGGGACCACACTTGGATGATCGCTGCCTTGACTCAGCACAGCAGAGAATTCACGCGGTAGCCACAGATGACGCATCCTGGCCCGGCCTCCAGGGCTCCTTCTGTCCACCCACGGGAACCCCCAGAGCTGTGAGGAGGAAGAGAACCCCCAGAGCTTTTTCACACTGACTGATGTGCTGTATATTATTTTTTTCAGTGCAGAACCATCCTGACGGCAGTCATGAGCTCACAGGAAAGCACAGTGGCTCACGGAGGGCACATGGGGTGGTATTTCAGGCCCGTCCACTGGAGCTCGCTCTTCCCCATGGGCTCCGACAGCGGGCAGCCCCAGCCTCTGCGTCCCACCCCGCACCCCACCCCCACCACCGCCTTGATTCACGATCCTTTCCTTCACTGCTGTTTTTCATGGCAAAGAAAGTGACCCAGAGACTTCACCAAATATAAACAACAGAGGATGTTTTGGAAAGCCACAAGATGGTCCACAGAATTAAAACGAAAGCCATGGCTCCCTGCAATGGACACGGCAGCTTTTTCCTCCTGTCCAGCTAAACGTCACGCCTTTTCACCAGCCTCTCCTCCTGCCCCCCCGTGGCCTCCCCTAGACATCATGCACTGTGTATTTCCAACTTCTTAAAAGAGTCGCTTTAAATGTTTTCACCACAAAAAAAAGATAAGCGTGTGAGGGGATGGACGGACTCATTAGCTTGACTCAACCATTCCACAATGTATACATATACCAAAACGTCCTGAACCCCATAAAATATATAAATATACAATTTATATATTGAACCCCATAAATATATAATGATATACAATTTTTTAACATTTATACAGGAAAAAAAAAGAAAAAATCCAATACAGAAAGAAAAAAAAAAAAAAGCAAAACCATCAGGCCTCCCGAGGACAGACGTGGGGGAGGCCCTGGGAAGCAGTGACCATCCCTCCGGCCCTCCAGGGTGCTGCCTTGGGTACCCGCCCCACAAGGCGAGTGAAAAAGCTCCTGTCACTCAAGAAGACTTGAAGTCCTGGGAGAGAGAGGCTGGCAGGATTTGAACAACGTCTTGCCGCGGGTGGTGGCAGGACGAGTGGCTGGCAGGTGAAGGTCACAGGGTCTGATGTAACCACTCAGTTCACCGCACATCCTGCCCCAAGGACTCTCCCGGAACCCCGTGGCCACTCTGGGCAGGCGCCCTGCTGGGCTGACCCGCGCCGTCCTTCTCCAGGACACTGAGTCTAGGCCACCTGCTGACATTTTTATTGACAACGTTGTTTCCACTCAAATAGAGCGCCCTTGCTGGAATCCGTGTCACACATCTGGTTCCTGGGGATGCGCCAGGTGCTCCAGCAGCGCGTTCCAATGACAGCCTGGTAGGAAAAGGAGCAGGCTGAAGAGGTGGGCAAGGCTCTTCCTCTCTCTCAGACACACACATCACACACCACACACCACAAACATAACACACCACACACAGCACACAACACTCACACCACACACACACACCACACACTACACACACCACAGAAAACACACACCACACACCACACACACCACCCAAAACACACACCACACACATACCACACCACACACACCACACCCCACACACACCACACACACCACACTACACACACCACACAAAACACCCACCACACACACACCAAACACCACACACACCACATACACCACCCAAAACACACACCATACACACCACATCACAGACACCACACCAACACACACACCACATATACCACACACCACACACACCACACAAAACACACACCACACACACCATACACCACACACACTGCACACACAAACCACACACCACAAACACACCACACACACCACATGCACACACCACACACCACATACCACACAAAAAGCACACACACCAAACACCACACACATACTACACACACACCACACACCACACACACCACACACTGCACACACCACACACCACTCACCACAAACACAACACACCACACACCACACACCATACCACACACACACCACACACATACTACACACCACACACCGCACACACCACACACACACCACACACCACACACCACACACACCACACCACACACACCACACACACAACACACACACCACACCACACACACCACACACACACCAAACACACCACACACCACACCACACACACACCACACACCACAAACACAACAAACTACACACTACACCACACACACCACATACCCCCATACACCACACACACCACATACCACATACCACACACACAATACACACCACACACACCACACACCACACACCATACACCACACAAAACACACAACACACACCACAGACACCACACACTATACAAAACACACACCAAACAGCACACAAACACACACACCACACACACACCATACATACACCAAATGCCCACAACACACGCACCAATCATACACCACAGATACCACACACTCCACACACCACACACGATACACACCACACACACCACATACACCATATACCACACATATACCACACACACACCACACACACCACACACACACCACACACCACACACATACCACACACACCACACACACCACACACACTCCACACACAGCACACACACACACTGGCATTACCATGCACAACTTGAATCCAGACTCTTCTGCTACATACGCCACGCCCCAGGATTAAGATCTTAATTCAACTGAATTCAAGGAGCTCTAAATGAGCGTGAATGCCCCAGGTTCTGTTTCATTCTATGCTTTTGTGTTGAAAGGCTTCTCTCACCCAAGGATGTATTTGGTGCACACCTCGAAGGTGATTGGTCCGGTTCTTGGAGCTGGACACCTGCCAGGCATCTCTGACTGAAGAGCGCCACGCAGTCCACACCAGCTCTGAGAACTGAGCATCTCAAAGCAGGAAGGCCTGCTTTTGGGAACTGCCCGAGTTCACACAGGAAGTCTTTGTGAAAACAGGATTCAGGACTCACAACCCCAAAGTTAAACAATCTGGTTCAACCTAATAATGGCATTTGCAGCAACCAGGATGGAGCTGGAGGCCATTATTCTAAGTGAAGTAACTCAGGAATGGAAAACCAAACCTCATATGTTCTCACTGATAAGAGGGAGCTAAGCTATGAGGATGCGAAGGCGTAAGAATGACACAATGGACTTTGGGGACTTGGGGAGAGTGGGAGTGGGGCGAGGGATAAAAGGTTACACTTTGGATACAGTGAACACTGCTCGAGTGATGGGTGCACCAAAATCTCAGAGATCACCACTAAAGAACTTTTCCATGCAACCCAATACCACCTGTTCCCTCAAAACTAGTAAAATAAAAATAAAATAAAATAATAAAACATGCATGCGAGGTAAAAAATAAATAAATCCACAATCTGGTTCAAAACTATTTTATGTGATGAGGTTGGGTTTAGCTTAGTGAGCCACACATCCCCACACGTTTAAATTACCGCAATGCCGGGGAGAACCGTGTTCTTTGGTTGCAAAGCGAAAGTCAACGTAGAAAAGCCAATGCAAATTTAATTAAATCACATGCCATTTATCCTAATGCTCCTTTCTTGTTTCATGGCACTGCTTGCAAAGGTTTGCGATTGTGTCCAGAAATGCAGAATACCCTTGTGTTTCAGGAACCAGTCTCTCCATGTGATCTCGCAGGCGGAGCCAGTCTCTCCATGTGATCTCGCAGGCGGAGCCAGTCTCTCCATGTGATCTCGCAGGCGGAGTCAGTCTCTCCATGTGATCTCGCAGGCGGAGTCAGTCTCTCCATGTGATCTCGCAGGTGGGTTTAGAACAAACCCAGAGTTTTTGTATGAGTTAAATAACACATGTACGGCTCTCAGAATTTTAGTACTTGATCTATTGTACGCACGTGAAAATAAGGTATTTATTCACTCAACTAATATTTATTGAGCATCAACCCTGCCTCCTTGTGTGTGAAACCTTTGAGTAGGGTTCATATTCCCCATATTTTCCCTTGGTCCCTTTTAAGTCTATACTTCCATCTGGAGATCACCAGTCTTCTGATTTTTGTCATTATCAGTTAGTTGTGTCTGTTTTGGACTTTGTGGAAATGGAACCAGACAGTGGGAACTCTTCTGTGTCTGGCTTCTTTCATGCACATGTTTGTTGTGAAACAAGCATCAATATTCTTGGTACACTCGTGGTTCATTATGTTTGATCACGCTATAGTTTTCCATCACAAGGCTATAAAAACGTATTTATTTCTTCTCTTGTTCTGAGCATTTGGGCTGTGTCCAGTTTGGGTCTACTGTGCATAAAGCTGCTAAGAATGTTCTCGAGTGTGTCCTTTTGTGGACCTCGCCACTCATTTCCTGTAGTCAGAGCTAGGAGCAGAATTTCCGGTCATAGGATAGGCATATCTTTAAATTTAGTAAATATTGCTGAATAATTTTTCCAGAATGGTGGAACCACTTTATATTTCCAGAGTGATGGGTGAGTTCTCATCACCAAGAGCTCCCCAGAAGTTGGCATTTTCAGTCTCTCCAGCCTTATGCATCCTGGTGAGTGTGCAATTCTCCCTCACTGTGGATTTAATTTTAATTTTCTTGAAAACAGATGATCTTGATCACCTCCTCATAGCTCCACAGCCATTGGGATATCCCGTTTTGTGAAGTGCCCATGCAGGCTGTTGCTCAGCTTTTAAGTTGGGCTGGTTGTGTTTTTCTGAGTGATTTTCTAGGGCTTCTTCCTGTGTTGTGGGGACTAATGAAAGCACCTATCTTTTCACTTTCTTAAGGTTGTTGTTTGATGGACAGAAGTTCTAAATTCTGCTGAAGTCCAATTGATCTTTTAAGCAGTATTTTTAGTGCTTTTTACATTTTTAAATATGTTAGCTTCCTGAAGGTCATGAAGATAATTTATAAGACGAATTTCTAGAAGGAGGTAGTTCGGTTTGACTTGGCAAAGATATCAGGAAGGGGTAGGAAGAAAATCGAGCTTACTGTGTATGACTATTTTCTTTTCATTCTATTGACTTCATTTCTCAGTCTCTCAATTGACTGATAACCGAAAGGAATGTTGGTCTGAAAGATACACAGAAACTGGTTAAAGCCAGAGTGTTTAAGGAGACACAGTGAGCTTACTCAAGGGCAGAAGGCAGAGGGAATCAAAGCAGAATCATTCTCATCTGAAGAGAGACTTTGCCCGTAACAATTCTTGCGAAAAGCAGACTATCTCCATGCCCAGGATGCCATTTTTAAAGAAATGATTTATGCAGGTCTCATAAAAAAATGTTCAGTCAAAGGACATGAGTTCAAGTGACTTCTTCAGCCTGGCATAAACACTCATGCCTCCAGCCAAGAGGACGTGGCCAGGCAAGGCCTGCGACGTTCCTGCTGCGCGCTGTCATCCAGGCTTCAGAATTTCTACCAAGTTTTGCCTCTGAACTTTATTTTTCTTTTCTCTCCAAAAACTCAGGGAACGCACTTCACTGTTATTGTTTTGTTGCAAAAGGAATGATTTGGATTTCTGGTGAGGAAAATTTGAACAGACAGTTAATTTTACTAAAAAGTTTTGATTCTGATCACAGCCCACATTCCAGAGCAAATAGAGCAAAGGGATTGTCTTTTTTTGTAAAATCTGAAGTCAAACTGTCCCAGCTGTCAGATCCTTCTGCACATGAAAACTACAGATAAATATGTGATGAGATCTTAAAGCATTCCAATATCAAGTTTTTGGGAATTATGAAGGCACTTTCCATCAAATTCGCGTCTTATCATTTTTCTCATTTTTCACTAATAGCTTTTATCAAGAAAACACATGCTTTGGAAAATGAATTCTCACAATGACATTAAAACATCTTTTAAAATATTCAAAACATAAATGATCAATTTATTCCCATCTTTTTATTTCGTGTGGATTATTTTTTCATAACCTGTTAAAATTACAACAAAATATGTGTTAAATCTATCTCTCCCCTTCTATCACTTCTTACAGATGTCACCATTTCTGAGGATTCTAATTTTCTTCTCCTTTTCTTCCATTGAATGAAAATGGTTTTAATTTTAACAGTTCTGTCAATATTGCCTGTATTTTTTTCAAAAACATTTGTTCTTGTAGCATGGACTGGAGATCCATGGTGCAGCACATCCCAAACATTTGCTCTCTGGGTCTCTTTCTGCACAAAATTCAATGCCCTTGACTACAACACCCATGCACCAAGTCACTGGCCTTGTTGTGAGCCCTTGCGTTACTCTTCTTCCAAAATAGTCTCCTCTTTTCCCCACGGATGCCCTTACTGCATGGCGATAGAAATGAAGCCCCGTGGCTACTGCCTCCTCACCGCTGCCTTCTGTCAGCCTCCTGGTTTTACTCACGTTGCATCTGATTCCCTGGTTTCTAGCTCCACCTTCCTCTCCACCATGGCTCCTGCCACCCTCCTATGTGACTTCAGTGTCTACACAGACAGCACCCCAACCCTGACCTTCTAGGTAACTTCAGTGTCTGCATGGACTGCACCGCAGCCCTGACCTGAGGGCTGATGCTGCTCTCCTGACCACCAGCCACCCCCAGCCACCCATAGCCTTCCCCTCTCCTGGGAACACCTTGATCGACAGGAACACACGAGCACGGCAGTGAGCTAAGGAATCTGGCACCTGGCCACAGCCTCCTCTCCTTCCTGCCAACCCGTCCAACAGCTCCTCCACCATCAAATCCCCGACATAATCACCATCAGGGCATCAGCCAGCATTCTCCAGGGAAGCAGCACCAACCAGACACACATACACAGATTCATCGTAAGGAAGTGGCTCATGCAACTGTGGGGCTGGCAAGAGTGACATCCACAGGGCAGACTGGCACACCGGAGACCCAGGGGAGAGCGGATGGTGTAGCCTTGAGTTTGGAGACTCAGGCAGAATTTCTATGCTGCAGTCTGGAGCCAGAATTCCTTCTTCCTGAAGGGACCTCCGTTTTTTCTCTTTATCCCTTCAACTGATTGGATGAGGTTCACCCAAGTTATAAAGGGTAACTCACTTTATTCAAAGTCTGCTGGTTTAGATGTTAATCACATCTACAAAACATCTTCACAGCATTAACCAGTTAGTGTTTGAGCAAACAAAGGGCGCCATGGCCCAGCCATGTGCACTTAGAAAAGCCACCCTTGGCGCCATCACTCAGCCCTGGTTATGGTCTAACCAACCACCATCCAGCTTAAAATTAAAATTTTAATTTAATTTTCCAGTGCCCTCATTAGGTTTTTCCTAAATTTTCACCTCATCCATTTGGAGAAAACTCAACTCCACATGAACTCCAAATGAAGGGAACTACTCGGCCTCTCTCCGCCTGCCCACAGCAACTCGCCACTTTAGAGAAAAGTCCCCACACTGAGACCAGGCCCTCTACAGATGGTGACCACTAACTCCAATGAGCTCCGGAATCTTCCTGACAAGCTGTCACACTCCCAGGACCCCATACACTCCTCCCAGACATGCCGAGAAACCATAACGGCCTCCTCTCCTCTCCTGATGGTGTAGGAAGGAGGTGGGGGCATCACGCTCCTCTCTCGTGTCTGCCGGGGCCCCATCCCTTCTGGCCTCCCCGGAACTGTACAAGTAAATGTTCTGTCTCAGAATCCATCTGTACCAGAAAGTGTCCCGACCCGGAATCTGTCTTGTTGACGTGTGTGCATGTTCCAGCCTCTCCTGCCAACACGTCCCTCCAAACCCTGAATTGCTCTCTGACGGCCACAGCCTGATTCTCTCTTCCACACACAGGCACTCTCAAAAATGTAATTTGCACTGCTGTCCCTATCTCTGCCTCCTACATACTCACCAGTCCCCAGTCTGCCTTCTCTTCACAGCAACCTGATGAAATAACTTTGGTTAATACCAACCGTGTTCCATATTTTCACATGCACGGCAGGCCCAGGTCCCTGCAGGCTTCCATGCATGGCCTCTGCTGGTGTCCAGAGCTGGCCGTCTCTTTGGCTTTACCGCGCCATCATGGCTTCCCTTCTCCTTCTTCTTTGGCTTTTCCAAGACCTTTAAGGGTCTCCATTCCTGGAGCCAGACCATGAGTCTCCACCCCTGTCTCCCTGCATCCCTGCAGGTGACCTCGTTTGGTGCTATGAGTCCAACTCCCATCCACGTACTAATGAGTGAATATATTCCCTCCCAAATCTTCCCCGAGCACCAGAACTACCTGGATTTTCCTCTAAGTTAGGAGGAAGCATTGGCAAGAGCTCCACTGAAGAGATCAGTCTCTGGGCTGTCATGGAAAAAAGACTCAGTATGACACAGTGATGTTTTCAGGGAGAAGCTCCCTTTCGGTGCAAAGCAGCAAGCAGCGCCCTCAATGCTTCAGAAAGGAGCCATGCCAGGGGATGGGGCATGGAGCTGCCAGGAAATCCAGCAGCATCCTGGGGACAGGACCTCAGGAAGCCCACATGGCCTCATCCCACAGGCAACAGCCCATGTGCTCCTGAGCCCAGCTGCCTCTCTCCATCACCGTAGGTCCTGGGATCTCACACACGGCCAAAGCCATCGGAGTGCCCTATCTGGAGGAAATTCCCGGGTCCTTCTGTACTTCCTACGATTGCAGATGACCAGGAAGAGAACTTGGAGGTCAGAATAGTGGGGCTGCCTAGCCCTCAAAGCCCCGGCACTGTGTGGTTTTAAGCTGCAGTTACCTCGGAAAGAGGAGGCTGCGTTTGCACTGCAGGTGCAGGAACATTTGCCCACATGGCTCAGAAACGTTCTCATGCATGCGGAGCTGTGTCCAGCCGGCACTGGCCACAAAGCTGCACCTACAGCCTGTGGAAGCGCGAGGCAACGCACACATCCTGACTCATGTCCCCATCATGACTTGGTGCATTTTATTGGGGGTGTGTGAGTGTGTGTATGTATGCTTACGTATGTGTATGTATATGTGTACATGTATGTATGTGTGTGTATGTGTATGTGTACGTGTGTGTGTACATATAGATTTTTTCCCAGCATGTGATTCCAGAGCCTTGTACACCTAACAGTGACACGTAGCTGTCAGGTCAGATCTAATGAGGACCCTGAAGCAGTGTGGTTTATGACCGTGAACCTGCCTGGTCTAAAAGGCTGGGGTCTGTGCAGCATCCTCACTGCAAAAAGCCAGGAACACTTCATTATAAACATTTCATCACCAAGGGAAGGGATGTCCCTAAATCACTTTGTAACTGAGCAGATATTCACACGGAAAACTGTCTGCCAGAGACGTTCTCTGAAGGAATAGAAGAGTCAGGCTGTAGCCCAGCAGTGGGGCCCCAGGCCAGCCTGGCCTGAGAAGAGCAAGAGGAACCTGGAGCCTTCATCAGGACTGTTTTAACAACCAAAAGTGGCCACAAAGCTCGGGACCTTCTTGAGATGACACGGGGGATGCTGAGAAGGGAGGCCCCAGGAGCCAAGGCTGGGCAGCACGGAAACACCACGGCCGGGTCATGATGGACCCCAGCTGGTGGGGACGTCCCGGGACCACAGTCACATGGCCCACCCGAGGCCTCCTGCCCATGTGGAGAAATGGCACTCGATGAGGGGAGCTCCGGGCTGGAAATGGGATCTCCGGCTAGGCCACCGCCATAGCCTTGTACGACAAGAGAGATGAGAATTTCAGGTATGTAGATTCACATGGCAAGTGTGCAGACGGCAGCAGTGCGACTGCTTGTTTTTAGGCACTCAAGCCACTTACTCATTAAATCACGTTTAAAATCATCATCAGTGCCTCAGATTAACATTAATCACGCACATGGATGAAATTTTCCTTAAAATTTCCACGCTTTGAAAACGAAGCAGAAAAATGCCTGGCAATACTACTAAAATTATTTTTTTTCAAATGATTTGTGTTTAATTAGAAATGTTGACTGAATCCAAAAAACATTGCTGCTCACCCGTCTCAATAAAAGAAATGGGAGTTAGCCACATGCAAACGTGAGTGCTGGAGCAAGCCCCGCAGTGACCAGAATTCGACGGAGTTTAAGAATTTCACATGTGCCTTTGTCGATCTTTTTCCCTTTCTGTCACATTTTCTTTTGCAATTAACTCCAGAGACAACACCTGTCAGGGTGTAGGGGGCAAGGGGAGGAAGAGCATTAGGATAAATACCTAATGCATGTGGGGCTTAAAACCTAGATGACGGGTTAATAGGTGCAGCAAACCACCATGGCACATGTATATGGAACAAACCTGCACATTCTGCACACGTATCCCAGAACTTAAAGTAAGTTTTTTTTTTTAAAGAGTCAAAACTAGCTTTCTAATTTTTCCATCTAGTTAATTATATACTTATGGTCAGAATGATGATGAATAGTTATATGGTAGATACAACTATTAAATCAATACCAACAGCATTAATTAACCATAATACAGAATTTTAACCCCTGTTCAGAAGATCTCAGTGAGTGTTGGCTGCCAATACATTCACGTCAGAGGCTACTCCTTTCTGAGAAATAAACTTGTATTTTAAATTTTGAGGACAGTCAACTTATAACAAAGAAATCAGCCTTACTTCACAGTCATTTTATTTTTGACCAAAAAGAATAATGCCCACATTGCCCAAATATGTATGTGTATATGTGTGTGTGCGTGTGTGCGTGTGTGCGTGTGTGTGTATGTGTGTGTGTGCGTGTGTGTATATGTGTGTATGTGTGTGTATGTGTGTATGTGCATGTGTGTATGGTATATGTGTGGATGTGTGTAGTGTGTGCGTGTGTGTGCGTATGTGTATATGTGTGTATGTGTGTGTGCATGTGTATATGTGTGTATATGTGTATATGTGTGTATGTGTGTATGTGTGTATGTGTGTGTGCATGTGTGTATATGTGTATATGTGTGTATATGTGTGTATGTGTGTATATGTGTGTATGTGTGTGTATGTGTGTATGTGCATGTGTGTATGGTATATGTGTGGATGTGTGTAGTGTGTGCATATGTGTGCGTATGTGTATATGTGTGTATGTGTGTGTATGTGTGTGTGTGCGTATGTGTATATGTGTGTATGTGTGTATATGTGTCTATATGTGTATATGTGTGTGTGCATGTGTGTATGTGTGTTGTGTGTGTGTATGTGTGTGTGTGCACGTCTTATTCAGCTCAGACCGTTGTAACGAAATACCCCAGACTCACTGACTTTAATAGCAGACAGTTACTTCTCACAGTTCTGGAGGCTGGAAGTCCAAGGTTAGTTAAGGCACCAGCCAGTTTGGATCCTGGCAATGGCCGCGCTTTCTTGTCTGCAGACGGCGCCTCCTCCCTGGGTCCGCACTTGGTGGAAAGAGGAGGCTCCAGCGTGTCTTTTTATGCAGCCACTGATCCCATCGTAAGTTCCCAAGGCCCCACCTCCCAACATCAACACCGTGGGCTTCAGGGCCTCAGCATCAGAATGGGGCAGGGAGGGAGGCGAACATTCACCCCGTATCAATGTGCTTTAGAAACGGACTCGAGAAAAACAGACCAGATGTGGTGGGAGTGGGGGTGGGTAGAGTAGGACTCTGTCATTGGGATTTATTGGCAGGGTTCTAATTTTTTAAGGAGGATTTTCAAATATTATTTTATAATTAGTCATAAATGTAAAATTACTCAAATTGATAGGAAAAAAGTCTTTCTGAAATCAAACTTTCTACCTCATTCCCAGAAATCATTGCTATCTACTCACCTATCTTAATCATTACTCCTCTTTACGAATTGACCAGTGTGTACGTATGCATGTATGCATCTATAGATTAGTATGCAATATGAAACAGGTGTGTCAGTAACCTAAAATATACATACGTATCCTAAAGTGTACATGCACACCTAAATTACATACACGTACTCAGGCACACAGTAGTTGTATGCCGCTGGGGCCACAGAACCCCTCTCCCAGCAAGGCTCCAGGACAGACAAGGGTCTCTGGGCTGTGATGGCCTTGGCTTCCTGTGACAGACCAGGGCCTTCTGGAGGAGGAGGGTGCCCAAGGCCTCACGGCTGTGCAGCACGGGGAGGCTGATCTCAGGGAGCGGGCAGAAAGAATGGGCTGAGTCTTCCCCCACTCAAGGTCAAGGTCCTTCCTCTAGCCAGAGGTCAAGGCTGAGTCCTTTCCAGATGCACTGCTCTCCTCTGACAATCCAGGGAGCACCACGCCAGTCGGTGATGGTAACAACCTCCTCATCCTTGGGCAGGGAGACCTGCAGGCCTGATGCCAGAGCAGGATCTGCATGCGAGAGAATTCTCCTCGCCCTCCCTGCCCAGCACACCCAACTTCAGCTGCCTGGTCTCTGTGTTTTCTGTTTCAGCTTCCATTTTGTTGGGGTGCATTTTTCCACTGGCTTCCTGAGAAACGGTGCCTGGGCAGTAAAGCCTGTAAGACCTTGTATATCGGCAGACATCTTTATTCTCTCCTGATACTTGATTGACAATTTTACCAGGTGTAGAATTTCATGTTAGTGTTAGAAATTAATTTCCTTCAGAAACACAAAGGTGTTTCTCCATATCGTCGTATATCCAAGTGTTTCTTTGAGAAGCACAAAGCCTTCCTGTGTGCCATTCTTTTGCTTTGACAGCTCCAGGCCTCTTCCTGTTGCTCCCAAGAGTTCTGAATGCCACAGTGTACGCCTTCATGCTAGTATTTCCATTCATGTGCGAGATCTTTCGATCTGGCAACTCATGTCTCACCAGCCTGGGGAATATTCTTGAATGACTGTACTTTGTTGATATGGTTTTCCTCTGTGTCCCGACCCAAATCTTATGTCCATTTGTAGTCCCTATATGTCAAGGGAGGGAAGTGATTGGATCTTGGGGGGTGTTTTCCCCACGCTGTTCTCATCATAGTGAGTTCTCAAAAGATCTGATGGTTTTGTAAATGGCAGTTTTTCCTTTACTCTCACTTCTCTCTCCTGCTGCCATGTGAAGAAGGACGTGTTTGCCTCCCCTTCTGCCATGATGGTAAGTTTCCTGAGGCCTCTCCAGGCATGCAGAACTGTGAGTGAATTAAACCTCTTTCCATTATAAATTTCCCAATCTCAGGCAGTCTTTATAGCAGTGTGAAAACAGACTAATGCATTTGTTGTTAATTTTTCAATTTTCTTAATTTTCTTCTTCTACAAATCCTTTTATTGTGGATATTAAAACCTCTGGATTGATCTTGCAATATTTTAATATTTTATTTCCCACATTCCATCTTTTTGTGATTTTTTTAAATCTTTCACAACTTCCAGTGAGTTTTTGTATCATGCTAGCAATAAAAAATATCTACTGTGTATATACACGTTATTTTCTCTGATCGATTATTTCTTCTGAATGCTCCTTTGCTGTGGTGCCCTGTTCTCAGCTCATGAGTGTGGCATCTTCTCATCTCTCCAGGGATGTTCATGGCAGGTCTCCTTCTGTTCTGCCAGCACAGCTTCTGCTCCTTCCAAGCTGTTTTTCTCTACTTGTGTTTTCAGTTTTCTCTCAGTTCTCCTAGGTGCTCATTCTGTCCTGGCTGCCTGGTCATGATTAACACCCAGGGACCAAAAAGCTGGTTGAAGACTCCAAGCAGATGAGCAGTACTTGTACTATCCGAATGTGACTGCAGGGGTCTGGTCAGGGCACGTGCTGGGACGTGGGTGCCTGTGTCTTCACCTCTCTAGAGGCTCTTCAGCAGAAAGCCTGATCCCTCCTGCTGACCCCGGCAGCACCTCGGGGGGAGGAAGAATCTGTGGTGCAAGACGCAACGTGCACATGAGCACACAAGGGACAGTGTGGGAGCAGCTGCTGCACCTTCATAAAACCAAGTGTTCCTCAAATGCCCCAGGCTTCTTCCAAGAAGAGGACAGGCGTGTGCCAGAGGCCTGGGCTATAGAAAGGGGCCTAGAGATCTTTTTGAACGTCTTTTCAAACAGCCTTCCCCAAATTTATCTCTTAGTTCCACCCTTCATCCCCAGTTCTAGAGATGGACGCTGGCAATGCTTGAGGTTTTTGAAGCCTTCGGGGCTCTGTTCCCGCTGGCCTCAGCTTTTCCTGCTGCCACCTCGGGACTCTGCTGCATCCACTAAATTGGTTACCACTAGTCCAACTGCTCACCCTCTCCCAGAATTTCATTACCACACATACCCTCCAGTGCATACCATCCCTGTGGCTTTTTTCAAACAAAATGCCTTTATGTTAGATTAGGTGCATCTTCAAAATATAAAGATATGTGAGATGTCTGTGTTCAGCATATCATCTTTGATTTATAATTGTCTTTCCAATTCAATTTTACATATAACTCAATATATTTGAAATTACTTTGGCATATGGTAGAGAAAATAGTCTAACTTTATTCAAACAAAGCTCTTTTAAATACTATTTTTTGAATAATTAATCCTTTGATACACTAGAACATGATGCTGCTGTTATTATAAATTAAGTCCTTAAATCTGTTCACCTGTGTTTTAAGATCATCCATGTCATTCCATTGATCTGTAAGTCAGTTTCCATCCCAGTATTGTCCAGTGCACCTCACCCTCACAGATGCTCTCATTTTCACACACTTTCTCACACACATGCACTCTCACACACATGGCATGCACAGCACTCACACGCACATGCTCTCACATATACAACATGGACACATACATGGCATACACATGCACACATGCATTCACACATGGCATGCACATGCTATCACATACACATACTCACACACAGCACACACATGCACACATGTACTTACATGACATGCACATGCACTCACTCTACATACATACACACACACAGAGCATACACATGCACACAGGCACTCACACATGGCATGCATGCACACTCACTCACATACACATACACACACAGCATACACATGCACACACGCACTTACAAACATGGCATGCACACGCACTCACTCTCGCATACACACACACACCATGCACATGCACACATGCACTCACACATGGCATGCACACGTATATGCTCTCACACACACATCTTGCACATGCATACATGAACCCACACACTGTATGCACACACACTCACTCTCATATACACACACACACGGCATACACATGCACAAATGCACTCACACACGGTATGCACACGCACATGCTCTCACACAACATGCACATAAAAGGCATATACATGCACATATGCAGTCACACACATGGCATGCACATGCACTCTCGCATACACACGCACAGCATGCACATGCACACATACACTCACACACGACATGCACACACACTCATACACACATACTCTCACACAAAACATGCACATATACACATGCGTTTACACATAACATGCACATGTACACACACTAACATTCACACATGCACACACATCGTCTGCCCATGCACACACTCTCACACGCACACATACACTCACACACACGGTGTGCGTACACACACACTCTCATACACACCTCCTGGTTTCACCTTCCTGGCATAGCAGTCTCGGAGTGGATGACAGAAGACTCTCAAAAGCAACACCGACGTGTGCATGGCTTCCAGTCCATCCTCCGGAGGCTCCTCCACGCCCCTGAGAGCAGGTTGCTTCTTTCAGGTTGGTAAGTTGCTGCATTTTTAGGAAGCAAAGTCTGATTGGACCACTGAGCGGTTATTCTCACTTCAGCCTACTCATTTGGCTCCATCATTTGTGGAAATTCTCTCAGTATTTTGGATGTCGGAAGCATTTGAAACAGCATGGCATATTTGAATGAATACCTCAAGCCGAAATTTAGTACTTTCTCAATTGTCATAACAAACACAAGCTTTGCCAAACCAAAACAAGCAAGTGAATAATAAGTAAGCAATAAAGATTAAGCAATTTCTTCTGATTGAACAAATTTGGGGACTCAGGTTGCTAACACAGCCGTGTACTGGCTTTGAGTCATGGTTAGATGTAAAATCTCGTGTGTGTTTCTTTAAGTCAGAGAGGAGAAAGAAAGAACACAAACAATAGGGAAACTTTAATTATTTTCTACAGTCCAGAAGAAAGAAATGGCCTATGGCTGAGTTAGAGAAAAACTTGCAGAAACTGCTGACTGACTTCCATCGCCAGAAAAGGCATGGATCCCCTGCCATCCTAACGATGCCGAGAAGCTCGGGTCAGACTCCAGGCAACGGCTCAGGGTGAGTGAGAAGCAGCACCCGTTGAGCCCAGGACAGGACGTACATTCCAAAAGTGGCTGAAGATAGTGAAGACCGTGAAGGGCCGTGGGGCTAGGAGTCAGGCAAACTGAGTTTTAGTCCCAGAGTCTGCTCTTAATTAGTTCTGTAACTCAGGGAATTAACGTATCCTCTCAAAGCTTTGGTTTGCTCATCAAAAATGCAGAAGCCATAGAATCCTAGGGCCTCTCCCAGCTCTAAACCCCCATAGCAAAGACACGCGGCTCATCCTGGGTTGAGAGTCACAGTGAGAGCCGGTGCAGAGGGTGTTGGGCAAACTGAACCCTGCTCCCTTCCAGAAACTCCCTGAGCGGCCTCTCCGCCCAAATCCTGTGGCATTCTGAAGTGCAGAGAGAGAAGATCCCAGCTTTTTAAACTCTGAGAGACAGAAAGTTAGACAAGGAGAGATAACAGAACCTCAACACCTCAGAATGGGGGGTCAAGCAGTTTGAGCCCCCAGTGTCAGCCTGCGAGATGAGGAACCCGTTTAGCCCCAACACAGAACAGAGACAGGCACAGGAGGGAGCCAGGGGCTGAGAACAGACCTGGAAAGAGGACTCTGGGTTTTCCAACCATGAGCCCAAATTCCAGTCCAGGGGAAATTACCTGTGAATTTCTAACATCTAATATTTATGATGTAGGCATATAAGGTAAGTTTATTTGGTTGTAAGAAATAGAGTAAAGAAAAATAAAAAAAAAAATCACAGGACCCCTGAACTCCTTATGAGAAAGGGGAAGTTAAGCCTGGTGGCTGAGGCACACAACTCGGGCCTCCAAAGGAAGAGCTGTCACCAGGCTCATGGGTGGGGGAAGGGCCTCAGTCGTCTTCTGCCCTCACAGGTAATCCCTGAGCAAATACTCTGCTGGCCCCCCATAAACATAGACAGGCCAATTGGGACTTCAGGACTGTAATCTCAGTCCAGCTCCTGAAACTAAAGTTTGTTCAATTCCACACCAGCCATGTTGATTTTAAGCCCACCTACCCCAGTGCAGAACAAAGTCAAGGTGAGATCCGGAGTCATCTTCCTGTAGTCCTCCTTCCTCATCAGACGTTCACCTTCTCCTATGTAAAACATGGATTTGCTGGGCATGAACTAAGGTCTCACAGGAATGCAACCCTCCCCCTCACCACCTACCTGCCTCTCTCCCTGCAGGCCCCCTGTCATTAGGAAATGGATCGGCACTAACCCCCCGAAGACCTCTCCAAAAACACACAGATGTGTGTGGCTCCTGTCCTGGACACGCCCTAAAGCTGGCATAACAAACCTCAGCGATGAGACCTGCCTCAGTCACTCATTTCAGTTTTTGATGTCAGCAACCCACTTACACTGGAATTGAAAAATGGGGCATTTATTCTAAGGATGTGAGGGCAACTGGTGCCACCCAAATGAGGAGCACACCTGCGATCTTCCATCTCTATGTTGTCTTTGCCTCTCCGCACTGCATGCTTTGCTGCTGCTGTTCCCTACTCTTGTCCCTGTGGCAACCTGCAGCCGATTCCCCACTCCCACGACAGCTTCTCAGTCCTTGGTCTCAGCTCTAAGTTCTCAGGGGGAATAACCTGACCGCTTAGGTCAGGCAGATGTCACACCTCTCCTCGTGCCGTCAGCTGTGGCCCAGGGAAGGTGCAGACTGGGTTGTGTCTGCCAGGGACCATTCCTGTGATCTGATGGGAATTCCCAGAGAAGGCCTGGGAAGATCCTCCTGTAGCAGCCACCACATTGAGTGAGAGACAGACAGCCTTTTACTCTTGAGAGGAAATTTAGAGTCACTCCTTTTAAAGAATGTTTTCCCTTTTTAAAATACTGCTTTTCTTTCTTCCAACAAATCAGTATGGTAAATAGAAGAAATAATTCATCTAAAAATAGTCCTCGCTGTGAATCTGTATCCAAAATGTTTAAAGCAGTCATTCCAAAAATGTGTTATCTGCTCGTAAAATGCGTTTTCCATTTTAGCTTTGAGGCTCAGCCTGTACCGAATGATCAGACATCAAACTTCTGTGAGGAGGATGGTGCCTGTGGTGAGGGCAGCTGAGGCAGGTTCGATTCAGTTTCCCAGGT
Organism: Macaca mulatta; assembly: GCF_049350105.2. Classification (NCBI taxonomy): domain Eukaryota; kingdom Metazoa; phylum Chordata; class Mammalia; order Primates; family Cercopithecidae; genus Macaca; species Macaca mulatta. Next base: position 2,650,696 of record NC_133409.1, on the reverse strand, counting down.
GGGCTGTGGGCCAGATTTGCAGCCCCAAACCACAGCAGCTTTGTTCACGGCCGTCTGGATTCTGCGATGTATAAGTGAGGCTTCCGGGGGGTCAGAACACTGAAAATGAACAAAAATGGAAAGAGAGCAGACGCTGTCCCCCTGTTTCACGGCATGGCCCAAGAGTCTCAGCGGGTTCCTCAGAAAACCAGGTGTGCTGGGGGCCACCATCCTCGGGTCAGCCGCGGGCAGCCTACGGAGACCACAGTGTGTGGCGAGAGGAGGTCATCACAGAGTGCCGAGGCCAGGCAGGAAGCAACACGTCAGGACGCTGGGCAAGGCTGCACCGGAAAACCGCTGTGAGCCTGCTCCTAAAAAGTAGCTCCCACCTGGGAAGGACAGACGGCCCCAACTGCAGAGTCTCGGAAGCCTCAGCCAGAGCCGTGTGGGAGCAGCTTTTCCTCCCTTTCAATCGTAACCAGCTTTGGGGACTGACCTTCAGCTGTGGCATGTTTCAAAAACCAATATGGAGCTTCCTTTCTCTCCACCTTTGCTCTCCCTTCCACCAGGACAGGCTTTCTCACATTGTCCTCAGCGTCAGCAGCTGAACTGCTCAGACAGCCAGAGACCCCACACTCTGGGTCCTCTTGTGCTTATTTGCGGGAAGGCATTGTAAAGGAAACTAAAAATCTCAGGACCCCCAATACCTCTTATGCAAAAGAGAAAGTCATTGCACCCCCTCTTCCAAATGAATAACTGTCACTAACCTCATGTATCAGCCAGACCCAAAGAGAATGGGAAAGGCCTCGGACATCTGGAAGAGCTGCCGCCACAGGTCATCCCTGAGTGAATCCTCTGCTGGCCTCCCATGAATGAGTACAGGCCAATTGAAACTTTAGGACTGCAATCTAAGTCCAGCTCCTAAAACTAAAGTCTGTTCAGTTGCACACTGGTCGTGTCAATTACAAACCCACCTGCCCAGATGCAGAATAAAGTCAAGGTGAGACCAGTCACTCCCCCACATACCCAGAGACATCTGCATGGGTGACTCTTCCTTTCATCACCCTTTCTCGTCAGATGTTCATCTTCTGTTACGTAAAACCAATGTAGGATTTTTATTCTCAGTCACGTTGCAGATCAGGGACCCCCAGCGGGCAATGCTCTGCCTGGGCCCCACTCGGCCATGCTGGCAGGCCCCAACTGGCCTGTGTTATAGCTTGTACCATGTTCGGTGGTTCCTGAGTTCTTGTACCATGCCCAAGAAGAATGAGGATATGCTGCACATTGAAGGATGAGGAGGGCAGAAAAGAATTTTATTGAGTGTTGAAAATAACGTTCAGTAAGGGGGGATGTGGGGTTGGTCTTCCTACCCAAGGTGGGTAAGTTCCTCCATATGGCTGGGTCCAGGGCCTTTTATGGACTCAGAATGCAGAGTGAGTGCTGATTGGTTTGTGAGTATCCAATAAAGGTTAAAGGAAGACACCACTCAATGTTAGGCACAACAGTGTAGAAAAACCAATTAGGAAAGGGTAGGTAAATGCAAAATAGGTAAAGGGTGGGGACCAATCAGAGGAAAGCGTGCCAAACGGGAAGACAAGTCCTCAACCTGGTCCAAAGATTTAACCTGTAGCTTGGCTTTCAGGCTTTAAACTGTCCTTGGCTTGGAGGTAGGGTTTCGCTGGGGACCTGCCCCATCTGCCTGGGCGTTGACTGCCTCCTGCTGCTGTCATGCCCACTTTCTAAAGAAGTACATCTAAGTGCCGTTAGGATAAGGATAAGGACAAGGACAAAGACCAGTCTTAACTGCTTCCTGCTGACAGGAGGGCACTGTTTTGGGAAACGGTAGTCGGAGCTTCCTCAGAGGCCTATCTAAAGGTACCCAGCAGGAGGGACCATTGCCCGAGATTCTGGTTATATGAGCATTTGGAGTTTGATGGCCTCAAGGTGAAAAGAGACAAACTGAGTTATTAGAGGACATGAATCAAAATGAAACAAAGGGAAAAGGACAGCTCAAAAATCCCAAGGCTGCCGGCATGCATGATAACTAGTGGTTATAGTTAAGCCTGCTAAGAGTAAGTGCATGGGACTTGGCTTTGGTTGGCTCCCTTGGTCTTATTTTCCCAAAAGAGGAAACCTCTGGGTTATAAGCACCCTATTTACTCCCATCACCTGGCAGAATTTGCACAATAATTAGAACTAGGATATTGGTCCAGATTTTTCATTACCCATCCCTTCTCTTTCTTCTGAGCTGCAGCCAGAGATCACTGGTTGCTTCACAAGAATAAGCAGGGTTAGTCTAAAATGTAAGCAAAAACTTAAAAACAACGGATGACATGAGAATTTAATGACTACTGCATGGTGAGTTTTGAAACATATTTTTTCTCTCTTTTGTCCTCATATTTGTCAAAAACAAATCATGATATGACTGAGTTGTTTGCAAAATAAACTTTAGTCTCACACTTGGCCAGATTATTTGCATAAAGTGCAGCAAGAATAATTATTTTTCACATGAGCTTTTAAAATTTGCTTTGATAGAGCTGTATTCCACAAGGAATCTCAGATAGGACTTTTTAAAGCCGAGCCCAGCCATGGGTTTTTACCCTCAACTACCTATGAGTTGGATAACTTCCTCTTATAGAGGTTTCAAGATAACATGGGGTTCCTGGGCCTATTAGAAAGTGACATTCTTTACTCACCTCAGGTTAAGAACCCTGTACAGGATTGTGTTGACAAGGTATGAAAGCCAGTTTTCTCAAGGGACTTTTACTGGGTCTGCAAATCAAGCTTGATTCTTCAAAGGGAAGCACAACTTTCCAGTCAACGCCTTGGCAAAACAGCCAGCCACTTTCTACAATTGCATCCTGTTGCAAAAGAAAATGGATTGTTATTGCACTGATGCAAAACAACTATATTGCCATAAGTTAAGATTACTCACAAATAGTTTCCAAATTCTAGAGAGACCAGGCAAAGAGAAACAAACATGCTCCAAATTTTGTTCATAGGAGTATAACTTACTCAACTATTAAAGGCTGTAAATAGCTCAAAATAAAAGTTTCCTTGACTCCGAAAAACAAAACAAGGAACACCAACATTTTAAGCAAAAAGTTAGAAAGATTACTTCAGTTTTCTATCAGTTCAGTCCATTCCATTAATTCTTGTTCTACTTGATATTCATGAACATTTCAGCTCTTTATGAGTTCTGTATGTTTTCTTCTATTCCAGTGTCACAATCACCAAAGTTATCAGAAACCTGCATTTGGGAGCACCTGTCAAAGTCCTATAACTGATTATAAACCATCTTTTGAAAAGAATCAAAGCAAGGCAACAATTGTCTGTGAATGACAAAATGTCTTCAGGGTAGTTATAGTCAAAAACATGATTGACAAATAAATTTGGCTATTTCTGTGGTTTATAATAACTTAATAACTTTGATTATGATTGATAGCATATACTCAGAAATTAGAATTTTAGAAATCCCATACAATTTTGGAACACATATTAATATTATTCACTAAAATATAACCTAAAGAAGATTAAACATTATTTTGGCAATTCCATGTAACTAAACATGTCAAATAATCCTAATTACCTTTATTTTGGATACTCCAGGGGCCCTCTGTAGCATCCAGTAGTTAGGGGTCAGAAAAGACAACCTTGAAACTGAAGTTTGATTTTGGGAAGGCTGTCAAATACTTTAAAGGTTTAAAACACTTACTTATTTATGTATTAGCTAAAGTGATGCCTCAAAAATTTTAAAACAAGGCAAGAGCTTTTACTCGTTAGCAGGGAAGACTCAGTTTTCAAAAAAAAAAAAAAAAAATCTGTCTCTTGTCCTCTCCTTCTTTTCGTCAGTAGTTTATTCACAAGGCAAACAAAAATCTTGTATTATCCTTTACTATTATATGAAAATCCTGTTCACAGGAGAGAAAGCCAAACTCTACTCTTGCATTAGTTTACTAATAATGTCAACCCCAAATTTTTAATGAAACATTGTAGATAATTTTATCCGATCTTAACAAGTTTGACTATGAGGTGAGATTCTTGTAAACCTTTCATACTCTTTACCAATTTTTGTTAAATATGTTCACACACAGAGTTTCTTTTACAAGATTTTTAAAAACCTTCCACCACTTATTTAAGTCTTTAGCTTTATCTTATCTAAACAATCGTTTAACCCTCTAAACAAGGCAAAACTTTACATTCCCATGCCTTCTTATTATCTTTTACTAAAAATACTTTTTGCTTTTCTGACACACTTTGCATGTAAATCTATTTTCAGTAGTGTCAATTACATGTTATAATGGCAACTCTTAGAAATTTTTAATTTTAATGTAAAACCTGATAAGTTATTTTAATCATGTGGTAGGCACAGATAAGGTCTGACTCTTTCCAGCATAATTAGGGGTGTGATTAACTCCATATGTCCCAGGCTTTACCAAATTGTAAAGCAGGCAAGTTGAACAGTTCTCAAAAGTCAAAGAAGCAGTTTATAAACTTGAAACATTTAGCAAATCTAGTATCTGACCCGCATAATTTATACCACATATTTACATTTTGAAGACACTTGTATTTTACCAATTATCTTTAAAATTGTTTTTATTTCTCAAAGATTAAAGTCATGTGAACTAAAAGGCATTACAGCTTTTATTTTTCCTTCAAAAAATATTTGATCTAAGTGCTCATTTTTAAGCCAGTTAATTAAAGCTCCTGTTTATATAACCATCACAAACAACACATATATGATTACACAGACAGACAGAAGAAGATCTAGCAGTTGTGAGATTTTTTCATTTGCCAATCTCCTGATTGGATTACTGGCCTCAGAGTGGACTCCTTCAAGAAGCAGGGCTAGGAAAGCATGCGGTTTCTGGGACCAAATAAACAGGCAAACCTGGACGACAAAAACAGATTTTGAGAGTGATCTATCTGCTTTTATTCCTGGGGTTCCATGAGGAAAACAGAAGGTATTTCCTAAAATAAGGTCCTTGGTGCCTTCTCTGTTTTCTCCAAGGAGTCCCATGTTGTCTGAAATTGTCTTAGGGCCTCTCTTGTGTGCACCAAGAGTGGCAAGACAAAATGCAGAAAAATAATTCAGTTGACTGAGAAAAAAACCTTTTCCAGAAAAATAAGTTCCAAGAAGAGAAAAAAAACATAAAGGCCTTTAAAAGTACCTATAGCTTGGATGTCCACTTCTAATTAAGCTCAGCACTCTTTAAGAAAATTCTTTAAATCTCTTGTTACCCAACTTTAGTCTTGCCAAGTGGCCAATATTTCTGGCTTTTGAAGTAACCTCACAGGTGAAACCAACAAGCCTCAACTAAAGTCATGAGTTAACCACAAGTGTATGAGGTATTTTCAAAGAGGTGGTAAGCACTTTTCACAAAATCTAGCATCTTTAAAGGTAGCTCAGAGAAAGGAAGATTTAAGAGAGGAAGCTAGAAGTTGTTCATGGAGGGGAAGAGAATCAGCAAATGGTAAAATCACACGTATATTAACCAGAAAGTACTCATTCCCTAAGCCAGGATTGAACCTGGGCCACCACTGTAAAACGGCGGAGACCAAAAGAAAGTACTGCCACGTGGTTATGTGGTCAAGCTCCCAAGGATGTAAAACAAGATGGAGAACTACAGCAAAGTTTGTTACTGACCAGTTTGCTGGGCTGGCCTGAACAGCAGGATTATACAGTGGTAGCACCCCATTCTATCCTAAAGTGCCCTTCTTTATGACAGAACCACACAGAAAGATACACAAAGCACACCAGATTGGCTACAGCTTAATACTAGCCTCACAAATCCTTGTTTCCATTTACAGAGTATATAAACAGTGATTTTATCATTCATTTTACTGGTTTGCACAGGGAGAGAGAGGTCAGAAGTCTGACTAGTGAAAAAAAAAGTTTACCCTTTTGCTGGCATGTCAGGCTTCTGGGTTCCTTTCCCCCAACCTCAATTTTAAGCTAAGCAGTTTAAGGTTTGGGGATGCATCCAAGGCGAGTGTCCTATGGTATGGGAACACAATCACCCACCCAGAAAGGGAGGACAGAGGAGGAAAAAAGAAAAATAAGGTGTTTTTTCAAAGGAATCCCAGTGATTCGGGAGGCATTTGAGAGAAGTAAAGACTGAAGGTGATTAGTGATCCATCCAGAAAGAGGGGAACAAGGTGTCCCTAGTTCTTTTCACTTCCCAGTGAATGCCCGAGGCACATGAGAGAGAGAAAAAAGAGGCATCCCCCTTCCTTCTTCCATCCTTATATCCCTGAGTCCCAGCGACCTTGGCAGGGTGCTGCCCATGGGTGCCAATGCATGTTTCACTCATGTTAACAGGTGGCCTGGGGAGTGAGCATTAGCTGCACTCACCCACACACTGCCTGTCCCTGCTGCTGTAGGTAACTTTTGAGTTCCCCAGACTTCATATATGTCATGGATACTAGTGTGACCTCTATCGATGAAATAGGGTGGGGGGTGCTAATTAGCAGGAATTAGTCATGCTCACCTGTGCTGTGCCCCTTGACTTCCACTGTCATCTGCCTCTGGATCCCTTAGATCCAGTTTTCCTTACCTGGGCTTCAACCAGAAGCATGGAATTGAGTTTGGGGCAAAACTGTATCTTGGGAGGGCTCATGGACTCGTTAAGACCCAGGCGGCCCCGGCCGGACTGCAGCCTGTAGCCGGTGGGGTTGGTCCTCCGCTGCTGCCTCACCATGAGTTAAAGGCTAAGGGGAAGCTGTGGAGCTGGGTCCTCCTCAAACAAGGGAGAGAAAAGGGGGCCCCGTGAATTGGGGTCCTGGCCTAGTAGGACACCTTTCCAAAGGAAAAACACCTCTCACATAGGAAAGCTCCCTGTATTTGCAGGGTTGTGTTAACTCCTGACACGGTGTAGAAAAGAAAAACAACAGCTGGAAGGTGCCTGGAGGAAAAAAAAACAACCCTTGCTCTGTGCAAATGGGCTCCTTCAACACGGGAAAAACGTTCAGTTGTATCCTCCTTCCAGTTCAGACTGAGCCGGACCCTCAGCCAGGGGAGGAAAGACTCTGTGGGCCATGGTGGGAGGGGGCAGAGGGTGGAAACACTGGCTAGTTGGCCCCACAGGGCTCCCGGCCCCTAAGATCACCCTGGGCCTGGGCGGCAGCTGCGGCTCACTCCCACCCTGTGTGGCCATTGGACGCAGCACGTGCATGCGGTGGACACGGGCACCCACCCCAGCCGGGAGGGGAGGCAGGCAGGGAGCCACTGTGTACCTGTCCATCCATCATGCGTGCCTGCGGCCATTAGGACGGGGGTGGAGAATGTGCCGCTAAGAAGAAACAGAAATCGCATTGTTCTGAATTGCGGATCTGATGGCTGGACCAAATGCTCATTCTATCTAGTAATAACTCTGCAGTTTGTAGCAATACCCTTAACATTTTAAACAAAGAGAGGGGAGCCATTTCAAACCATGAAAGAAGGAAGGAAAAATACCATAGAAAAGTGTGGGGTCTTGGCCAACACCCTGATGGGCAGCCGGGGACAGAGCCACTCTAGGGGCCTCCCGGCAACACCAGGAGTGGCCTTGGCCAGATGCCTTCAGTTGCCCCAGGACCTTATTCCAATCCCAGGTGACAGCTAGACCTCTGTGAAGGAAAACAAAACCAACACTCCTTTCACCCAAAAGAGAGAGAGAGGTGGCAGGGTCCCATCCTGTCCTCTTTAAGGTGCCATTCCTTCCTAATTGGCTCACCAGTTTCGGTGCCTCCTCTGCCTTCAGAAAAAAGTTTGACGACAAGAGGTCTCAGAAAAAGGTGAAGAGGTTAAGTCTTCATTTACTCACCCTTCAGGGAGAGCCTCCAAAATGATGCAGGATTTTTGTTCTCAGTCACTTTGCAAGCCTGGCACCCCCAGGCAGCAACTCCGCACAGAGGCCTCACTCAGCCACGCGGGTGTGCCCCGGCTCACCTGTGTTATAGCTTGTACCCACACTGGCAGTTCCCGGGCTCTTGCATTGTGCCTGGGAAGAATGAGAAGACGCTGAACACTGAAGGATGATGAGGGCAGAGAAGAATTGTACTGAGCATTGAAAATGGTCATCAGCCGAAAGGGAACGTGGGGTTGGTCCCCCTACGGAAGACAGGAAAGTCCCCATGTGTGGCTGGGTCTGGAGCCTTTTGTGGACTCAGAATGGGGAGTGTGTGCTGACTGGTTTGTGAGTATGCAGAAAGGTTTAAAGTGAAGACACCACTCAAAGGTGGGCACGACAGTGTAGAAAAACCAATTAGGAGAGGGTGGGTATGTATAAAACAGGTGAAGGGTGGGGACCAATTGGGGGAAAGCTGAACTGCAAGACAAGTTCTCAATCTGGTCCAAGGATTTAACTCGTAACTTGGTTTTAAGGCTTTAAAATGTCTTTGGTTTGAATGTGGGATTTTACCAGGGTCTCGCCCCATCTGCCTGGACATTTGGCTGCCTCCTGCTGCTCTCAAAACATAGATTTACTGGGCTCTAAGATCTCAGGGAAATGCAGTCAAGCCCCTGCCACCTCCCTGCCCTTCTCGCTACAGGCCCCTCCATCATAAGGAAACATTCGTACTAACCCTCCTGAAAACCTCTTTGGAACAGCAGTTGTAGATGTGTGGTGAAGGGTCAGGCTTTTCAAGGATATGTCCAAAAGCTGGCATCACACCCCTCGGTGATTGAGACACCTGCCTCAGTCTCTCGCTTCTGCTGTCAGCCTTCACCAGCCTGTGTCTCAGCCACTGCACCACCCTTTCTACCAGCCCATGGGCTTCTTGGTAGCAGGGCCTGGATGTTGTCATGATTTGCTCCTGTTTCCTAACACACAGTGGCTACTTCATAAACAGCTGGGTAGGCATTTGAAGGGACAAACGAAACTAATGATGCACTGTCCTGCAGTTCAGGTGAAACCAGCCTCATCTAAACACATCTCTGGTGCGGAGACCCAGCTTTCTCTGCACAAGGGCCGCACAAGGGATCTGCCCGCTGCATTTAATTCCAGCAGAAGGTCCACCTTTCGTAAGCTCAGCTGATGAAAGAAAATTTTTAAAACATGACATTTTACTGTAGTCTCATGTGCTACGGAGTAAACAATTTATTCAACAAACATGACGTGCAAAGATTTGATTCTCCCATGTTCTCTGACAGGGCTGCCCTGAGGGCTTCGCTATTTCCTCACAAAAGTCCAGTTTTGTGAGAGACTGAGAGGCATGGGTGACAGGGAGTGAACGTAACCACGCCCTGCAGGTGCCAAAGTCACAGGGACCGAAAATGACCTCACCCTGCAGACAACCAAAGTCACAGGGACCGAAAATGACCTCACTCGGCAGACAACCAAAGTGACGGGGAGTGAAGACTCCACGGGAGACTGGAGGAGCCGAGCCGCAGCTCTTGCCACCCAGCGAGGCTAATGAACGTGCACTTCATACATCGAACCTCTCCCCAGTTTTCTTCTTCTGGGCCCGCTGGCTCATCCTCCTCTGCCCACACCCCCTCAGCTTCCGCTTTCAGCTGCCCAGCAGGCCAGCTGCTATGCTATGCTCCGCAGAACCCAGAATTAGCCGCACGTGCAGCCCTGCTTTCCTCCGGCCACATTTACATGGCTGTATCCTCCTTCTGGTTCAGACTGAGCTGGACCCCTCGGCCAAGAGAGAACCCCGAATTAGCCACGTGAGCAGCCCTGCTTTCCTCCAGCGAGCCCGCGGTTTGGGTGCCATCCTGGTGCAGGTGTGCACTGAGCACCTACAGAGAACCAGGCTCACTCCTGTGCTGGAAGAAAGACGTCATCCCTGCCCTCAGGGAGCTCTCATGAAATAACACTGCTCGGCCGGGCGCGGTGGCTCAAGCCTGTAATCCCGGCACTTTGGGAGGCCGAGACGGGCAGATCACGAGGTCAGGAGATCGAGACCATCCTGGCTAACACGGTGAAACCCCGTCTCTACTAAAAAATACAAAAAGCTAGCCGGGCGAGGTGGCGGGCGCCTGTAGTCCCAGCTACTCGGGAGGCTGAGGCAGGAGAATGGCGGGAACCCAGGAGGCGGAGCTTGCAGTGAGCTGAGATCCGGCCACTGCACTCCAGCCTGGGTGACAGAGCAAGACTCTGTCTCAAAAAAAAGAAGAAATAACACTGCTCCACCACAGGACAGCCCCTTCTTATGCATGCAATTATATGAGTTCCGAGAGTGCAAAATCAGCACTCACAGGAGGACGCTAAGGCTCGGAAGATGTCGGGCACCTGCCCGAGCGTAACAGGTGGGTACTGATCCGAGGGACTCATGTCCAGCACCATAGGAAACCCATGCAATAGGCCAGAGACAGCCAATGCTCTGTCCACTGTTTTCCTCCCCATCGGGCTCTGCCTTCTGATGGGAGAGACATGTCCATCCTAAAACCCTTTCCTATTTTCCCTACGACCCAGTGAAGTTCCTGAAAGTCTGCATCAGACACTCGGTCAGGGTGCCGGGTGTTGTGGGTGTGTTACGTGCCGCCTTTCTATGTGACAAATAAATTTTGTTTAGATTATCGTATCCTACAGTGATAAACCCTACCTTGGCTCTGTGATTACATCCCTCACCTAGTCCTGAAGATCGACACCAAACTGCCCCAGACATTCTGAGATGCCTCCATATTCTCATTTTTCCCTGTCCTTTTTTCCAACGCCATTCCAAAAGACTGCCAAAATCTTGACAGCAAGGGTGTTTTTCTCTTTGGTGATGATTTTCTAAGTCACGTTATCTTTTTCTTTCTGTGGGGGTGGTGGGAGGAGGAATGGGGAAAGCCCTCATCTTTCCTTTTGATAAGGACGACTCATATTTAATGGAAAATTGTGACAGATTCCAGTTCGACTTTTGCCTGATTCCTAGACATAGAAAATATCATCATGATAATTTATATAAGCAAAGATGTAGTGCCAGCATTTAAATAACGCCATTGCAGTTCAGGTGGGTTCCCTTCCTTTAGTATCTGATGAGCACATAAAGGGGCGGCCGGATGACAACAGCATCAGCTGCTCACTGACTGCATGGCCGCTGGACCACATCTGCTGAGCCATGCCTGAGGCCGGTGATCAGCAGAACCCACAACCTGCAATGCAGAAAACAGAGCCTGCACTCAGGCAGACCGGCCACGGGCTGGGTGGGCGTGTATTCTCCCTCAGCCTGTGACCCCGAGCACATCACGCGTACCCTGGAACCTGAGTCTCCTTCCTGTACGAGGTTGTTACCGGGAATTCCATGAAACAGCCCCTTGAAACAATCCCGTAAAGGACACACCGTTGTGAACCATGGCTGTGTTAGAGCCTGGTTGAAGTTACTTTTCAGTGTATTTTATTTTACCTCGGCTGGATGTCTTGTGAATTTCCTCTCCATGCTAAACACTACAGATTAACAACAACTTCCAGATGAGTATGGGAGGAGAAAGAATCCCATTTTATGTGGAGACACCGTCCCCTGCTTGGGGAGGGTTGTGCGTATGGGAGGAGAAAGAATCCCATTTTATGTGGAGACACTGTCCCCTGCTTGGGGAGGGTTGTGCGTATGGGAGGAGAAACAATCCCATTTTATGTGGAGACACCATCCCCCACTTGGGGAGGGCTCTGTGTGTCTGTTTCGGCAGTTAAATGGTGAATAACAGGCAGTACATGAAAAGAGATGAGAGAATCACTCGATTTGGAGTGAAAGGCACTGATTAAAGCATGCCATCCAGACAGAAGGAATCATTCTGCAAGATGGAATGCGGGGAGACTCGCAGCCCAGGGACCCTGCGGGAAGAGGCCCACGACGGCCACGCGGACAGTGCACGTGGGGTCAGATAGCACGCCTGCTTCTGCATCCAGGGTCAGAGGCAAACCTTGCCTTGGCCTGGAGTCTAAGCAAAGCACAAGGAAACTGGATGAGAAACAGACTTATCATGAGGTCAAGGAGAAAATGACCACAGCCTGCAGGCAAGCAAAGTTGGGCTCCTGAAGAAAACACTCCAGTAAGAAGTCAGGGTCATTTGTTTACTGATCCACAGAGCGCCAGACTCAGGACCCCACGAGGCTGGACCAGCCACTGGCTGCAGCTCTGACTCGAGGCAGGGACGCCATCCATGCCGCTTTGCTTCCAAATCCTGAACTCAGAACCTCAGCTTCTCTCTGGTTATAACAGTCCACGTTCCCACTCACATCCCGTGCCAGGTCTCGTCTTCACGCTCTCTTGGAATCTCTCTTTCCTCTCCCAGAGCCTCACTGCTTCCTGGCCTCACGTCTTCATTCCTGTCTTTTGAGCCCTTGACCCTCACCTTACTCTGATTCCTGCAACAACTTCTCTCTGGCTTCGCCTGCTTTGAAACTTTCAATCTAGAAATAACCCATTTCCTCGACTTTATTTGCCCGACTAAGACACTGCCCAGACCAGTCAGTCACTGCAAAGTATCAGCCTTGAGGCAGTCAGGGAAGGCTTTCCACAAGTCAAAAGAGATTCACTGTGAATGACCTTTGTTCTCAGATTAGAGCTCTCTTAAATGTTAGTGTCAAAATAAATGCTGTTAGGTGATGTCATGTTAATAGTCTATGGGAGATTTCTAAAGTTTCTTTCTTTTTGCAGTGGTTGTTTTTCTCAGCCTTGCTTTGAAAAATAAATGGCAACATTTTTCATTTCTCCACATTTTCTGTTTTATTTGCTCAAAAATATCCAGTAGTGTGAGATCCCTTGGACTAAACAACATCCATTTTGGTTCGACTCAACAAACAGTTGAACAGCTGCTATGAGTAAATCTTTCTGCTGGGCCCTGGAGAGGTCAAAACAAATGAGACATAATTGCTGGCCTTGAGAGGTCCTAGAAGAAAAGACATAAAAGGATCATTGCAATTCAGCGAGAGAAGTGCTAGAATCATATTAGCAGAAGCATAACAAGGGTGTGGGCGCACACACAAGGAAGTAGCCACATCTGTACAGAGAAGATAGGGGCAGTTTGCTAGACAAGAGGAGCTCCAAAAATATATATAATAAATGAACATGAATGTGTCAGAAAACAGGCCCATGAACATATAAGAAATTTTTATATGATCTTTAAAGCAGAAGGGAAAGAATTGTCTACCTACTGAATTGGGCTAGGAAAATTAACTTTTTACAAAAAAAAAAGATAAATTTTCATCTTTAGCTCACTACTACATACCAAAATGCAGATAAATACTAGTTTTTTCAATTACCTAGTGCTGCACAACAAACTAGCACTCCAAAACTCAATTGTTTAAAACCACCACTTTAATCAGGAATCTGAGACGAGCTTAGCTGGATGTCTAGTCCCTTCCCCATGGATATGTTGACTCAAGGATATGGAGTTCACTTTAAAGACGTCTGAGATCCACTGGCCTAGAACTTCTCTCTGTGGTTAAGCTCAGCAATGACATAAACAGCAGCTGACCTTTGTCTAAGGTAATAAAGATGCTGAAAAGAACAAGAAGAAATTATTGCTCCTGGGGAGTTCACCTAAAAAAGAGAAAAGACACAAAAGTCATTTCAAAACATGGTGGAAAGTTGGTGACGTCTTGGTCAGCAGCTCAGCCAGGTCCTTGGCCAGAGCCCTTGGTCCCTCTCTGTGGCCTCTGCAATGCTGCTTGGGCTTCCTCAGATCATGGCCATTTTCTCATATGGTTGGTGGGAAACAGAAAAGCTGCCTGTCCCTATGACACTTCTGTCATATTCTGTGGGACACCAGACCCAGGGAAAGGAGCTTTGATCCCACCTCCCAAGGCCAGCAGTAGCAGGTTTTCACCCTTGTCCAGTCTCCACTGCACTCAAACTCTGTGAGTGCAGGTGATTGGATTCGGTCCACCTTTGTCATGTCTACACTTCCAGTGCCGGAAATTGTGCCTGGCACAGCTGTGATGGACACAATAATGGCCCTCTTGGATGTCCACATCCTAATTCCTGAAACTTGTGAACACATCATGTTACATGGAAAATGGACATTACGGATGCTAATCAGCTAACTTCGATATGGCAGAGCATCCTGGACCTTCCAGGTGGACCCAAAGTCATCACGTGAGTTCTTGGCAGTAGAAGAAGAAGGGACAGAAGATTGAGTGAGAGGGATGTGTCATGAGGCTTGCCCTCGACCCCATGCCCACTGAGCACCTGGAGGAAGGTGCTGGGGGCCGAGGGTCAGCAGCCTCTGAAGCTGGGAGTGAATCTTCGCTTAGAGCCAGCAAGAGACATCACAGCCCCAGTTCTACATCTGCAACGAGCTGCCTTTCACAAAAATGTGAATGAGGAAAAGACTTCTGCCTGGGGCCTCCAGGAAGCAGCACAGTTGGCTGCTGGCCTGACCTTAGTCCAGGCAGACCTATACAGGACACTGGCCTCCAGTACTGCAAGGTAATCTGAGTGTTATCTGAGCCCCGACGTATGAGGCAATCTGTTACAGCAGCAAGAGGAAACTAATACAGCACTTAAGAGTTGCTAAATAATTTTTAAAATCTAGTGTAAAAATTAAAACCCTAGAAGTACTAGAAGTGTGGGCTAATATGTTTATAAAGTTGAGATAGAAAGACCTTTCCTAAGAAAGCCACAGAAAGAGAAGGCACACAGGAACGTGGTTGGGGCAGGGAGCATCCTCTTCCCACGGGCACACACTGTCTTCTCCACACCCCACCACCCTGCCTCCTCCACATCCCGCAAAAGCCAAACAAAGCCTCTGGAATCTGAATCCATTCAAGGCATTGATGGGGGCAGCAGAGGGGTCTTTCACAGCCCTGGAAGCTCAAAGCAGCGGTGGGAAGGAAAACCAGATGCGCTGAGGGCTCCAGGGACCGCTCAGCACAGCTCTGAGTGTGGCCAGAAAGAAGCCAGGCGGGGCAGTGTTACACCTGTTCTCAGGTGAGACTGGGTGACATCTCGGGGTGTGGAGGGCAATTTTTCCCGGGGTGCGGAGAGTGAGCTCATCTGCAAGGTGGCTGGGAGCCTGGTGCTGGTGGAGGCGGGCAGGGAAGGGACCCGCAGTTCTGCCCTCAGCTGGTGTCCCTGCTCTCCTCCCTGCCCTCTGTTGCCAAACCTTACACCCGCTGGCTCCTGGAAGTTGGCAGCTGAGCCGGCCAGGGTTCTGTTAGAGAGGCAGAGCTGGCAACACCAAATGAACATCTGTTATCAAGGCAGCATGCACCTTGACAACAGATGCATGAGGGCCTGAGGGCTGCCCCTCTCACTCCATGATGAGCCTCAAGGGAAGTGGGTGAGAGCAGGAAGCAGAGAGGGAGACTGAAGCCCACGGTAGTCTGGCCCCATCCAGCTTCCATGACCTATGAGCTGGAGCCTACAGCAGGAGCTTACATCTTCTGCCTGGAGCTTGAAGGCCTGGCCCAGGCTCAGAAAAAGCAAAGAAACAGGAGGTGGGGGCTCAGCTCTCAGATGCTGCCCCCAAGGCGAGTGTCAGAGGACAACAGAGAGAGGAAGGGGAGGAGGGGAGAGGAGGGAGCCAGGAAAGAGGGAAAGGAGGGGGAGGGAAAGAGAGGAAGGGGAGGAAGAGAAGAGGAGATGGGCTTGACCCTTCTGCCTCCCATATCCCAGGCAAAGTCTCCCTCCAGTAACCAACTTCCCCCAAGATTCTTTAAAGCAGGGCTGTCCAATCTTTGGGCTTCCCTGGGCCACACTGGAAAAAGAATTATCTTGGGCCACACATACAATCTACTAACACTAATGACTGCTGATGAGCTAAAAGAAAAAATCACCAAAAAACTCCTAATGTTTTAAGAAAGTTTACGCGTTTGTGTTCGGCCGCATTCAAAGCCATCCTGGGCTGTGTGCAAGTTGGATAAGCTTGCTTTAAAGGAAGGGAACCCTGCCTGTCTCCGCTGAGTGGAGCTACACTGCACACGGTCTTAAAGACCCTTGGACCCCTCGTGTCTGCAGAGTGACTCTAAGCCCCTTGCCTTCAGGGAGCTCCCCTTGCTCCCTGCTGTGCTCCGAGCCTCTGGGGGCTGTGCAGCCGCAGGAGCAGATGCATGAGCAGTGAGCACAGGCATGCAGCGCTGGGGCCAAGACAGGTGGGCAGAGTCACCATCCATAGCTCCGGGACCCTCCTTCAACGGGCTATTTTTGTCCCAGCGTAATTGTCTATTTCCTGATTACAAGAATAGTACAAGAGTGCTTTGTCTCCTGAAGTTTTTCCACCAACAACAGATTGTGAACGTCTTCTAATGTCTACAGTTGGTCCCCAGCCCTTCCCCTGTTCCTGGCCATCTCCCCATCCTTGGCATTAGGAAGGCAGCATGGAATACACTTACCCTCTGATGATGCCTCCTCTCCCTTGGTTACAAATTGAGTTTCTTAGTGAAGCATGTTTTAAGATCAGCCCTGAGTCTCAGCAGATTCATCTATGCCCTGAAGACAAGAATCTGACCTAGAGAGGAACATGAGGGTTGAGGCTCGTGTTTCACCTCTGCAGATGGCTCTAAAACAAGTTCTCTAATTGACACCCCTTTGGGATTCACACCCCATTGGGATTCACACCCCACTAGGATTCACACTCTATTGGGATTCATACCCCATTGGGATTCACACCCTATTGGGAATCACACCCCATGGGATTCACACTCCACTGGGATTCACACCCTATTGGGATTCACACCCCATTGGGATTCACACTCTATTGGGATTCACACCCCATTGGGATTCACACCCTATTGGGAATCACACCCCATGGGATTCACACTCCACTGGGATTCACACTCTATTGGGATTCACACCCCATGGGATTCATACCCCACTGGGATTCACACCCCATGGGATTCACACCCCATTGGGAGGGTGTACTTGTCCCCCACATTTCTAACTCAGGCAGCAGGATACAGGAAGAAGGCGTTTCATTTATGTGGGTTTGGGCTATAGTCCCGAAAGACACACTCCCAAACACCATAATCCTGAAAGTTAATCCCAAAAGACCAAAATTCCAAAAATATAATTCTGGAAAAATAATTTTTTTAATGGTTTAAAAGACATTTATTTACACTTTTAAAAGGGGATTTGAGACATGGTATGAAAACATGATGGAACATTTCACAAGCCACTTTACATAATAAAATAGGCAAAAATAACATATTTTTGCAAGCATAAACATTCAGGTACACACAGGTATAAGCTATGAACCAACGACAGTCACACAGGTATAAGCTATGAACCAATGAACTATACTCATAAAGAAATAGGTCAAAAAGGAACTGTGTAAATGCATAACGCTGAGGCTGGTGATTGTGGGCACCCAGCTGTACACCTGTGGGCATCTGAAACACCATGAGGGACAACCTGAGTGTGCTGAGGAGATCAGAACTGCAACGGGTCACCACCAGCTCACATGCAGCTGCCCAAAGAGCTGAGATCTCCAGAAAGTTTCTCTCTCACAAATGCAGATGTACAAAAAGGGCGTCTCCTCATTTACAGAGGAAGTTTCAATGTTTTTACGTACCTGCACAATGCTTACACACCAAGTCAGCATTACGATAATATACTTTCATGAAATGAAATCTGCAAAAAAAAAAAAAAAATGCATAAAACAAATTAGAACTCTCTCAAAGTCTTTACACAATGTATACATCCAGGACTGGAAATGATGTGAAGATGAAATATATAGTGAATTCTAATAAATTATGCTGACAACTTAAGATAGTGGGGGAAATAGATAAAAAACAGATAAACTAAAAGTAAATTGACATATGAAGAAGCATATGACAGGAATGGGCAATGGGCAATTGCATGGAGATAGCGCATTAGATCTAGCTGACTTTCACGGTCATGAACTGTATTTTGAATCTTGCATTGCGATGAGTGGTGGCTTTTTGCTTTTAGGGCATGGCTCCCCTTGGAGAATACGTTCACATTCACTTTCTATGTGGTGCTGCTCTTTTTGAAATCCTATGATTTGATGTGTGCTGACATAAACATTTCCTATTAAATTTTCCCACCTTCTGTCCCATGCTTTTATGTTGCTTTGGATACCTGGACATCCATGATGCCTGCACTCATCAACAGGCCACAGATTTGGCAGAAACAATACTGGTGATAGAACAGCAGCACTGCTGTGTAAGCATCTTCTTATCCTACCCTGAACATGATTCTTTTTGAGCCGGTTGGTAACTTCACTGGCTTCTGCAGGCAAATGTGGCTTTAATTCATGAAGAGCTCCTGGAGTGTCATTGGCTGGAAGGAACGCCAACGCAGGTAAATGACGACTGGCTGGAAGGAACGCCAACGCAGGCAAATGACGACTGGATGGAAGGAACACCAATGCAGGCAAATGACGACTGGCTGGAAGGAATGTCAATGCAAGCAAATGACACATTTTTAAAGTGAAGTTTCATCATTGCCATATCAAGTGGCCAATCTACTCAGCTGAATTTTTCACCAAACACAAATTAATTCAATAACAAGGTAATAGCTCTACCTAGCACGATGCAACTAACGGGACGCAACTGTCCTGACTACAACCAAAGCACACTAACCCCTTCCCCGGAATTCAGCTTTCAGGATTTCAGCATTTGGGATTTTGATCTTTCAGGATTTATTTTTGGGACTCTAGACTTTAGGAATTTTTGATCTTTCAGGATTTCAACATTTGGGATTATGGTATTTATTTGTCTTTCAGGATTACAATCAGTACCACATTTGGGCTATGCATTGTTTTTACTGGTAAAGTTAAACGTGTTTTCATATGTTGTTTCATATGCATCTATTCTATAGTAAATTACCTCATCCTGTGCCACGTTTAAGTTTTTAACGTGATGTCCATTGTTTTCTTCCTTGTTAGTTTCTCTTATAAATACTTTTTACCAGGCTGCTCTTGATTTTTCACTGTTTTTCACATGAAAACTTTAGAATTGTACCTATTCAAGCCTAAATCTTTCCCTTTATCACATAATTGGTTGAGTCAGACATAGAAAAAGTCTTTCCCACTTAAGATTATACAAAGATTAATTCATATTTTCTTCTACCACTTTTATATTTTATTTTCTAACATTTACATTTTTAGTCCCCATGGAATTTAGTTTGGATATAAGGTATGTATCAGATTCTAATTTCATTTTATTAATTATTATTATTAACTACTTAGTCATTTTATGCAATACTGTTTATAAAATAAGCCCTCCTTTTCACATTGATGTGAGATATCATCTTAATTTCACACTAAATTTCTGTTTATTCTTGAAAGTATTTCTAGACTTTTTTTTTTCCATTTCTGTAGCTTTTTAAAACTTTTTAATTTTTATTTTACTTGACTTTTAGAGATGGGATCTCTCTCTGTCACCCAGGCTGCAGTATAGTGGAGCCATCATAGCTCACTGCAGCCTCAAACTACTGTGCTCAAGTGATCCTCCCACCTCATCCTCCTGAGTAGCTGGGACTATAGACATGAGTCATCTCACCCAGCCCTCTGTGGCATTCTTTAATGCATTAATTAGACACTTTAAAACTTATTTGATAGTATGAATATTACAGTATTTTATTTTTCCAGAGGAACTGCAGATTATTTTTGTCATTATCTCCTAAAAATTTATTTGAATCATAAAAATGCTTACATGTCAATTTAAAGAAAATGAAAATCCTTATGATACGTCTTCTACATTTATTTTAACATTTTTCACTCAATTTTTATATGTTCCTGATAAAATATTTTTAACTTTCTTGTTATGGTTACTCCTAATACTTTTAAATTGTTATCATGAATAGTTTTATTAGAGTTTATGCTTATTACAAGTATGTAAAGATTTTTATTTAGCTCACTTATTTGCGCTAATAATTTTTCATTTAGATCTCTTCAGCTTTCCACGTAGCTTGCTGTACCATTTTCAAATGCCAAAAGCCTGTTTTCTTAGTTCTTGTGTTATATGCGACTTGCTTCTCTTCTCTTACTTATCAAATTCTCTAAAACATGTCAGGCTGCTCTGGCCTTTGCTCTAAGTTTAGTGCCAGTGCCTCTAGAGTCTCAATGGTGACTATGATATTGTCTGATAGATTCAGATAAATATTGCCTATTAAGATGGAAAAGTACTCTATAATATTCATGAAGTAAGATTGTGAATCTTTCTAAACGCTTTCTTGGAAACTGTCAAGATGATCATAAGTTGTGAATTGTATTAATATACTTCCTAATACTGGACACCTTTTGTTCCTGGAATAAAAGCAGCTTTGTCATAATATATGCATATTTTTTAATGAGCTGATTTACTAATATTCCATTGCAAATATGTTGTCTTTGTAGTCTTAAATGCAGTTGCTATTGCCAGGGTAATCAGTTGTTGTATTTTAAAATTATTATTATTTTTAACTGACATAAAAATTATACATATTTATGTGGTAGAGAGTGATATTTTGATAGATGTATACAATGTGTAAAGACCAAATCAAGGTAATTCATCACCTCAAGCATTTATTGTTTTTGATACCCCTAAGGCTATAGGTGTTTTCAAACAGAATGTTTACTAACTTCTAAAAGCATTACAGGCTCTACCACAAAGCCACCTAAAAGACTAAGATTGTTTTGTGGAGAACTTTATGATGATAATTGTGGGGTTGTTTTCTTGCTGTTATTGTTTTGGTTTTGCCAGCTCTTTCAAATTCTTCAAGGTTCTTGGTTAACTCATGTTAACTCACATATTGATCTAGTTTTATCATTGTTTAAAACAGGAGGGTAAAACTGCTAGTTACCCCATCATGGCTATGAACAAAAGTCTCTTATACATATTTTTAGGTGACCAAATGGATGGGTTGCCACTGGGTGAATGTCGGGAGTGCACCTTTTAGAAGATATGCATGTGTTCATCCTCCGTAGATTCTCTCAAATAATTTTCTAAAATTATTACTGGTTCAAATACCTTCATTTTCAGTTATATCACTGACAATGTCAAATTATCTCTACAAGCAACTCTTATTCAAGGAGAGTATTTTATCAATTTGTTTTCTGAGTCAACATGACTCATGAGAACTTCCTCTCATCTTTGCACCTGAACATCTTGGCTAGTAGGCAGTTCTACAGAGTATTTTTCTCTTATTATCTGATCGTGTTTCACCTTATCTCCTGGAATTTATTGTTGCAGAGATGGCTGCTAGGTAATCTGTTATTATCTGTTTTTAATTACTTTGTTTTTTATCAGAATGTTGAATACAACTTCTGCTGGAATGTGTTTTTCTGTAACTATTTTTCTATTAATTTGGCCCATGAAGTTCTTTCGCTGTCCAGAAATGTGCACACGTGTACACACACACACACACACACACACACACACAGAACATATCTCCTCCATGACACCTCCCGCCGTGCCTGGCTCTGTGCGTCTTGGCCTCACACATTTTCCTCTTGAGTTTCCTAATGCTCAGGCACAACCCTCACTGCCGTATCCTTCTCTTAGTCTGTCGCAGTCACTGACGGGCTGGGCTTGCAGCATTGTTAATCATGCTCACACTGCATCCAACAGATAATATCTTTCAGATGGCCAATGTCAGTTTTATTCTAGAGCTTCCTTTCTTTAATAACTTCCACTTTTATTTTAAATTCAGGGAGTGTATGGGCAGGTTTGTTCACAGGTATACTGAAAGACGCTGAGGTTCAAGGTGTGAATGATCTCATCATCCGAGTAATGAGCACAGAACCCAGCAGAGGTTCCTTCAACCCTGGCCTCCCTCCCTCCTGCCAGCGGTCCCCAGTGTCTGCTGTTCCCATCCTCATGTCCACATGTACTCTGTGTTCAGCTCCCACTTGAGGGTGAGGACATGTGGTATTCAGTTTTCTGTTCCTGCCTGAACTCGCTTGGGGTCATGGCCTCCAGCTGCGTCCACGTTGTTGCAAAGCCATGATCTCCTTCTTCGTTATGGCTGCAGAGTTAGTTAGTGTTCCATGGTGTCTCTGTACTAATGTTTCTTTATCCAGTTCATTGCTCACAGACACCTCAGTTGATTCCATGTATTTGCTCTTGTGAATAGTGCAGCAGTGAACATATGGGTGCATATGTCTTCTTGGTAAAACAATTTATCTTCCTTTGGGTATAATACCAAATGATGAGATTGTTGAGTGGAACGGTAGCCCTGTCCAAAACTTCCTTTTATCATTTCACAACATTTCCATCTCAGTAGGTTTCTCTATTTTTAGCTGACATATCTTCTTATATTTTATTAACAATTTTTTTTTTCCTGAGGCAGAGTCTTGATCTGTCTTCCAGGCTGGGGTGCAATGGCATGATCTCAGCTCACTGCAACCTCAGCCTCCTGGGTTCAGGCAATTCTTCTGCCTCAACCTACCAAGTAGCTGGAATTACAGGCATGCATCACCACACCTGGCTATATTTTTGTATTTTTAGTAGAGACAGGGATTTGCCATGTTGGCCAGGCTGGTCTCTAATTCCTGACCTCAGGTGAGCCACCTGCCTCGGCCTCCCAAAGTGCTAGGATTACATGCATGAGCCATCATGCCCGGCCAATGGTTTCTGGAAATAATTTTCTGCATTTTAGAGAATATCTAACACATTCTTTCCCTTTGCACCTAAATATTTTAGCTGTAAAAATTTTTACATTTCTACATTTTTATTTAGATATCTTTGTAACAGGCTCAAATAATACTGTTTTCCCCTTTTTATTTATTCATAAACAAGGTCATTTTGGGTACACTTCATGTGGTTATAACAAGAATAAGTGCATTTTCCTTAGTCTCACTCTCTGTCCATTAGCAAAATGGTTAAAATCCTTTCTCAAACATAACAGGACAGAAAGTGAGGCAGGCAGGTTTAATGGTTGATTATAATTTTCAGCTTACCTTGTACATAGAAAACGACATTACCCGGGTTAAACACTTAGATGTCTTCCAAAAATTCACTCCTGTAACTTCACCACTTAGACTATCCTGGCTCACAAATGGTTTTCCTGTAATTTGCGTCAATGCATTTTCTAATGTTGGCAGTACTGTGTCACCTTCAGAAAATCACAGGAGAGAGAGAAGTTGGAAAGTCATCTGTCCTTCAGAATTCTACCTCGCACAGTTTCAAAGAAGTTTCGAGCGTGCGTTATTATGGATTGCTGCATGACGGATTACCCTAAAACTCTGTGGCTTAGAGCAACCAACACGTGTCATCTCATAGTTCATGTAGGCCAAGAAACCACAGCGCTTCTCCACCGGGCTTCTCTGCGGGAACTCTGGTTAGGCCCCTCCTCAGATTGCAGCGGCTGCCAGCAAGGGCCCTGTTCTCTTTTGAGGATTGAGCAGAGAAGAGGCCTCGTGTGGAGTTCACAAAGATGGCTGACGGGATGAGGCTCAGCTCCTTCGTGGCTACTGGAAGGAGGCCTTCAGTCCTTGCCCACGCTGCAAGGAGGTCTTCACAGTGCTGCTCACAACAGGTACATGTGTTTCCCCAGCATAAGATCTGAGAGCACAAAAGAGAGCCCTAGCAAGGGAAGGCCTCAGATGGTAGTCGCATGCGTTTTAAAATCTAATGTGCAAATCACATCCCTGTTTTTCTTTACTGTGGCCATACTCTCTTCATTAGAAGTGAGTGGGTGAGACCATCAGTCTGGGGTGAATATTGCCTAGAATTGGGCACCCCTGAGATGGAGGGGGCTGTCTTCAAGGCTGCACCTCTTTCTGGTTACTTCTGTGGTCTGGTCAGGAACGCATCGGAGAAGATCTATGAAGCCATGAAGCAGCTTCCCACTGCTTTTTTCAGGTACAACTGCCAAGAACTAAAACTGGGGCCTTCTATGAAGAAGACTAAAGCCTTGGTTGTCTCTTCTTAATTTATCTTCATCACCACTGGTATTTATAACTGCAAGGTTTTGGTGTTAGACGGTCTGTTGGTCTGAATTTTTGACGTCAAGAATTTCTGTCTTTAATTATATTTGCTGTAATGTTGGATGTAAAACATTGCATGGATCTTGCTAGCCAGACATGACTTTAAACGTCTTGCATTCTTATTTTTTTCTCTAGTTCACTTTTGAACTAAATGTGCTTCCTAAGGAAAAACTAGAATTAGGATTAGAAATATAAATCTGTATATGTGTATGGTCTAGGAAGGACTCAAAGCAATGCTAAAAAGTATGTACATAATTTTAGGGGTGAGTTTGACGTTTACTTGTTTGTATGTAATCACATAATGTGATCCCAAATCCCAAATAGGATAAAGTCGTATTTGACTTAAGTATGAGGGCAAATGTGGCAACTTAAGTGCCCCCAGATGTTTTGCTAAATTAAAAACATAAGGCACATATGTTTAGAGTCTTATTTAGCCAGAATATATACTACAGTTGTTATGAATATCATAAAATTACAGTAATATTATGAAACAGAGAGAAGAAAATTGTTTGACACAGTGGTGACTCCACGGATCGGACCCATTAGCGTGTAGTTAGTGTGTACCTGTGTTGACAAAGGCAAAAAATGCAGCAACAAGTGTGGTTATTGACAGGCAGAAACATTTATCCCTGTGTTTCCTGCCTAACAGTGCAGGAAACAACAGATTCACGACATGATCAGCAGTAACATTCTTTCCGTAAAAATGAAGAGAGGGCATGCTGGAGCTCAGGTTTAAACCCGGAAGCCTGGCCCTGGACTCCTGCTCGCTCTTAATCTGCTCGGACCCCGGACTCGCGCCCCTGATCCGCTCTGACCCCGGACTTGGGCTCCTGGTCCGCTCTGACCCTGGACTCGTGCTCCTGACCCTGGACTCGCACTCCTGATCCGCTCAGACGTGCCACCTCCATCCAAAGCTGGGGAGAGGGGCACGACGAGAATTTGCTGACTTCATTAACAGATCACGAATGTTTGAATGAGTGGATAAACCAGATACTGTTTTAAACAAAAGCTAAATCAACTTAGAGATACTATCTTTTCTTTGGAAGATTCTTATTCAAATAAATGTTGCCTGCAGAAAAAAAAACCTTCCTTGTGTTATTTTTCACACACACAAAATCATGGTAGTGCCATTTTAAGGGTAAAAGTTGAGAAAAGGCATCATCACTACTGAAAACGACTTTGACGTGTGCAGAGTATTTCTCCTCACCCTCATCCTTTATCCAAGTCCAAAACCTCAGCTGTGTGTAGCGTTCCCAGTCACCTCCTAAGACTTCTGGTGCTGGAAGCAAGGCCAGAGCTCCTGCTGAATTACGGCCGGAAAAATCCACTCTCCTCAAGTTTTTGCCATGTGGTGGGCTGAAGGCCTCTCTGCTCCAGCATCGAAAAGGCCAGCACATCTCCCTTGGCGGCTTTAAAGCTTTTATAAAGTGGAAAATATTTTGCTTCCTTGGACTGTGCAAGCTATAGAGAGTGAAAGATGTTGCTCTTACATTTGGGTGCAGTACATTTATTTTTCTGCAGATGGTAATCTCTTAAATCAGTGTGAATTTAAAGAGTTTCAGATTCTCAATTTAACAATGTCATAATAAAAATGTGTGTTTTTAAATCAATATTTTGAGTAAAGCATCTGTTCAACTTTATTATAATCATACACGTTTCTCTGCATTTCATTATCTTTCCCAAAATGTTACACGTTTTAAGTTTCAAATAAGAAGTGGAAAAAAATTAAGTTAATTTTTCCTCCTTCCTGAGAAAGAAGAACTGAAAGTAGCTAAGGAACTAAAACAAGGCATAGCTGCCACTTCCAGGTTTTCAGTTGCAGCCAGGGCTCACTTCTGCACACTCCCTTATAGCACACGGAAAAATAAAAACCTCTTACAGCCAGGACTGTCTGAACATTGATGCTTTTAATTGCTATCTCAAGTAGTTCCACAACATGTCCAAAAATTGTTAATAAGATGTTGGATTAGATGATTCTGACTAATGGCCTATTGAAACTCGGACTTGAAATGAGATTTTCATAATTTTTCATTGCTTTCCAAACAAAATAAAACTTGGTAGAACTACTAAAACTGTCCTGAAAGCCTTTATTGCAGCATGTTAGGTTTTGTTTTCTTTGATTTTCCCTTTGGCCATTAAAAGAATCATTTTGTTTTTTCAGGGGCTACTCCCATATTGGCTGAGCCCATCCAATATGAACGTTTGCACTGATAAAACTGGAAATGAAAGAGAATAAAGGCCAGGCACAGTAATTCAGGTTTCAATTTTTTTTTTTAACTAATATTATTTTACTTTGAGGAGTACATTAATTTTTCAAGAGGTTTGATTTGATAAATGGTTCTTTGCAATTGCTTTGCCAGATGACAGCAAACTGACATAGGGCTGGGATGGATTAAGGTGGGCAAGAAGGAAAATTCTGCTAAATATAATTTTGCAAGAGACAAGTTTCAAAACCAGAATATATTTTCTAAGAAATTTTTGAACTAGGTTGAAATAATGAGTAGTAAAGAACTTAAAAATTTATATTTCCATCCAACTAATTTTATGACATTTTGCTCAAGGATTATTTATTTTTATAACCCCAAATACTCTCTGGTAGGTACATTAGGTCCAGGTCTATACATCCAAGGTGCATGAGCAATTTGCTAAGAAAATCAGGCAGACAACATGGGTGATAACTTGGGCCCTAACGTGAGAGTTCTGACCTGAAGTAACAAGTCTAGAGCCTCTTGCTGCTCACACCCCAGACTGTTTAAGCTCCAAGTGACTCTGGCTTTTGCAAGGAGCTGGGATTTTATTCAGGGACTCTGGGCAGGGCTTGTCTTTCTTCTCCCAGATGGAGAAATGGGCTTTTAATAATTCACCTCTAAGCATAACAATGTAGTTTGTTTTTATTCTATTCTTTAAAAATTTTTTTTTTTAGATTTTGAAAATTGAGGTTAAATATACACAACTTAAAGTTCACCATGATAATCATTTAAAGTATACAACTAAGTGCGTTTAGGACACTCACAGTGTGGTGCGGCCTCAGCTCTCACTCGTTCTCAAGCATTTTTGTCACCCTGAAGGAAACTCTGTGGTCATTAAGTACTAACTCCTCATTCCTCGCCCCTGGCAGACACAAATCTGCTTCCTGTCTCTACGGATTTGCCTATGTGGGATATTTCATAGAAATGTGGTCAGATCAGATGTGTTTCTGTGTGTCTGGCTTGTTTCACTTCCCACATCGCTTTTGAGGTGCATCCATGTTGTGTCATGTATCAGTACTTCACCTCTCTATTGTTTTCCAATTATTTATTATGGTAAAATACACATAAAGTAAAATCTGCCATCTTAACCATTTTTGAGTGCACAGTTCAGTGGCATTAAGTACATTCATATTGCTGTGCAGCCATCACCACCATTTATATCCAGACCTCTTTTCATCCTATAAAACCGATACCTTGTCCCCATTAAACACTAACTCCCTAACCTCCAGACCCAGCCCCTGGCACCCACCATTACACTCTCTGTCTCTATGATTTTAACTACTCTAACAACCTCATACAAGTAGAATTATATACTATTTGTCCTTTAATATAAACTAATAACCTGGTAAAAGAATGGGCTAAAACTTTAATAGTTGTTGTCTTCTATTCTTAATTTGCTAAGTGTTTGTATCAGAATGATTGCAGTTTACTGTATATCACTTTTATGTAAATAAAGTTGTTGAAAAAATAATCAAAACTTGTGGGTTGTAGCTAAACAGTGCAAGAGAGAAATTTATACATATTTTATAATACCTATAGATGTATACACACACACACAGGAGGTAGAAAAAGTTGAAAAATAATTATCTACCCTTCCACATCAAGAAGCTAAAAAAGAAATAACAAACTGGAAAAAAAGAGACAATCATAAAATAAAGAACAGAAGTCAATATGTTATCAGCAGCGAGCCCAGGTGGGGTCCATGGTCCTCTATTCTTATCTTCTTGGAAGAAAGAATTCAGCCAAGAGACGGTAGATTTAAGGCAGAAGTGAAAGTTTACAGAAGTAAAAGAAAGTACACTTGGCAGGACCAAGCGGGCACTCGAAAGGGTCCCACAATCTTTGGCTTGGGGCTCTTACAGATTTGCTATTTCCTGTTTTTTTCCTGGTCTCTTCCCCTTGTCTTTTCCCTTGGGTGGGCTGTTGGCTGATCCCCACATGCTCAGTTACTTGCCAGTATCTGGGAGGGGTCACATGCATCATTTGGTAGCTGAAGTTATGTGTATGTTTTCTTAGGGAAATTTTCCCTTACTGGTCTAGCTCCCGCAGAGGAAGGTCATATACTGGTCAGACTTCACCATTTCACCCCTTTCTGCACATGCCTGGACACATTTTAAGTTCTCATTGGGAAGTTGTTGCCCACAAGCTCAAGACGTTCCCTGTTTGTTGGGAAATATTCACTCCCTGGCACCAGCCGTGACCACCTACCATTCCTAAAGAGGCTGCCTGACAATTGCATGACAGCTGCCTGGCTAGACGTTCCCTGGGGCCCTGTCCTGTCCTTCCCTCTCTGCCTGTCCACCCTCTCTAGCAAATGCACTATGAAAGGTATTTAGTGTCTGCACTGGCCTGCTGTCTATTAACGACGTGAGGCGCTGTCTGACCTGAGAGGCCTCCTGGGCTTGTGTGTCCCATGGATGGAGGCTGGCGCTGCTTCTTTCAGACTGACGATGCTTATACGACCCCAGCAAGGAAAATTATCTGGACTCACAGACTTAGTCACTAATTTCCGGATGTTTAAGCTAAAGTTCAATAAAGAAAATAAATGCAGGATTCTAGAGACTGGGCAAACTTATAATTAAATCAAATGTTTTAAGGACCGGCTAAGTCATGGTACATCAAAGTCAGTAAACAGAATGTGGTAGCTCAAAATCAAGAAGAGGAAAGACTGGATGAATAAACCCCGTCTTTAGAACAGGGTAAATGTATCTTAAGTAAAATCACAAATGTTGACCGAAAAGCCTGACTCTTTAAAATGGGGAGGTTTTCTGCTTTTTCTGGATGTGTCCGTAAATGTCTCCATCCCTCTGTTCATCTTCATTACATTCTGTGCCTCCCCAGTGCCCAGGATTCAGTCTCCCCAGTTATTCTCAAATTATCAAAAAGGGCCCCTTGAAAAGGAACTGATTCTAAATTTTGTGCAAGAGAAGGCAAGATGATCATGGAAGTTCTTCTGTTGTTGTTTACTTTTTTTTCAACTAGGGTTGGGGGAGATATTCAAAGAGGTCTGGAGATACTGATGAAGGCATTATCTCGTAGAAGCCCCAAATGACTGGAGGGAAACAAATGATTACCTCTAATTCGAAGCAGTTTGTGAAAACACCTGAATTCCTGGGCTTAAGAGGGGCAAGCAGTAGAAAGTGTGCTGGAAAAATACTCTGTGGTCAAATAAATCAAAGGATGAATGCCCAGTTACAGAAAACATAATAAATGACAAAGTTGCTGGATACATGACCAAGCTTCAGACGTGGATTTCCAGGAATGAGACTTGTTATTATGATCCTTGGACCCAAGAGACCCAGATAAGAGAAGCCTGAAAAGTGCCTTTCTAAGCTGCTGGGAACCTGGAAGCAGATATCTGACTCAGCTTCCTCGTGACTCTGGCTCTGATTCCTGGTCCCAGTGAAGACTCAGCTTTGAGAGTACTGGTTGGGCTCAGGAGCAGGAAAGCTGGTGCCAGCAAGGTTCCTGTGCATGGAAGCCCCTGAAGGCTGTGGCGGGTTCATCAGAGTGGGGAGGTGACCCTCACGGAATGCAGAAACGCATTCTCCAGGGGCTTGAGGACCCCACCTCGTCTGGCCGTCCACACCAGCGGTGCTGCCCTGCCAGCCACAGCAAAGCCGAGGGGAGCTTTGCTGAGCCTCCCTGCCCTAGTCCCTGCCTTGTGTGGTGATCCCACTCCCCAAGAGCTTCCACATTGTTAGATACAACAGGGAAGTTAGTCTCATGCTGGAAGGTTGTTCTGGTGTGAGCTCTTCCCACAGATGAAGAGCTGCTTGAGTTCCCTGCTGTGTGCCCTTCCATAGAGAAGGAACCCCCTGGAGTCTCTAGCATGTGTCCTTCCCACAGAGGAGGAACCACTTGGAGTCCCCAGTGTGAGCTCTTCCCATAGATGAGGAGCCGCCTGGAGCCCCCGGTGTGAGTTGTTCCGATAGATCGCCCGGTGTGAGCTCTTCCCATAGATGAGGAACCCCCTGGAGTCCCCGGTGTGAGCTCTTCCCATAGATGAGGAACCCCCTGGAGTCCCCGGTGTGAGCTCTTCCCATAGATGAGGAACCCCCTGGAGTCCCCGGTGTGAGCTCTTCCCATAGACGAGGAGCTGCCTGGAGTTCCCGGTGTGAGCTCTTCCCACAGACGAGGAGCCGCCCGGAGTCCCCGGTGTGAGCTCTTCCCATAGATGAGGAACCCCCTGGAGTTCCCGGTGTGAGCTCTTCCCACAGACGAGGAACCACCTGGAGTCCCCGCTGTGAGCTCTTCCCATAGATGAGGAACCCCCTGGAGTCCCCGGTGTGAGCTCTTCCCATAGACGAGGAGCTGCCTGGAGTTCCCGGTGTGAGCTCTTCCCACAGACGAGGAGCCGCCTGGAGTCCCCGGTGTGAGCTCTTCCCATAGATGAGGAACCCCCTGGAGTCCCCGGTGTGAGCTCTTCCCATAGATGAGGAACCCCCTGGAGTCCCCGGTGTGAGCTCTTCCCACAGACGAGGAGCCGCCTGGAGTCCCCGGTGTGAGCTCTTCCCATAGATGAGGAACCCCCTGGAGTTCCCGGTGTGAGCTCTTCCCACAGACGAGGAACCACCTGGAGTCCCCGGTGTGAGCTCTTCCCATAGATGAGGAGCCGCCTGGAGTCCCCGGTGTGAGCTCTTCCCGTAGATGAGGAACCACCTGGAGTCCTCAGTGTGTACTCCTGACCAGTTGCCATGCAGCATTCCATGAGGACTATTGTGTAGTCAAATGGGGAGTCTCACAACTTAAAAGGACAGGGGGACCCTTACATCATTATATAAGACAGGCTTTCTACACAAGTGGGGAAAATAGAACTTTTTTTGTATGACAGAGTCTGAAACCACAGCCAGTCTTAGGATAAATGGGCACAGACTACGTTGTCAAAGGCTTGACATTTGGATCAGAACCAGCGCTTAGGTCGGGGCAGTGATTGTCCAGTATGTTTCATGTAAGCTGGTTCTGAGTGTTATTAAGACATTCCATGAAAACAACTGACCCATGACCAATATGTGCAGAAGATGCTGGTTCAGTAACCACCATAAAAATGCATGAGTCTGTTTGCTCTGAGATTTCTCAGCATTTGATCATGATAATCTGCACTGAACAATGCTCAATTCTATTGGCACCTCCTAAGAGACCAGTGTCCTGGGGCACACAGAACCCCAGTTGCCCACACATTTGGTCTACTCCTCCCCCCACTTCGGGCGAGAGGGCTTCTCTGCAATGGTCCAGTCTTGTCCCTTTGTGGTTGCCGGGTTACTCTCCATCACGTGCACGGAGGCTGTTCTGTGGGAGAGGGGTGTCCACAATGCAGAACCCCTGATGATGAGATTCCTTCTCACTTGCTGTCAGACGTGGATCTCACCTCCAACCAGACCATAACCTGGGACTGATTTTATGAGACTCCCACGAAGATGTCTCTAGGAACACATTGGCCTAAAATGCAAAGCACACGCCATTTCAGAGCTCATCTCTGTTACACAGATGACCAGGGAGAACCTCTCAAAGGTGAGGGCCAACACATGCAGCACCCACCAGCCGATTCAGAAAGGTAGGCACAAAGTCTTTTGGCAAATGTCAAACGTCAATGTTCCTAAGGAGAGTAAAGCTGGGACCAGGCAAACAGCACAGGCTGCATGGTCCACTGGGTCTTGGGGAGCAGAAGCTGTGAGATGGAGTCAAATGGGGCAAAGAGCCAGATGCAAAGGTGAGTGATGCAAGCAGGATGAGCCATCACCCCGGTGTGGAATGCAGCCTGGGGACGAATTTTCACAGGGTCTCTGCTGGCTCATATGGTCTCCTGGGCCTGCATTTCTCACACTGAGCAGCTGAGCAGGTGCACCAGCCGACCATGGAGAGAAGCACTGCAATCGCATTTTAGACAAGGGAGAAAGCGGTAAAGCTCCACCCCACTAACAATTGTAAGAATCTTCTTCCTTTTAGGAATTTTGAATTCTCCAAATGTGGGCCAGGCTGCTAACCAAACATAAATGGTACTGGACAAGGTTAAATCATGAAGTCAAAACTAGACCACATGGCATTATGCACTTGAGTTCTATGTTTTAAGATGGGCTTTGACTTTTCATGATCCAAGGTGATTTCCAGCCCCAGGTTATGTATTAAACATATGGCATATTGTGGTTTACAAAGCACTTTCCTATGATTATCTATTTAGAGCTTCACAACAACCATGCAAAGAAAGGAAATAAGTATTCCAGAGTCCTATAGGAGACCATTGTGCCAAAGAAGGCTTGGCTCATGCCTCTAATTCCAGCACTTTCAGAGGGCAAAGTGGGAGGATGGCTTGAGATCAGGGGTTCAGGACCAGCCTGAGCAACATAGTAACACCCTGCTTCTATAAAAGAATTTTTTTTTATTAGCCAAACGTGGTGGTGTGTATCTGTGGTCCCATCTACTCATGGTGGCTGAGATGGGAGGGTCACTTGAGCCTGGGAGGTAGATGCTGCAGTGAGCCCTGATTGCACCAATGCATTCCAGCCTGGGTAACAGAGCAAGACCCTGTATTTTCTACAGCATAGTTAGAGCATGTTAACAAATGTCAATTAGGACACTTCTACTTTTGGCCACAAAGTAATAGCTTTTATCAAAACATCAGCTTAATTCTCCAACCTTCAGCCATGAACAACTCTAAAAGCCAAAGAGGATGCATACACAGAAATAATGACAATATAAGGCTAGTTTTTGAGGGCACCCAAGGGCCGTCAAGGTAGGTAGGAACTGAAGGACCAAAAGCCACAAAAGAAGAGAAGTGGACTCAGGTGAGCATCACTTTTTGCTTTTGCTTTTCCCCTCAAGACATTTATAAATTGAAACCTAGAGAAAAGAGTCCAAACAGAAAGTAGTGGCCAGAGGCTTTGGTACTCTGGCTGGTTTGGGAGGATCCAAATTAAAGTTTAAGGATAAAAAGGAGGTCAGGACTTGAGTGGGAAAAGAGAAATGCAGAGGTTTATGCCCAAAATTCTGGGTCTACTTTTTCCCTGGGGCATTTGTTGGGTTCTAAGCTGTCATGAGAGACTTCTAGAAACCAGCATGGAACAGGAACTGGAAGGATAAAGCAGAAGCTGTTGTGCGGTGCTAGAGAAACAAAAGTTAGAGTTCAAAGTTTGACAAAGAGGAGAGGACTTGCCAAACACCTTGGGGTTTCAGTTGAGTTTCCAAAAGAACTATGCCCCAGAAATAATAGCCCAGTGCTTGCAAATAGCCCAGTGCTTGCAAAATCTAAAACTGGATAAAACTGGATCAAAATGACTTGCCAATATTCTATCTATTTGCAAGAAGAAAATTACATCTTTCATAGATAAAGATGAAAAATGCCAGGATGTCCATACTAGTCACACTAATGTCAACCATTCAATTAAAAACTACCAGCCATGCCAAAAAGCAGGACTGAAACAACTGAAAACCAAGAAGAAAAGCCTGATAATACAAATAGACCTACAAGTAACCTTAGCTGGGGACTTTAATAAAAGTTTAATTAGTATATCCAAGAAAATATAGAGAATTTGATTAAAGAACTGCAATAGATAATTATTCTAATTTAAAAATCGAGTAGCTAAAATTTAACATCAGTGGGTGGGTTTAATAGCAGTCAGACACAGCAAAAAAAAAGTGGAGTACTGGAAGATCAATCATTGGAAAAGATTCTGTCTAGCATCAAGAGAAAAAAATATAAAATTTTTAAAAGGCAAAAGGACATTTGCAGCAATATGAAAAATTAAACATTTGTATAAGTTGATTCCAGAAACAGAGGAGGAAGGGAGGGAGGGTGAAATGGGGGAGTGGGAAAAGAGAGAGAAAATATGAATATGAAAGCATTAGAAGCAGAATTAGACAAGAGACACTGGCTGAGATTTCCCCTAAAACAACAACAACAAAAGGCATGAAACCACAGATTAAGGCTCAAAAGATCTCAAGCAGGGCAGGTAGGAAGAAAGCCTCACCAAGTTACATCATAAGAAAGCCACTGAAACCCAAAGATGAAGAGAAAATCTTAAAAGCAGGCAGCCAGAAAAAAAGACATATTATCTTCAAGGCAACTATAATAAGACTGACAGCTGATGTTTCTGAGGGAAACCATGGCAGACAGAAGAAAATGGAAAGAATGTTGAAAGAGCTAAATGAAAACAACTGCCAATCTAGAATTCCACATCCCATAAAAATGTCCTTAAAAAAGGCTTTATGAAAAATAAAAGCTGATAGAATTTATCACCAACAGATATACATTAAGAGAAAAACACAAAGGGATTTCCTAGCATGAAAGAAAATCATCTGAAAAGGAGGAAAAAAATTATAGAGAAATAAAAAGCACTAGAAGGGTTAAACATGTTGGTAATTCTAAATTAATATTCAAACAAAAATAATATTATTATTCAGAGTTTGAAATATATGTAGCATTAAAATATATGTAAACAATTGCACAAAAGATGCTGGGAGTAGTGGATGAAGTTAATGTGCTAAGATTTTGCATAGTCCTAGGTATGGTAACAGTACTTAAGGATGCATATTGCGATGTCTAGAGTAACTACCTAAAGAATAACTAAAAATATATATAATTATCCAGCTAATACAGGGTAAGTTGAATAATTAAAGACACTTGATTAATTTGAAAGAGAGAAAGGAGGAATAATTAAAACAAATTGTTTTATACACAATTAGAATGATTGATTAATTTGAAAGAAAGAGACAAAGGAGGAATAATTAAAACAAATTGTTTTATATGCAATTAGAATGAGTCATCTGATTACAAGGTGAAAATTTTCAGATTAATAAGAAAGAAAAACTTAATATATGCTGTTTACAAAAGATGCAGCTTAAAATCAGAACAAAGAATATTTGAAAATTAAGAGATGGATAAAAGATATCCCATGCAGATACTAGCTAAAAGAAAGCTTATGCACCTATATTAATATTTGATAAACTTTAAGGCAAACATATCATTAGAGATAAAGATGTTTCATAAATATTAAAAAGGTTCAATTCAGTACAAAGATATACCAATCCTAAATTTTTATACACCCAATAAAATAACTCAAAATACCTGAAGCAAGAATTATCAGAAATAAACAAAGTAAAAAAGAATCCTTAAACCACAGGAGGATATTTTAAGATACCTCTGTCAGTAATCATTTGAACAATTTGCATAACAAACTTGACCTAATTGGCATGTGTAGAAACCTATCCCTAAAAACTTCAGAGCACACATTCCTTTCACATGCACATGGAGTACAGAATGTTCTCGGACCGCAGTGGAATTAAACTCAAAATTGAAAACAGAAAGAAAACTGAAAAATTATCAGATATTTTATAATAAAGTAACAATAGTAGAATCTTATAACGCAAATCAAAATTAGAATAACTAAGGAAAACACGACACCTCAACACAGGTGATGCACAGTTAGAACTGCACGTAGAGGAAAATTTCTAACCTTAAATGAATGCATTAAAAAAATGGAAGGCTGCAAAATCAAGGATCTAAGCTTATATCTTAAGAAATTAAACCAATACAAAATTAAACTAAAATAAAATATAAGCAATAAAATCATCATCAATATATGTGTAGGTAATAGAGATGAATTAACAACACCAAAGTATACAAATCATGTATTTCTATATTCTAGGGCACAAAAGTATATGTTTCCACATAGTAGCAACAACCAGTTAGGCCCCATAATGTGATGCTGCAGCAAACCAATTCCAGATGGCTAAAATTTCTTTTAAAATACCTGAAAACTAACAATATCAGTTGTTCATAAGGATGGGATGCAGCTGAAACTTGCATACTCTACTCCTGGGAATGTAAGTTGATCCTAGGAAAATGTTTTGCAGTATTTACGAAAACTATACAGATCATAACCCATGCCTTGGCAATTTCACTTCTAGATATGCACCCCAAATAATATAAATACATATTCATCAACACACATGCAAGCATGTTCACAGAAACTATTCATGACAGCCTATGACTGGAAACTACTCAAATATCCAACATCCTTAGACAAATCAGTTCGATGTGTAAATAGAATGTATTGCACAATAATAAAAAAGAAGAAAGACCTGCTTCATGTAACAACATAGAAGACTCTCACAGACATAATGGTGAATAAAATAAGTCACAAGATACTAACTATGGTATTGTTACATTTATAATAAGTAAAAGTAGGCAAAACAAATCTATTACCGTAAGAATCAGAATAATGGTTTCTCTCATGGGAAGTAGGTAGACTATTACTAAGACAGGCCAGGAAGCAGGCTTCTCGGGAATTGGTAATACTTTGTACCTTGAACCGCTGTATCTATGGTAACTACATTTGCAAAACTTTATCAAGCTACAGAATGTGCACCAAATATTAGTATATTTTACTGTTTAAAAAAGCAAAATGAAACAAACAAGTATCAGATCATTTCACCCTCCCTGTTTAAAACTACTTACCAGCTTCCATTTTAAAAATTTATGGTTATTCTCCAAGCTCATCTCACACCACACTCCCTCTTACCTTACCACACCTCAGCCTGAGGTCTGCTCCACCACAAACCCTGGATTCCCACTCTTCCTTTTTTTCTGAAATGTTCTTCTCACAACTTCTCTCACATGTCCAACTCTACTCTTTGGGTCTCAGCTCAAGTGGTATCTCATCACAGACACCTTCCCTGGCCACCATGTCTAAGTGGTCTGCTGCTGTGCTCCTCACTGGTCAGGGCCCCAGGGCAGCAGGGCCTCTGGCATCTTCATTGTTGGGTGCCCAGCATCTGGTAGTGCCTGCCACATGGAAGGAACACGTGAATATTTGTTGAAGGCATGAACCATTCCGATTCGCTCTCATATGTCCTTTAGTCCAATTTTCAATGACCTCTCTTTGTCTGTAACAGAGACTCTCGTCTCTCTTCTCCCTCTGGGATGAAGGCTCTGTTGGTGCAGGAATTGTGCTTGTTTTCTCAGTTTCTGTGTCTCGGTAGGGAGAGCAATGCACACATTCTGCTGAATAAATATTTTGAATGAAAGAATGAATGCATGAGTAAATAATTTGGCAGCTATGGTAAGGAAGTAAAAATTAAATGTTTTAACCAAGACTATATTAATCTGAGTTTTTTCCCTAAACTTGAGACTTATAGCTGCCTCTTTGTGCTACAATAAATGCTAAGAACATGCAAAGGTCCAAGCCACAGGGCCTGCCCTGTAGCAGCGTGAGGTTCAGAGGCAGGCAGAAGTGGGGAGGCCTGACTGCAGCTTGGCTGCTTCACCAAACACCGTGGGAACATGGCGTGGAGTGGAAGGGTTTCTTGAGAAAGCCTTGAGTCCTCAGAGCATCCCATCATGAACAAAACGAGCCAAGATGCTTCACACAGGAAATTTCCATAGTGGTGGGGACAAACCCAGTACTGATGCCCCAAGTCCCTAACGTTTAATTTCCGAATATAGTTTATAAGATAAAATCCAAGAGGACAAACTTGCCCAATTTATACAGAAAGGCTTTGTGAAGTGAAAGATGTAAGTAAAGCTAAGAGAATAAGTAAATTACCACCTGGTGTATTTTATGCCTTTGCTGATAATTAATAATTAGCTGACTTCAATGTGAACCTGATCTTCTTCAAACACTGAAAAACAACTTGAGTTATACTCCATGAAAAGGTTCTGAGTAGTATTTAATTAAAAATTTTAAAATCAGCCTTTAGAAAGTTTTGATGTTTATTTTATTATATCCCTGAAGCACAGCTCTTGGGATAGAAAAAGCATAGGGAGTAGCTGTGGGTTTTGAAACATTTTATTTCATCCTGAGCCTTTTCATTTTATTGTTTTGAGAGAGGGTCTCACTCTGTTACCCAAGCAAGTATGCAGTGGCACATTCAAGGCTGCTGGAAGAAAACATGGCACATACAATTTCCTATAAGTAGTTTGCTGGGAGAAAATAATATGTCAGCCATTTAGCAAGTACAAAATAATTTAACATTGAACAAATGACTGATGCTACCATCAGCTGTATAATTAGCAAGGTCCTCAAAAACAGCTACTGGACAGTTTCATGCATAGAATGCACATAACACAGTGATAACACGAAATCACAGAGTAATATCACAGACGCGTTAAACCTTCAAGGATTGTTGAAATATCACCAAGAATGTTCACTGAACTAACCTTAGTTTCTAAGGTTTATGCAATCACTTGAATTTTACTAGCCCTATCAATAGTTAAGAAACAAATTCAAAAATGGATTCCACCACTTCATAAGCAAACTTGCAATTTATAAATCCTGGAAATACAAGAAACGAACCAGTTGTAAAATCAGAGGATAACTTGGGATGAAACGAGGTCACTGGCCCATAGGGATTGTTTCCTCCAATGGAGCTTCACAACTCGTAAATGTGAAGAGGATTTCACTTCCAGCAACATGGTTTTGCTTTAAAATTCCAAGTAGGGATACCAGTGAGGTCCCCAAGGCTCGTCTTCACAGGGCCTTGCTCTCACACCCGGTCAGTGTCTGTCCCTGT
Organism: Macaca mulatta; assembly: GCF_049350105.2. Lineage (NCBI taxonomy): Eukaryota > Metazoa > Chordata > Mammalia > Primates > Cercopithecidae > Macaca > Macaca mulatta. The sequence continues at coordinate 2,612,173 of NC_133409.1, read as the reverse complement.
GCAGGGAGGAGGAGGTGCCAGACCAATCAGTGAGCCAAGAGTCTTTTGTGCTCAGGTTATGGGATTTGAAGACTGTGTTTTCTTTTTCTTTCTTTCTCTCTCTCTCTTTTCTTTTCTCTTTTTTATTTTTATTTTGAGGCAGGATCTCACACTGTCGCCCAGGTTAAAGTGCACGGGCGCAACCGTGGCTCACTGCAACCTCTGCCTCCCCAGCTCAAGCGATTCTCCTGCCTCAGATTCCCGAGTAAGTGGGACCACCAGGCCCAGCTAATTTTCATATTTTTAGTAGAGAGGGGGTTTCACCATGTTAGCCAGGCTGGTCTCAAACTCTTGGCCTCAGGTGATCTGCCCACCTAGGCCTCCCAAAGTGCTAGGACTACAGGCGTGAGTCACCACACCCAGTTGAGATAGTGTTTCCTTCTTGGGAAAACAAGGATCTTTCCCAAGTCTCCCACCTGCTGTGTAATTCCACCCAGTGTGTGTCTAGTTATCTCTTGCATTTTGCATGCTTAACATTTTGCTTTAGTCAACAGAGTCATGTGTCTGGAAGCTGCTGGAGTCCTTCTCACAAGATCTCCACCAGTGGGATGGGTGCGGCGAGCCAGAACCCACCTACCATTTGCAACTTCACCATTCAACAACTAGTGAAAGTTCCATTCCAAACACAATACCAGGCAGGAAAAGGCACCTGAGGGAGAGAAAGGAAGGGGCTGGGAAGAGGATGTCCCTCTGAGGGCCTCCGAAGGTGAGTGCAGGCTGCTTTTTAACGCCTGCTCCATATCCCTGCTTCTCTGGGGGAAGCAGATTTTGTGAACTTCCTCAGCAGAAGTCAACCCAGCGTCTACGCATGACCTGTGGTGGCTCCTGGAGGCTGAACATGGCAGCATCTCCTCCTTCTGAACCCTCCACTCCATCAGGGCCCCTTTGACCTTTCACCATCCTCCAAACCCTCCCTCATTGTCTACCTGGACCCATTGACCAGTTATGAGTTCTCAGTGATTTTTCTACTTAACTTTTCTTTATATGTGCCCACTGGGGACTCTCATAAATGCCTCCCTGCCTGCCATGGGTACCCGTCTGCTCTCAGATCTCTGTAAGCTTCGTTCACTCACAGCTGCTTCTCAGTAACAATGAGAAACGGCTTGTCCCGCCTTTGTGTCTGGACGTACTCTCTGGTCACCTGGACTTTGGCAGCATGTGAAGCCTGCTGGGCGTTTAGTGCCCCCATCACCCCAGTGGCCTGCGGAGCATCTGCTGTGGGCTTCCCAGCGGTGTTAGGACACACAGGGTGTGGAGACACGGCGGCAGTTCATCCTCCTGACCACCAGGTGGCTGTCACTTATATTTCCCCAGGAACAAAGAAGCGAGCCAGCATTAGAGAAAGCTTTTCTTTTCTCAAGATGATATTGCCAAGGTCTGAGCTAAATTCAATTCAGGACATGCTTGACCCGCGAATGTCTCCCTTAGTGTTTCTCTAACTAGAACAGGCAGATCAGACACATCATCAATTCACAGGAATTCATCCTCCTCCAAGAGAAGCTGAAATATTAGTTGTGTTTGCAGTTCCTTCCCTGGATAAGAAAATACATTCAGGTCAAAGATGACAGCATTTCTGAGTCTCAATGGTTTCTCATCCACAGAGTAGCCAGGTGTGTAGTAAAAATCTTCCCGTGCCCCCAAAATGTCTGACTTTTGTCCTCAGCTCCTGGGCGCTCCAGCGCCTCCTTCTGGGCGCTTTGGGCTTGCTGGATGGTGACGGTATGACTGAGTGGGGGCTCCAGGCCAGGCAGCAGCAGAGGCCCCGCAGGTTGACACACACGGAAGCCAAGGAAGTAGCTCATCTCGGGTCAAGCGTGATGGAAGTGCTGCCTCAGAGCTTCTCCTGGATGCCGCCCTGTGTGCTCCGGCCCTGGCTAATTTTATCTGTACCCTTGCCCTGTGATAAAGTGTCACAATGTGTACAGCAGCTCTCAGGGAATTCCACAAGTCCATCCAGTAAATCATTGAAGCTGAGGGTTGTTTTGGAAGCCTGGAACCTGCATTTGGGTAGACATGAGCATCCTGTTGGCAACATGTCCCCCAGCTTCATTGTTTAAACTCCTTGCACCAGGGTTATGTTTTGGAAAGATCAAATCTAATCATTTTTCTGCTCAAAACCCTCCAGTGGCTTCCATTGTCAAAGTCCTTCCATCATCCAAGTCCTTCCAGCATCCTACCATGGCCTCATTACAAGCCTGTGCCATGCCCCACCTGACAGTTCACATCTGAGCTCATCTCCGGTTGCCCCATTCCCTGACTCGGCCCCAGGGTCCCCCTGCCAATCCCTGGCCATGCTGAGTGTGTGCCTCCCACAGGGCCTTCATACCCATTCCTCTGCATGGATGCCCTTCCCCTCATCATCCAAACTGCCTGCCCCTCATATCCTCATATGTCCCCTAAATGTCATCCTGTCCTTGATGCCATGCCCAATAATTCTACATAGACGCCCCCAGTGGGTGCTCCATACCCTTTCCTGTTTGCTTTTCTCCAAACGCTCCTGACTCCACACTCTACACTGTTGTGCCTGGTGTCCTCCCTTCACTCGGAGGAGGCAGCTCCGTGAGCTTTGTTCACCACTCACCCAGCAGGTGGAATGGGGCCCACAGCAAGCACTCAGGAGCTACATTCTGAAGGCCTGAGTCGGCAGGTGCCCCCACTCTACAACACATTGCAGATGGAGAGAAATAAAACATGAAGAAAGGGCACTGCCTTTAATGAACCTAAAGCCAACCCGACCAAACACACATGTGTGTGCAATAACTGGGAGACAGCTGCCACGTGCGATCAGGCCCACATGTGATGGAACCCACGCGTTTGGAGATGAGGAGGCTGTGCCCTGGTACGGAGTGGTCTCAAAGTGCTCAGTAAACTCAGAGGGGGGTCTACTGAAACAGGAAAACAGAAAGTGGATTCATGACTTGAAACATGAAGGCTGAGGTTCAAAGAGTCACCATGGGAAATGTGACTGGGGGCTGACCGGCAGGGGAAAAGCATCACCAGAATGCGGGGACTGGCCAACAGTGAGGGCGAAAGAGCCTGCCACTCAAACAGGCTGCACCAAACAGAAGCAAAGGCGGCATCCACTGCTCTAGGACCTTTGAGATGGGAATAAACCAGAGTGTTTTGAGTCTAATTATTCAGAAAAATCAGAGTGATGCAGAATGGCAGAATTTTAAAACAGCAGTTTTCTACATCAAAGGAAGGGCACATTGGCTCTCTTTGGAGTACAGTTTTTAAAAAGTTGCTGAGGTAAACTCAGTGAAAATCCAGACAATGCTTACTCCCTGCAAATATGCAAAATAGCCAGTCTCGTCACTCACTTCATTAGGGCAAGAAAGGAAAAGAATTCCTCACTAGCAATTGAGATTTTCTGGCAAAATGCGAGGAGGAGAAAACTTTGACTCAGAATCCCCTCTGTTCAGCTAGGTGGGCCTGAAAATGTCCAGCTTGGCTCACTCAGAGCAGAGTCTCCGTGGACTTCCCAGGCTGTCCTTCCACTCAGAAGACAGAGAATGCCTTTCAGCGTTTCAAGGCGCCTTGGGTCTGTCCCCAGGGGGATGCGCACAGCTGTAGTTAGAGGAAGGGGCATTTCCTCCATTCTGCGGAGAAACCAGCTCACAGGAGGTTTTGACGCAGTGATTAGCATCCAGGAGATTATGAGAAACACGCATTTCTATGCTCTTCTCACGACCTCTGATGATGACCACATTATGCTGAGGCAGGAGGGGTTCACCCGGTCATTTTTCATCAGAAGAAAAGGAACATTTCTCCAGGAGCTCAGAGCTTCTCTGGCAGGTAGAAGGGAATGTGAACTCCATCCCGAGTGCAAGCACAATGACGACCTTCTAGAATGAAAAGGGGCATTGTTGCTGCAGAGCAGCTGGAGGGGTGAACAACACAAGAGACGCAAAGAGCCAATGTCTGTCCAGCCATGAGCCAAGGGCAGACTCTGCAGAAGGCCAGGGTCACACAGAGCACTCCAAGAGTGACTCCAGGAAAGACAGAATGATGCAGACCTGGGTCAAAAAGGCCGTGGGGTGACGCCATTGAACAACAGGATTTGGGTCAGAACGTTTACTAATGTTGAATCCCACTGAATACCTATCAATCAAAAATAGCAATTGAAGGTCAACATGATGAAAACCATAGGCAGAGGGGTGTGGGAGCACCTTCGGCGGGGTGTTGAGTCCATCCTGAATCTCGTCAAAGCAGAGGAAGGAGTGGGTGGGGGGCTGCCACTGACTCACTCACATCCCCATGCAACCCACATCCTGGGTCCTTTCCCTCCCGACAGGCGCGACGCCTTCCTGGGCAGCATGGGGTGTCACTCCTGCTGGAGGCGCTTCCTCCCACACCTGCTCCAGCATCGGTGAGACCCACCAGAAACCAGGAGCTACTGGCCGCCTCCTCCCCACTCTAGAAGCGATGCCACGGGAGGATCACCGGCTGTAGGTCCCTCGCATCGCGCCGGACACTCCCCGTGAGGACCAGATTCATGCGTGGCCATCCCCACGGGCCCTGTCGTCTACACGAGGCTGAGACCCAGCAGCCTCTTGTTCTCCATCCTCTCCCCTCCCCGGGTTCTCCTCCCCCGTCCCGTCCCGCATGAACTGCTGGGCTCACAGCTCCTCTCTGCTCCACTCCCTCCACATCTCCAGCTGGAGGAGAAAACCCACGGCCGGGGATGCCTCTGCGGTTCCACCCCGTACTCCCGCCCGCGATGCGAGGCTGCGAGTTCCCCTCAAAACTCGCAGGGCCTTTCTCCTCTGCTCGCGCCAGCGGCCTTCCTTAGATTCTCCACAGCACGTGGCTCTGCATGTCTCCATCTCCGACGCAGCTACATTCTCTGAAAGCTGACGCCTGACCTTGGCATCTCCTCAGCACTGCTCAGGCGCGGGCAGCGGCTGTGCCCTGCGAATATCCTCCAGGCGAGCCGGCTTGAGTCCAGCTCAGCAAATGGAAGTCCAAGGACCTCCCTATCTGTCTGGGAGGCGTCTAGGGGCGTCTGGGAGCGTGGGGAGGCAGCGGGGACCCTGGCCAGGCGCCTGGGAGTCTGTGGAAGGCATCTGGGAGCGCGTGGGGAGGCGTCTGGGAGTGTGTGGGGAGGTGTGTGGAGTGTGTCGGGAGGTGTCTGGAAGTGTTTGTCCATCAGAGCTATAAAATTGATATGTGAGCTATTAAAAGAAAAAAACTAGAAACTTCATTTGTCCCTTTACTGTGCTGATTGAGTTCTGCCAGAGCCACTGGAAGCTCCCGGTGAAACAGCCACAGTCCTCCAGCCTGTGCTTCCTGCAGGTCGTGCTCTGCTCCAGGATCTGGGTGGGCCCCAGCAGCCAGGAACATTGGGCACTGTCCCTTTACTGGATTCCTCTGGTGTCACTGTGCAGCACAGTACCTGCTGAGGCCTCGCCATGCCCAAGCACAGGGCTGAGCACAGGACACAGAGGTGCGAGTGGCCACACCTTCCACACCCACTCAGCACCTGCCTGCCTGCTGCCTGCTGCCTGCTGGGCCTCCTCACGAGGGCAGGGGCCTGAGGCAGGTCCTGGGTCCCAAGGGCCTGGGAGCAGAGTCTAGGCTTTGCAGGACTGAGCAGGTGGGGAGGGGGGAACAGGTCATCACCCCTGCAGCACTTTCTGGGAGAGCAAGTACCTGCGCTGGGAGAGAAGGGAGCAAAGCAGGTGGATCTGATAACTATTGGAAGGCAGAGTCAGGTCCCTGGGATTTAGAGTGTGATGGGACTGGGCTGAGAGACCGGAAGGACCCAGAGAGATTAAGTGAGAATCTCCCTCTGTCCCTAAACCTGTGCACTCGGGACATCTAAAAAGTCTCCGACTTAGAGCCAAGGACTGTGGGCTCCCTGTCTTAGAAACTGAAAGGAATATTCATCTACCTTTAAGCAAAGGCTTGTGTTTTTAAGTGAAATCATCTCAGATCCAGGAGAGAGGGCTGGAGGAGTGCAGAGGACTTGGGTGAACTCCTGGGTCTCCGGTGTCTTTCCCAGTAATGTCCGCTGTGTCCGCAGGGCAGGAGTTTCTGCTGCTTCTCCTGATCCCAACCTCTTGCCGCCTGGCGAGTTATTTCTGTTCTGATTCCCACCTGCGCCCTCCGCCCCAGGGCCTGTGTGGAGAAACAGGGGTGTCAAAAATGAATGAGACAGGACAAGGAGCAGCCCCTGTCTTGTTTTGCTTCTTTGGGACAAGTGAAGAGAAACAACAACAACAACAACAACAACAACAACAAAAAACCCTTTCCAGGCGAATGCCCTGGATTATTTTAGCAAACTCCACAGCTTTTGATAAACTTGGGCTGAGCATAAGGAAGCAAAGAGCAGTACATCTTTTTCACTTTCACAGCAGGCTTTCAGTGGGAGGGGAGGACAGGAGGCCCCAGAGGGGTCCGGGAGAAAGCAGAAGAAAGCGGAGTCGACATTTTCTGAAATGCCAAAGGTCCGGTCTCCACTTTAAACCTCTGCAGTTACAAAACAGAGGGCTGAGTCATCACTCCCATCAAGTCAGGGGAGGGGGGAGCCATTCAGAAGGCAGTTTTAATTTTTATTTTATCTTTTACTAAATATTGAGGATGGAAACCCCCAGCCTTTCCAACATGCATTTTCTCCAGTGGAGAGCTGGCAGACTGGGCCGTCTCTCTTGCCCTGCTTTTCATCTTCTCTGAGGTCTTTTGATCTTTCCCCTGAGTGGGCTCAAAAGGGATGATTCAATCTCCAAGAAGCCCAGCAATTACTTTCAGAAGGGTTAGGGAAACGTTTTCAGCCATTTCAGAAAGTTTAGAGTGGTTTTAGTTATGGAATCTGAACACAGTTCTAAATTTGCTGTGTATTCTAAATGATCTGTTCTTAAACAGATGTATTTTCCAAAGTGAATGCCACAATTTTCTGTGAACATATTCATGGATGTTTCAGAGAACAAAATTAATTCGTGGTCTAAAGTATTTGGGAAACCATGGGTTAAACAAAATAAAACAGCTTTCTTAGCTGTGCTGTGGCAGTAGGGTGCTGGTGGGGCCTTCTACTCCTTTGATAGCCGAATCTGCACCACAAAGCTCTAATAGGGAGGCACATTTCCCAAAGGCAGCAGAGCCTGCAGTGAGGTGCCTGCTGTGCGGGGAGGGGCAGATGGCTGGTGTCAGGGTGAGGGTGAGCCCTTGCCTTCACAGAAGATGTCCACATGGTGGTTCTGGACAAGCCTCTTTCTTTCTCTCAGCCGCTCCTCTTCCCCTGAAGGAAGTCTTCGTCCCACTTCTCAGGGCTGCCATGAGCTCAGAGGAGGATGCGTGGCTTGTGAGGTGCTCTCGGCAGCCACGGTTGTCCTCGCTGGTATATGGAGCTTGCACCACACCGTGAGTGGGGCAGACACAGGCTTCCCACAACAAAACTCCTAGGCAGAAAGCAGAGAGTAGGAAGCAGCATCATTGGCCCCGAGAAATGATGGATCTTGCCCTCAGCAGCCCCGCTCCTGCAGCCAGAGGGGAGCGTCCCTCCCCGTTGTTCTCCAGCCCCAGGCTCCTCTCTCCTGAGGCTCATGTTCTCTGCGGCCGCATCACAGGGCACTGGGCAGCTTTGGCTGTGTCCTGTCCACAGGCCTGAGGACCCAGGGGCACTTTTACACTTCACAGCCACAAGCAGTCCAGGCTTTACCTGACGACACAAGCCCCTGACAGCCGCGTGGGCTCCTGGTTGGTTTGCTTCCGCCGCCCCTATCCCAAGGAGCCCACAGGATGGCTGCTGTGTCTTTGCCTCCCTTGCACAGTCATTTGTGAAAAGACCACACTTTCCATCTCATCTCTGCAACAAGACTGAGTCCTTTTTTTTTTCTTGCCAAGTGAGAAGTCTTGCTTTGTCATTGAAAGACTTTAAAATTTTATTTCTGATTGTCTGGAATCTAGAAGTGATTAATTCTTCCAGCACTTCAAGACCTCACATTACTTGGACTCTTTCTATTTTCTGTCACTTCTATTTGGAAACCAGCAAATTCCATCCTGGCCTCCTTTCTTTTTTATCCCGCTTTGCTAAAGCACAAAACCCAGCACACATGGGAGCAGGCGTTTCAACTTTGATGGGCACCACAGTCATCTGAAGGGTTATTAGAACACAGATTTATGCAACCACAGTTTCTGACCTGGGGGTCTGGGGTGGGCCCAAAACTTTGCATTTTTAATTTTCCAGGTAACACCGACGCTGCTGGTCTGAGGACTATAGTTGAGGTGCCCTGGCCTTTGAGCTGTGGGTTTAGGTGGTAGAGTCCTATTTCCAAGCAATTTCAGATGACAGTTTTACCAGATATTTGCCAGTGTGTGGTATGGGTCCAAATCTGTTTTCCAGATGAGTGATTTCCCTTTGAGTTGTGTTTCAAGGCCAAGGCCCCTCATGTCTCCTGGTTCCACCATCTTCAAGGGCCCCAAGGCCACTGGGCTCATCTGATCTGAGCTGCAGAAGGGTACAGGGCATGGGGCTGTGTCTTGGGGGCTTTGAAGTTGGCCCTAAGAGTAGTACACGTCACATCCACCATATATCACGGCCCAAACTCCACACCAGGTTGCAAGGGAATCTTTGGTTCAGAAACAGAGCCTGTTACCTGAAGAAAGAGGGGAGAGCTTGGTGAGCACCTGCCTACCTGCTACAGGGCAAGGGAAGGCCAGGTAGCCTTTGGACAGGCCCCACAGTGTAGTAGGAGCTTGCAGCTAGGCTGGGGATATGCTTTGGCACAGGACCAGATGGTCTGGTGGAGAATCAGATGTGTAGTGTGAAAGTAAGGAGGGAGTCAGAAAGGAATCCAGCATGTTAGGCTGAACAACAGGAAAGATGCGAGCTCTGCACAAGTGGCTTCTGTGGCCGTTTTGTCCCTCCTATATCTCCAACCCCAAGTGCCAGAAACCTAGTAGGCCTCATTATATGTCCTGAATGAGGACGAGGGAAGTTCAAATGGAAAGCTGTAGCTTCCACAAGGATGAAGAAGAAAAACAGGAACATCACAATCTGGAAGAAATTTTACCGACACTTTCAAATGAGGCTCCACTTGTCAGGGCAGATCCCAGTTCATTCTCTGGCACAGACCTGTCCTCATCTGTAAGAGTAATTACAAAGAACCTTGTAAGCTGAAAGTCATTCAAAGAAACGTAAATGAATCTTTTCTTGTTAGAATCGTGAACCCCATGATTAGCTGGAACAGTTTTTCCTGGTGGGGAGGAAGTTGACTGGAGTTTCTTTAACCATGGCATCATACATAGGCGGCCCCTCTCAAGTGCCTACTATGACAAAATGGATGATATGAATCAGAGTTATCTTGTCCTGCCCATATACACTATAGTTGAGAGACCAGGGATGGGAGCACTCAGATAGAGCACACACTGCCTGCCCAGGGATTCTATCTGTTGAATGACTTCCTGCCGAATGACTCGCTGTCACCTAAGATCAGTTTTACCCGGTAGCTGCTGAAGTGAACTGCCATGGCTCTAAGGCCAGTGTTACCTACAACTGTCACTCACTAGTCAGGGCTTGCCAGTTCCCAGAGCCTCACTAGTGCCAGTAATTTGTTTTTCAAGATAATATATTTATCCTTCTAATAAAATCCTCAAACTTCTCTTTGTGCATTGGATATATCAAAGACCACCCCAGTCTGTACGTATGCCCTAAATTGCAATTCTGATTTTCCAAATAAAACATTTTATTTAGAGGTTTCCCTCTAAATTTTCATTTGACTTTGATATATTTGGTGTCAGAAGTGGGATCCAAAGTTGTTGAGACATCAACAACTGCTGGAACTACAACACGCAGCCCCCACACTTAGGGTTCTTTAGCCCTCTGCTTTCCCAGGTCGCCCTTCTCCTGAGTGAGTCTTTCTTGGATGGAGCTCCCATTTTTATTTTGATTATTTGGTTTTCTTTGGGATTTAAGATGTGTCTTTTCTCCTCCTGATTATAAGCCTCCTGTTTATGAGGGATTTCTTCCCTGTTAAATGTGGCTTGCTACCCTTCCTGATGAGTATGTACTTTATCTTTAGGTTCATTTGTCCACTTGGATTTTATTTCAGTTTTTGTGCATTTGATATTAAACCAAATCACCTATATAAATTTACTTACAATATGGACTGTCAAAGTTTAAATACTTGCTGAAATGGTACCTCCTTGGTCCTGAGACTCCAGATCACTCAAACAATTTATTTTTCTTAGAACTAAACTAAAAGATTGTGGTTTTATATGAAATATACAATCTAAATAGAACACATTTCTCAACTGGTATCTTCTGGTTCCAAAATGCTTTCAGAACCCAAAGATTGACTCACTGCAAACTACGGTCTCCAAGTAAGCTCAGAGTCTTTTCTCTTCGGCGCCTTCTCCCGACTTCCTACACTTCCTCTTTTTTATCCTCCTGTAATCTAAACTTTCTTTTTTCAAAACTCCTGAGTTATTCTAGTATATTGACTATTTAAGTGAAGACACTTGAAAAATGGCAGTCACACACACACACACACACACACACACACACACATTTTTAACATCGCAGTGTTTCTCAAAAGCAAAAGAGAAAATTCCCATGTAAAAGTAACTTTCCCTACACTAGAAAGACAATACTTTTATTTTCAAGGATGAGGAATTGAGACCAAAAACATACTGTAAAACTTTATTAGAATAACTCTTATCTTTTAAACCTCCGCACATAATTCAGACACATTTTCACAGTTAACTATGCTATGTCCAATCCAGTATACTGGTAACTGACTCAAACAGCTTTACCAAAAATTTTGTTCACAGTTGATACGGTTTGGCTGTGTCCCCACCCAAATCTCATCTTGACTTGTAGCTCCCATAATCCCCACATGTTGTAGGTGGGACCTGGTGGGAGATAATTAAATCATGGGGGCGGTTTTCCCCATACTGTTCTTGTGGTAGTGAATAAGTCCTACGAGAGCTGAAGGTTTTATAAGGGGGTTCCCCTTTTGCTTGACTTTCATTCTTTCATGCCTACCACCATGTAAGACGTGCTTTTCACCTTTCACCATGAGTGTGAGGCCTCCCCAGTCACCTGAAACTGTAAGTTAATTAAACCTGTTTTTCTTTATAAATTACCCAGTCTCGGGTATGCCTTTATCGGCAGTGTGAAAACGGACTAATACAGTAAACTGGTACCAGATAGTGGTAAACCCTGCATGCATTAGCAGGGGTCTCCCTCGCCTTGCCTCCCACCCCAAAACAGACCCCAGTTTGTGATGTTCTCCTCTCTGTGTCCATGTGTTCTCATTGTCCAACTCCCACTTATGAGTGAGAACATGCGGTGTTTGATTTTCTGTTCCTGTGCTAGTTTGCTGAGAATGATGGTTTCCAGCTTCATCCACGTCCCTGCAAAGGACCAGAACTCATTCTTTTTTATGGCTGCAGAGTATTCCATGGTGTATATGTGCCACATTTTCTTTATCCAGTCTATCATTGATGGGCATTTGGGTTAGTTCCATGTCTTTGCTATTGTGAATAGTGATGCAATAAACATACATGTGCATGTGTCTTTATAGTAGAATGATTTATAATCCTTTAGGTATATACCCAGTAATGGGATTGCTGGGTCAAATGGTATTTCTGGTTTTAGATCCCTGAGGAATTGCCACACTGTCTTCCACAATAGTTGAACTAATTTATACTCCCACCAACAGTGTAAAAGTGTTCCTATTTCTCCACATCCTCGCCAGCATCTGTTGTTCCCTGACTTTTTAATGATCGCCATTCTAACTGGCATGAGATGGTATCTCATCATGGTTTTGATTTGCATTTCTCTAATGACCAGTGATGATGAGCTTTTATTTATATGTTTGTTGGCCACATAAATGTCTTCTTTTGAGAAGTGTCTGTTCATATCCTTTGCCCACTTTTTGATGGGGTTGTTTTTCTCTTGTAAATTTGCTTAAGTTCCTTGTAGATCGTGAATATTAGCCCTTTGTCAGATGGATAGATTGCAAAAATTTTCTCCCATCCTGTAAGTTGCCTATTCACTATGATGATAGTTTCTTTTCCTGTGCAGAAGCTCTTCACTTCAATTGGATCCCATTTGTCAATTTTGGGTTTTGTTGCCATTGCTTTTGGTATTTTAGTCATGAAGTATTTGCCCATGCCTATGTCCTGAATGGTATTGCCTTGTCTCAGATGAGCCTTTGGACTGTGGTCTTTTGAGTTAACACTGAAATGAGTTAAGACTTTGAGGGACTGTTGGGAAGGCATGATTGGTTTTGAAATGTGAGGACATGAGATTTGGGAGGGGCCAGGGGCAGAATGATATGGTTTGGCTGTGTCTATCTCATGTTGTCAGAAATATAATTTGAATCCAACTGCCATCTCATACACCAGTGAATTTATATTACTATGTTTTACTCATAATTAATTTTTAAATAAAAGCTGAAAGGTTCTTGTTTTTTGGTCATCTGTATGTTTTTATGCTTTTTCAATGTCTGTATGTTATATGTATACATTTTTTAAACCAGAATATATAAAAGAGCTCTATTGGGTTAAAGAGAAAATAACCATTTAATTAATTCATCACAAATACAGTAATTAACCCAAATACCTCTTAGTTCTCATGACTTAAGTAAATCTTGGTAAATAAGCTAATTTTAAATTTGTTCATAAAGCAAAAATAGAGCTGTTTTCAGAATTGTCAGCATCCATGCTTGCCCGAATTTATTGGTCAGACAGGATTATACTTTTCTCTACTAGATGTTTTAAGGTCATAAAACTATAAATCCAGATTAAAAGCAAACTAATCTTTGTTGATGTAACTTATTGACAAATAAGACTAGTTTAATATTACTGGTTTACTGAAAACAACTGTATCTTCTGAGTTATCAGCTAAGTATCCATATATTTAACTTTAAGAGTCTTACTTAGATGAACATCTGATATTCACATGCTGTTAAAAAAAAAGATTAGGAGAAGGTAACGTGAAATAATTATTAGCTCTGCCTAATGTCTCAGTTTTCATAAAGTATGTATAATTGTTAAAAATAAATAAATTAGATAAATGTAAATGAGATATTTATAAACTTTTCATGTAATTTGAAATCTTACCATTATATTGAATTAAATCATAGATATTGATAAAATATATGAGTTGTTTCTAAATAAGCTAAAATACAGAAACATCCATTGTTAAACATAGATTAATGTTTCTTTATTTTTGCCTTCTTAAATTTTATAAGACAAAAGACTTGTGGATCAATTAATATCATGTCCTGTTCCACATTAAAAGTTGTTCCATAAAAATCATTTTTAGAGATTATAAAATACATATTCATGAGATAAAAATACATTACAATTCAAAATTTCTTCCTGGGTATTTACTAAAAATTAAAGTTACTAAACATTAAGATTTCTAATTAACATATGTAGCTCCATATACAAAGAAAATGTATATGCAAAAGTAATGTGTATGAGTAAGAATTTTGTGTGGTCTCAAAGATAGGGGGAAGAAAAAGTAAAATTTTGTCCTAAGGTACAATGAGTGATTGTTCCAATATTTTAAAAAGGGAAAATAAAGAACAAAAACTGGCAGGTCAAAGCAAATCATGGAGAGTTTATGAAGGATGGATCTTATAAAGGGAGTTTTGTATGTGATTGAATTGGTTAGGATGGGAAGGAAATTGTTTGCTTTTCTAATAATTAAGTATCGGTGTCAGGGGTGCACTGATTAAGGACCAAAGTCTGGTACTCTGTGTTTGAAATGGCAAGGTTTTCTCAGAATGTTGATCTGCTGTGGGTTTAAAAAAAAGTTGCAAGAGGTTTTTATCTTAATTCTGAAATCTGTTTTTTTTTTTTTTTTTTTACATTTTCAACCATTTTCTGAAGTAGAGCTTTTTCTTATTTTATAGTTTCTACCTATTTTCAAGTTAGAAGTGTTATCTTCTTCATGTAGGAAAAAAATTCATTTCTCAAGGTAGAGTTTTCCTTTTGAAGCTTTTCAGACCCGTATCTCAGTGGCTGGACTTTATATGCAACCCACTCCATGTGATTTACCTTCTGTTCTTTCTTCTTTCCTTAAAAAGGTACATATTGTTGCTTAACTAGAGTTACTCAACTATAGCTAACTATAATTATATAGAAATTTTGAATTGTAATGTATTTTTATCTCATGAATATGTGTTTTATAGTCTCTAAAAACAATTTTTATAGAAAAACTTCAACTCTCCTCCAACTTTTGTGTTAGTTTTTGTAATTTTTTTTTTTTTTAAGCTATAACTACTATTGTGGCCCCGATGCTGGCAATGTTTGTCTTAAAGTTTTCCCTGGTAACATGAGACTGTACTCTTGGCTCTTCTTTTTTAATATAACTTAAACTTTTATGTTAGATTCAGCGGGTGCATGTTCAGGTTTGTTATTTGGGTATACTGTGTGATGATGAGGTTTGGGGTTCGGATCCCATCACCTGGGTAGTCAGTGTAGTACCCAATAGGTATTTTTTCAACCCATGCCCTCCTTCTTCACCCCCAAGCAGTCTGCAGTGTCCATTGTTTCCATCTTCTTTTCCATTGTTCTCATCTTTATATCTATGTGTACTCAGTGTTTAGCTCCCACTTATAAATGAGAACATGGCTTTTCTTGATGTGTCTAAGTTGTTCTGTACAACCAGGCAATTTCACATGCTTTTACTTTTTCTAAAAGCCATGCATTCCCCTGATCAAGGTTCTGGTTTTCTTGTTTACTTTATTCCTTTTTAAGAAAGTGTACACTCATAATCTTGGACACATACTCCTGCAGTGTCTAATTGGGTTCAAGTACCTTTCCATGAGGTTCAAATTCTAGGTTATCCAAATGGGCTTCCCATAGGAAAGGCAGTCATACTGTAGGAGGCTTTTCACTTACCTTTTCACTAATCAGCCTAAGAAACAGATATTTTGTATTTAAAGATAATTTCTTGTGCTTGGTGCTGTCTTTATTAGTTTTTTACTACTTAGAAAAACTACGTCATCTCTAGTACAGGTCTAAGTTTTTCCCTCTGAACTATGTAACTTTTTATATTTGCTTTCAAAGTCTTTTAGTAATCACTGATTAAATAAATATTATCTAACAATGACATCTGATTATATTTTAATTAAATATTTTAAGTTTTTTTATCATCTTTAACAAACTTCCCCAAAATCAAATTCTAATTTAAGTATTTTAAAGCTTAAATTGACTTGAGATTTTTCAGTTGGGCCCCAAAAAAGCATCAAAGGATGCGTCTCCCATGATGCTTATTCCATGGGTTGTATAAGAAGCACTGTCAAGTAATAAAGTGACACTAGATCTTACTAAAATTATATTTAGATGGATGTATTATTGATGTGAATGCTTTAACATTTATAAAATGTATAAAGGTCTGATGGTTCTTACTGTGATGCTATCAGTAACGATTTTGGTTTTTATCTTAAAATGCCATATACAATAGACATAACTAAATTTCTTAATCAACTGCTGAACTTTTATCACATTATACTGTGACTGTTCTAATTTTTTGGTCATGTACAGTGCTGATTCTTATCTAGAGGCATCTGCAACAAGATTCATAAAAAAGGCTCTAGCAAGTATTCCTCAGTACAGGTTTCTAGTAACTTTAAGATCAATGGACTAAATAAAAATTTCTAAAATACTAACAGGTTCATAAAACTGCCAACCGAGATAATGAAGAACAAAATTTAATTACCTGAGATTGAATAACTGATAAAAACTATGATTTTTATGACTTTTATTTGAAACATTATTGGTTCTTCATTTAAATATTTTGTTTTCCATATTTAAGAAAACTTTCTCTCTTGAGCTACCTGTAGCTTACAGCAATTTGGTAAAGGGCACTTTAATAAATGAAGGGGAAAACATTTACTTTTCTTTTCCACTTGATCCCTTCAAAACTTGAAAACTATTCATGAGTTTTTTTATGTTATGAAAATATGGTTTTTAATAGGATGCAATTATAATTGTTAATTATATTACCAATATTATTATATTGGTAGTTATAGTACCAATATTATTATATTGGTAATATAATTATTTAATATGATATCACATTTAAAATTAATATATCATATTTTACATTGTTTATACTTATACAAACTGAAGACAAAATCTGAAGCCTACCTTGATTTGGCTTCCTAGCTTCAAAATATTTTTTACAAAGGTCCAATCTGAGAGTCAATCATTATACTTGTTATACTAATATAAACAATCAGGCCAAATCTAATAAATCTGAATTTATGTTACAAACAAATTAGTGTTACTCTAATGATCTTTTGTAAAAATTAGGCTGTCTATAACATATCTGTTATTAGACTGTAACCCTATGCATTGTTTTTGAGTTTTTATTATCTACCTGTAGGCTGGATAGGATACTAAACTCTCCTAAGTTCCTCTAATTCATTTTTTCTCTGTAGAATTACTAAGAAGAGAAATATTTATTTCCTAAAGCCCTATAAACAAATTACAGTTTAAATTTAGTTTTTAGTTTTAGTTTAAATAAATTTCAGGAGACAAGCCTCATGCCTAGTGTGTGGGCTACACAGAGTTCACCAAACCACCCAGTGACATAACCGGAGACATTCAAACTGTGAAACTGCCAACTTCATGCTGTAGGCAACTTTTCCCAAGAGCGGTAAACCAAAACTCCATGTTCTAATAAGATCCTTGCCCCTCTTAATGCCTATCTTTTTCACTTAAATAATCAATTATTTAATAATCGATTATTAATCTATTATTAAATAATCTATTATTTATAATAATATAAAATCTATTTATTATTATAATGATAATTACAATAAGCTTGTAGTTAAAAGTTAAGAATCATAACTGATATGAATAACATAACAAAACCTGACCTAAGCAATTCTTAAGTCCGCCTGTTGGGTAACTTTGGCAATGTCCCTAAGACAACTTTTTGTTCTAATTGTACTAATGGTCCTTTCTACAGAGCTGGCATTTTGCTTTAATTCATCTTAATCATGAAATGCTAGTCCATGGCTACAACAGGTCTTCCCCCTTCCTCTATGGCCTTTTCAACTGCTGAGTTGGTTACCATTAGGCATGAGCTCTTCGTTAAAAACCTTTGTACAAATTAAAATTATTTGTACAATTAACAAAGGTTGCTGGGTTTTTTTGTTTTTTGTATTTTGCTCTTGATATTTAAGCTCTGTTCTTGCGTTTTGTCTAATCTTTGTAAAATCAGTTATCTCAACGGGATAATGTTAGCCAAATACTTTGAGATTATTGCCAATACCTAAGAGACTAATAAGATAGAACTTGATGCTAAACTCCAGGCAAACCTGCCCTAAGAAAGGTTTTGGTTGTTTCATTCTGTTTTTCTTTCTGGCACCTTTGTTGCTCAAATGTGGCCTGGGTCCCTGATGTTGATTACCTTACTTCCCCCTGATAGGGGACTAGAGACCACCAAGACAGGTCCAACTAAGCACCAAAAGGCAATTAAACCTAATTTCAAGACAGTTGACCGGTGAGATTTTCAGAAACAGATCTTGATCAAAAAGGGGAAACGTGAGAATTAATTATGTGAACTGAAGTTAACTTGTCCACCCAAGTAGATTAGAGTCAGGAGACCAGTGGCGGGTGGGAAGCACTGAGGCACAGGTCACCTGCCCAGGGACAATCTCACCAGCCAGGTACCAGGTCACCTGCCCAGGGACGACACCACCCACCAGCTGCCAGCTCACTTGTCCAGGGACACTATCAACAAGCCGCCATGTCAGTTACCCAGGGACAATCTCACCAGCCAGCTGCCAGGTCACTTGTCCAGGGACGACACCACCCACCAGCTGCCAGCTCACTTGCCCAGGGACACTATCAACAAGCCGCCATGTCAGTTACCCAGGGACAATCTCACCAGCCAGCTACCAGGTCACTTGCTGCAACCTTAAGGCCACTTTTACGTGGGAGCTGCTGAAACAAACTCCTGTGACTCCAAGACCAGTGTTACCCACGCTCGTCACTCACCAATCAGAGTTGGCCAGCTCCCCAAAACTCCACCAGTGCCAATGAGTTTTCTTTCACAACAATACATAACGTTTCTCTTTCTAATAAGACCCTTAATCTTCTTTCTTCTGTGGACATATGAAGACCACCTAGTCTGTGTGTACACCTCAAGCCGAAGTCTGTTCTCCAAAATAAAACATTTTATTTGGAGATTCATGTGTATATTTTTATTTGACTTTGACAATACTCATATGCCACCTCAGAAGCAAAATATTTTTGAAAAAGAGAAGATGGCTTCGGGAAAACCATCACATAGGTTCTATTTTTATGTTTATCTATATACATAACTGTAACATGCAGTCAAAAAAGTAAAATATTTCCGCTGACTTGCGATGGCCATTGGCAGTGATAAGAAAAGTCATCCTAGAATTGAAAAGTTCAGCCCTGCCCTGCCCCATGGGCCAGGTTCATCTGCTAGAAACACTCAGGCAGCAAGAATTAAATGGATCCCCATCTCTGTTTTCTCAGTGTTGTGTTTGGAACTGAAAGTCTTTTCCTCCCTTCTTAATGGTGTTAATCACATCTTTACCAATAGAATTGAAAAGGCTCCCTTTATTGCCCTCACAATATGCTCTCCTGAGGCAAATAATTTAGACTCAAGTAACTGCCAAGATTACTGGAAACAATAAACCATATTTACACATGCCTGTTAATGTTTTATGTCTGAAAGAATTCTTATAAAATAGACACCCAGTATCTAGAATCATGAGAGATATGGAACCTTCCTTTTCATGTTTGTTTTTTATTTTGTTTTACAGGTAAAAGGTAAAACTTTATATTTTTATCTCCTTATTTCCTTAAGATCTTCTAATTTTAGGAAAATATTGCATCATGTTTTCACCCTCCACAAACAATCATTCTTTTTTCTAGAAATACCTTGACTCCCCTTCAAGAATTCCCTGTCTCATGAGGTGGTAGTGGTGGCTCTGGCTCTGTCCCCTGTGGTCTCCTGCCTTTCCCTGGCCCAGGAGTGGGCACATAATCCAGTGGGACCACAGCTTGGAGTCTGGAGTGAGAATAGGTGGGAAGCTCAGTGGAGAGCCTATCCAGCCACCTGGCCTTGGAGTTGTCCTGTTCTGATGGATGCAGGACGACTGAGCCTGTATCTGAGCCTGCACCTGCTCCTGCTGCCTGGGGATTCTGCAGGCCATCACCACCCCCACACATTCCCAATGCTCTTAAACATGTCACAGTTATTTTCTGTGGCTTGCAACCAAAAAACTCTAACAACTTATACAACTCTGCAGAGCCAACAGTCACAGACTACCAGTGGCAATGAGAGGAGACCAGATTCCAAAAGAAAATGTGATGAGCATTTAAAGAAAGAATTACCTATGTCTGAGTGAAGACCTATGACACAAAACATGCAAGGAAAGTGGGTTGAAGTTGAGAACACAGGAAATATTTTCATGAGGTTTAAATGGTTCATGAAGATTGAAGCCAGACCTGGCCTCCATATCCTCCAGTCTCCCCTGCCACGTCAGCCACAGAATGGATGCGTGGACAGCAACATGTGCCATCACCCAAGCTCAGCAGGACCCTCGCCTCCCTGGCTTGGTACTTGGAACTAGGAGATTGTTTAACTTTCCTGTTATTCATTTGAAACACAAATTTTGATAGCAATGATTCACCTTAATATTTAAGAGCATGGTTCCATTAGCTTTGATAGGCATCTTTTCTAATCTATTTTAAAATGCTATTTTATAGTAACATATGGAAATTTGCATGTGGGGTACACATCAGTGGTGCTGTGTGTACATTTTACTTTTGGATATCTGTAAGATGGAAAGATTTAGAGACATCTGGAAGGCTGGGTGCTCTGGCCCTGCTGACCAACAGAAAGTCCATGCCAGAGGTCCTGTCCATAGCAGTAAGAACGGAAATACTAGAGCTAAGCCAGCAATCCTGCAAGGGACCTGGACGACACACATAGGCTGAGGAGGAGCCACAGAACTCAGGACAGATGCTCCAGAGGCAGGGAGCTCAGGCCTGATGTCATCGCTCAGCCACCAAGGACATGCATATGAAGGTGGTTCCTAGCAGCTCTTGGGTCCTCATAGCACAGAGAGGCACCTACCTCCAATAGAAGACTTCATGTATGCTAAGAACCTTTCCTTCTTTGAGTCCACAAAGCCTCCCAAGAGGTCCAAAAAAGAGGTGGCCTCAGTGTCATTCAGGCCTGAGCTTCCAACCTGGCATTGCCACCTCAAGCAAGGCATGTAAGGATGTCGATTTCATCATTTATAAAAGGAAGATGGCAGCATAGACAAGAGCTCCTTGCCATAGCCCCTCCTTCAGCTGAGTGGGTTGCAGTCAATGTGATCAGATGCTGGATGCCAACACTGGTTCTATTCCCAGGTCTGGGGCTGAAGTGCTTGAGACTCCCAGTCACGTGTCCAGATGGATTTGCAAATGGTCGTGATTCCATCCCCAAAAGCACAGGTGCTCCGACAGATCCCTAGTTGCCCATATCCTTTATCTAACTCCCTCACAAACTTCACATGCTCCTGGCTTGGTGGTGAGTCTGCCACCCACTCCATCACCTGCCCACCCTCTACTTCCCAGGAGCCAAATAACTGCCTTATTCATGCATCATCAAATGATGGTCTCCTCTAAAAAGAATGTGTTTGGCTCTAGACTGTGTAGCGTGTTTGTCTCTCATTAGCCCGTGTCTGCTGCCAAGGGCATTCATCATAGGGCCCCGTGTTGGATGACTTCAGCAGCACTCAAGTGTGAGACTGACCTCTTTGGGATCCTTTGATGCAACTCAACAAGCATTTCCAAGAGTCCCTGCTGCCCCAGCTTCATCATGGCTGGCCAGAGCCGGCGGGGCCACACGTCCGAGGCCAACCACAGCTGCCTCCTTTTCAAGCAACAGCTCCAGAGACCCAAGCCAGTGATTGGCGCCTTCACTTTAGAGGTTGACTTATAAGCCAATCCTCAAGAGATGGTGGACCGGGTTTTTTTTGTTTTTGTTTTTGTTTGTTTGTTTGTTTTGCAACGGTTTAGATTTTACAGCTTCAGAAACAACCAGATCCTGCTAGAGGCAAAATCCAAGTAAATCCAAGTGAAGGAAGTGTATATACAGGTGGAGACAGCCCTGGACAGGGGCCTCTGTCATTCCCAGGGTCTGAGGCAAATGGTGTCAGTGTTCTTAGGTCAAGTAGCCCCATCCTGGTCTGCCCTTCAGCCAGAGGCTGCACAGCCCTCTGTGCACGCAGGAATCAGGCATGTTCTCTTGTGTCCTCCTCTGCAGAATGAGGACAATAGCATCCCTTACCTGGTAAGTTCAAGGTGAGGATCAAGTCTGTTCAAACAGGTAAAGAGTTTAGAAGAGTGTCTGGCATGCAGGATGGGATTCGCGTGTCCAGTCCTTATCACCTCCAAATACAGACAATAACGATGGCTGGCCTGCCACGGTCCCAGCCCACTGAGCTGAGGTGAGTAAAAACACCAAACTCACTGTAGGAAAAGCGTGATGCTAGCATAAGAACTGCCACATGTGCAGATGATGGCTTGGGTTCTAGTTCCTGAGTCTTCTAATTTGCTGGTTTTGTGTTGATCCTGAATAAATTGAAAGCCCTGCCTACTTTCACTGAGACTACGGGGAGTCCTCTGTGCTGCTGGAAAATCCCTAATAAATGCCCAGAGGAGACCTCCTGGGGTCTCCACCGCAGGTGGTGATCGTGAGCCTGGACCGTGGAGGTGTAGGGTCTCCGGTGTAATTCCCACTTCCACCACTAGCAACCAGGCCATAAATGCCACCCTCTGCCCCTGTTTTCCCAGCTGTAAAACGGGATTAATTGTAGGTCCTACATTGTGGTGGTGGTAGGAGAACGGCATGAGTTAATGTGTAGACAGTGGCCGTTACCCAGCAAGCACTCTGAACATTAGCTATTATTACAAATGAAAATTTAAAAACAAGATTAGTCATTGCCGTGGAGTGTTCCAGTCAGTCCCTTCTGAAAGTTCAGGGGTGAAGGGAACCATGAAATGCACCTGAGAGCTCCTCTGGGCCCGCCCTGCTTCAGCCGCCAGCACTGCACCTGCGCTCTGCAGTCCGTCTCATCACAGCGGAGGTCTGGCGGTGACATCCCTGCCTGCAGCTGCAGACTGAGGCGGTGCTCCCGGCTCCCGGGGCTTCTCATGGAATCCGGCAATAGCCGGTGACGCCTGGACGCCTGAGCCCTGACCGAGTCTTTGCAGGTTGGGCTGGGTGGGGTGGGGAGAGGCAGGACCCTGGAGGCCCCCCTCCCTCTGCAACAGAACTGGCTGCCCCAGCCCATGATTCGTGTTCACATGGGCTCCGCAATGAGGTGTGACACTTAAAGAAAGGGCTCTGTCACTTACCCAGTGAAACAGGGAGTCTGAAGGCCAAAGAACTGGTTACTTCTTATACGTGAGGTAGGACGACCTGAGCTCCGTCCCAGAAGGAATCTCACTTACCCAGTGAAGTGGAGTCTGAAGACCAAAGAACCGGTTACTTCTTGTACCTGAGGCAGGACGACCTGAGTTCCGGCCCAGATGGAGGGGGCCAGCGCTCAGCTCCCTTCAGTTCGGCACAGAGTAGCTGACCTGGTGCTGAGCTGCCTGCAGCAGGAGCTGGGGGAGTGGGAGATCATGACCCACAGGTTTGTCTGTGGCATGTGACAGGCACCTGAGCACCCAGGTCAGAGGCAGGGTGGGGGGACAGATTTCACATGACAGGGTAGGGGGACTTCTGGGAAGCCAGTCCTGAGTTAAAGGAGTCTGGAAGCCCAGGGTGGGATCAGGGTGCTGGGAAAGTGGGCAGGGCCTGGGCACAAGGTGAGGTCTGGCTTCTGTGGTATGGTCCAGGACTTCTCAACATTTCCTCACCATGGCACACATAGAAACAGAAAAGTCTGTGGCACACCGGGGCAAACCACAGGATTTAGGAGCATCTGCAGGGGGCAGGAGGGAGAAAATGCCTCCTTTTTTCTTATATTATGTAATTGTGAAAGAAAAGTAAAACACAAAGCACGAGGAAAGGTCTTAAAAGGTTGAGTTTGAACAATGTTTCCAGCAAAGTTCTACTCAAACTTTAAACGAAAATTTTAGGTTGTTTTTGCAAACAACTCTTTTACACCAAGCTTTATGAGTAAATTGGCTATGAGAATTTCCTGACTCAGAATTTAAGGAGTCACTGTGATAACCACTAGGTTACACAACAGTCCTGCTCTCACACTTAAGTGATTTACCAGCAGCCACTTCTCCTGGTTGACTGAATGTCCTGTCTGGCCATTAAACAAAAAGTGGAAAAGTTGGTCTTTTTAAAATGGGCTGAGAAGCATGTGATCATTCTATAAATCTTTTTTTTTAATTTTCTCTCATTGAAAAATGTAGTTGAAATTTCTTATGATAATGCAAAAGGATTTCCAATCTAATGACACTCTTAAAAATCAAGTATTTCAAAGTCACAATAAAATATTTCCTTAAGAAGATGCAGATGTTTCTGTACTATTTTTTTTCTTTAGGATTCAAATTATAGCACTAACTGCACATGACTGGAAAACCAAATTTAACAACACTTTTCCAAAGTTGAATTTTTGCTTCACACTTATGAGCTGTGTTTTTATGTTAGTATATTTCAATTATATGCAATTTAAATATGTCAGTGAAGAAAGCAGATTTTTGAAGAAAATACTATCCTAAACAAATCTTTTATAAACAGTTTTTCTTCAATTTTTTTTTAAATGTTTGATAAAATTTCCTGGGGTCATCAGGCATTTTAGTGGGAAATCTCTGAGTGGTCTTCAGATTCTATTTCTTCTCTTGAAGCTAAAACTGGACAGAGCAATAATGACTTGGATTTCAACAACCCATTGTTGAGCATGGAAGTCTGATTTACAAGTAATTCTGTGTTGTTTTGTTTTTACATAAGGAGACTCTGTGATTACTACTGTGCAATATTGGAGTCTAGCGATTTTCAGAACAAACTCTCAAGTGGAGGCCATCACACCTCCTCTGACTTCATCCACAGGCTGGGTGGACCGATATGGGCGGGGTTTCCATCAATCTCATTTGTCTCAAGTATTCAAGTACTACTTTGGATATTTATTCGAGCTCTTTGTTTTGATACTTTCTTCAGGACAAATTATGTTCTTCCAAGAATGTCTCTTCAGGGATTCTAACTGGGGCTATTAACAATCACTAATGTCTATACACAGAATAATTCATCTGCAAGAAAAACTTTTTTTTTTTTTTTGAAATGGAGTCTCACTCTGTCGCCCAGGCTGGAGTGCGGTGGCACGATCTCGGCTCACTGCAAGCTCCACCTCCTGGGTTCACGCCATTCTCCTGCCTCAGCCTCCCCAAGTAGCTGGGACTACAGGCGCCCACCACCATGCCCGGCTAATTTTTTTGTATTTTTAGTAGAGATGGGGTTTCACTGCATTAGCCAGGATGGTCTCGATCTCCTGACCTCGTGATCCACCCACCTTGGCCTCCCAGAGTGCTGGGATTACAGGCAAATAAAAACTTTTTAAATCAATTTCTGGGTCAGAGTTGGGAAGTCAGTGAGTTGGATTTTATACTTATTTCCCTCACCAAAAATGATACAACAGTAAGGGGTTCCTAACTAAAACTCTATTAGTACTTTAGAATTTATACTAAATCTACTCTTGAATATTTCCCTAGGTCAAACATCTCTCAATACAAGAATGCTATTTTTTATACTATTAATAATGTTGAAGTGCATAAGATTTTATAATATACTAATATTTTACATGTACTTTCTCAAACTCCTGACCTCAGGTGATCCACCTGCCTCAGCCTCCCAAACGGCTGGGATTACAGGCGTGAGCCACCATGCCTGGCCATATTTTACATGTGTTTCTACCGGGCAATTGGTGGGATCATTTCTTTTATCATTCATAGAAGTGTTTAGGACTTTTTTTCCTTTTTTCTTATTATCACCATTTGGGACGGGGGTTCTCTGCTGTTGCTGCTGTTGTTAATTTTTTCTTCATATATATATATATATATATATATACACACACACACACACATATATATATATTTTACTGGTGTGGAGATACAGTTGAGGTGCATAAAGAGAAGGACTGTGATGTGCAAGGCACACACTCCTGTACTCAGCTGAGTGCCGCAATACACAGAAGCCTGCAACAGCTGTCAAAAGCCCGTGGCGGCTGGACTGCTGCTCTAATCTACGCTTCTTTGCACCTGTGTTCTGAACCCTTCACCAAGTGACTTGGCTGTGCCCATGGTGAGAAGAGGTGAACACTCCTCTTCACCCCATTCACCGATCTGGGTGTGGCCGTGTGGCTTACTCTGGACTACAACAGACACTGGGAGCGCCTACAGACAGGCTTGCAGTTTGCTGGTGTCCTGCACTTTTGTCCTCTGCCATAAGCAGAACCGATCCAGGTGGGCACTTGTCCCGCAGCGAGGAGACACCTGCAGGACTCTAACCCACGTCCAGAGCAGAGCCTGGCCCGCCCCTGTGCAAAGTCATCAGCATTATCACAGCAAGAGTTCATGCAGGCTCTAACTCCCCCTCCAAAATATCTTCCACCCTTTCTGTTTCCTTATCATATCACAGTCCATACCAAAAATTACCATTAGCTTGCATATGAGAACTAAAACATAGATCATATTTTCTATGTTTAGTCAAAAAACTTGCCTATGATGTGTATTGTTTCAAAGGCTGACAGTTTCTCTCCAGTCTTGGTTTTTTGGCAATATGAGCAACGGATGTCTGGGATGAAAACTCTGCCATATAGAATGTAGCCTACAGAGCACATATTCAGATTTATACCTCCTACATAGATTACTACATTCTGAATGGCATGAACTTTCCAATGAGTAAGAGTCACTCACTCACCTCTCTTCTCTATTCCCAGTCCTTGAAATAGTTGACTTCAAATGTTTTCGCCTAAGGTAAAGGATGATATATGCAAAGATTTTGTACAAACTCCAGGGAATTCCCGAGAAATACCACAAAGTCTGAATCTATGGAGACAAAGGAAAATTGTGCAATGAGTGGTGCTTTCCTTTCATACAGTGCAGCAGACAGGATCACATGGCCTCCAATGTGGGAAGGTGAACACGTCGGCCCTAGGCAAGCAGAGGGCCTTAGCATGCTGACTCTGCGGGCTCATCCTGAGGCTAGAGCAGCTGTGTGGGCACTGGGACTGCAGTCCTTTCACCTGCCCGCCCCAGCCCCACCATCTCTTGCCTAGAGGTCATTTGGTCGCCCCCTTAGCATCAAAGGCAGAAGCTATGAGAAAGAAGGATAGGGAAAGGGATGCAGGCCAGTTTTCAATTCCGGCAGGAGGAGCAAGGTCCCAGGGAACATGTGGTGGAAGGTGAGCATCCCGACCTAGGAAGGCATTGCCAAATGCAGGGAACACAGTCACACCAAAGCCTATGTCCATAACCATCATGGAAAGTAACTAGGCCTTCTGACGAGAAATATACAAGGGAAGGCCCATGCAACTAAAATACCACGATATTTGAGCAACAGAGCGAGAAAGAAGCCAACGCCATAATTTAAGAAGCTTAATATGGTGCTTGAATATTTGGGGTGAATAATTACTCAATATTTTAAAGTTTTCTTTGTATAAATATATTTTATTACCTTTCTTCCAGAAGTCACACTCACCAAAATCTATTCTTTTGCAATTATACCAATGAAATAGGAGCTATGGCCTCTGACCCTTTCCCGCTTTTGAGTCTAGGCCTTTAAGGAAACTACAACGTCATTATGAAGACTGGGAAGGAACAGCGTCATGGGCACCGCTCTGCTCTACATGAAGGAGCCTGACAGCATAAAGCTGCCAGATCCCGTGGAGAGAGAAAGCTGCAGCCCCAGGCAGCAGGGAGCCCTGCAGGAAGCCGCCTCTGCAGGCTCACAGGAATGCCAGCTCCGGGTTTCCTTCCTTTGTTCACTGCTGCTTCCCAGGTGCCAGACGGAGCCTGGAACTCAGTGGCTGCTCAAAAGATATTATTGAATGAGTAAATGAATGGAATTGCACAGGAGTGAGGCCACAGTTTGCAGTTTAGCTGCCTGTCACGGTCGTCACCCAACCACCATTGCTGGAAATGTGCAGACAAGCTGTGCCTCTCCCTGTTTAAGGGAAATGTATTGAGATATCATTCACATACAGTGGCACGTGCTCAGGGAGCCCCCCGGGATGATAGAGCTCACCATCACCCCACAGAGCATCTCTGCCCTGTCCAGGCAGGCCCTGGAGTACACTCGGGTCTGGCTTCTCTGGTGAGAGGTGGTTTGAGTCTAGAGACTTCACAGAATCTGGGTCACAGAGCACGCACCCTTTTCCATCTGGTGTCTTCCACTCAGCATAGCGGTCCCGAGATCCAGCATGTCTCTGCTAGGATCAGCGGTTTGCTCCTTGGTGTTGCTGAGGAAAATTCGACTGCACGGAATACCACCGTCTATCCACATTGGATAGACACCAGATGAGTGCTTCTGCCTGTTGTGAATGAAGCTTCTATGAACAGTCTCATACTAGGTATGAAAGGAATATAAATCAAACACTAAACCAAACGGAAAAGTCAAGCTGGGAGCTGCCTCCCATTCTATTCCTAAATAAGATAGCTATAAAGATAAAAATGCTGTTCCTCCCTCACAATTTGCTCACAAGGAAATTCCTTGTGGAACAAGGACAGGCAGAACTCAAGTCATCCCTCTGCTCACATGAGACAAACGCGCATCTGATTGCTTCCTCCACCCTTCTGTTTCACTCAGCCAGACTAAGGCATACGTGACTATTCCGGTAAATTGTGCAGTCAGTGAAAGGCGAATCAGAAACTTAAAAGAATGCAGCCATTTGTCTCTTATCTACCTATCCTCTGGAAGCCCCCTCCCTGCATTCACTTGTCCCGTCTTTCTGGATAGAACCAATGTACATCATACGTATAATGACTGATGTCTCATGTCTCCCTACAATGTATAAAACCAAGCTGTTCCCTGATCACCATCATCAGGACCTGCGGAGGTTGTGTCATGGCATGTCCTCAACCTCAGTAAAATAAACTTTCTAAATTTATGAGACTGTCTCAGATACTTTTTGGTTTACAAAGGTGTTTGTGGACATGTATATGCATTTCTCATAGATAAGTACCTAGAAGTTGAATTGCTTAGACATATGAGATGCATGTTTAACTTTTTGAGAAACTTCCAAACATATTTCCAAACTATACCATTTTACACTCTGTCAGCAGAATTTAAAAGTTTCCACCGAACCACATCCTTGTCAACGTTTGGTATTGTCAATATGTTTAAGTTATCTAGTGAATGTGTAGAGACATCTCGTTTTGGTTTTAATTTGCATTTTCCTAATGATAAATAATACTGACAAATTTTTTCTTTCATATTGTCATATATGTGTCTTCTTTCTTAAAGTGCCTAGTCAAATATTTTGCTCATTTTTTGATTGCTTTTTATTATAAATTGTAGTTTTTTAAATATTATCTTGACACGTCTTTTGGCTAGTATTGTAAATATTTCCCCCCATTCTGTGGTCTACTTATTGTTTCCTAATGCTGTCTTTTGAAGAGCAAAATATTTTTTTCCCTTTATGGAGACAAGATGGTTAACTTAGCTATTCCAAAATATTTTTAAAATTCTAGTTTCTTTTAAAACAACAACAGCAAACTGCATGGATTTGTTCCACATCTTTGAAAGAAAAACATTATTTTATTTATTTCTCAGTGGAAGATAAGTCAGTAAGACTCCACTTAGGCAGGTTTTGTTTTCGTTTCGTCATGCCTCTGCAATGCTCGGAGTCACCCACGCCTTACTCATTGCGGCTGGAACCAGCCCAGCCTCCTCACTCCTCCCACAGCCTCTGGCGCGGGGCGCTCCACGCTTGAAAGCAACGTTTGCGGTGTTTAAGTGGAAACGTTCGTGTTTTCTTGGTGACTGGTAAACGGCTGTAGATTACAGACACGCGGTCCTTTGTATGTAACAGAAGGCTTTGAGTGTTTCTGTGAAGATCACCCCGTGAAGAAACGGCAGCAGTGAGGGCAGCTGAGGCGTGACGCAGCCCTGGACGTGGGGTCAAAGAGGAGCTGTGCGTGGGGTCAGAGAGGAGCTGAGTTCAGGACAGGCATGGCGGCCGCAGGAGGAGGGCATGGCGGAGCCCAGGAGGGGCAAAGTGGGCAAAGCCAGGGCTGGAGAGGGGAGAGCCAGGATCAGTGCCACGTCCCACAGGGATGGCACAGAAGCCTGAGAGGCCACGGTCAAATGTGGAAATTGGCTTTGCCAAATCTTGCATTTCAGAGAGAAAAGGCAATATGGCATTAATGCTTGCCTTGTTTAATTTTTATAATTTTCCCTTTCTTCCTGCCAATAGCTTGCTTTGTTATCCAGAGGGTAGCTACGGTTTTAGCTCACAGTGATGTCAACTTGAAGCTTCTCTCCACAAGCAGCTGTGACCTCAGCTGCAGTGCAGTCAGCCCTCCCGGCCTCCTCCCCCAGCCTCCCTGGTCTCCCAGTCACAACGCTTGGTGCTGGCTTCAGAGTGGCTGCAAGGGTACGGCCCCCAAGGCCTAGGGCTGATCAGTGTGAACAGTACCCAGCACACTTGCTTCAGAAAGTAAGAAGAAATAGGACACAAGCTACTTGTTCTCATGACTATAGCACAAACGATGAAACAAAACATCTTCCTCCAGAACAGGGCAAGTTGGATGGATAGTGATCTGGACAAAAATTTCCTGTAGATTTTGTAACTGGGGTTCAGTGAGTACTGGGCTCCCCAGAGCATACATGTGGAGACAGTTAAGTTGATCCAATTTTCCAAGACTCAGAGAAGATGTATTTATATTAGGAATATAAACTTGCTATTAATGCAACTTCAAAATGTCCAGGGCATCTGTTAGAAAAAAAAAAAAAAAGAGTAAGTCTAGGGCTGGTTCGTGCTGTTGCTATATGGAGGGGATCCACGTCCAAGCCTGCTGCTCACATGCTGGGACACATTGCCTCGGCCTCCATCTCTGGGAGTCCCATGATTTCTCTCCTGGGTTGCCCCACTATTCCTTTTGAAGTCCTCATGTTAGTGACAGTTCAGTTTTCTCTTCAACTTCAAAATTGCAGACAACCTAATTTCTACTGCTTAGTCAAGCTTGTTTCATTTATCTTCCATGTTAACTTCATTTATATTAAATTTTTAACCTTCTGGAATCTTTGGCCTCTTATGTGACAAAAATAGGCATTAAATTATATCATTTCTTAAATTCTCTGTTGAAAACTCCAAATAAATTACTGAATATGATACAGATTAATAAGAATTTGGGCTCATTGAATGTAAGATAAATTTCATAGCTTAAGGTAATTTCACACCCCAAGGGACTTATAACCTAAACACAAAGCAGATAACCAACATTAACTGTCAGCTGTCCACTGAAGAACTATCTCAGACAAAAAATAAAATTTGGATTAGCTCTCCATGGTGCATGATACTTTTATGAACCATCTCTTTTGGGTTGGCAGCTGCAGTGTGTTCTGAGAGTATGTTAATGCTACAATAACAGTAAGAATAAAATTAAGTTGGGAACATACAGAAAAAAAGAAATTGATTACATTATTCCTAATGACGACTTGAATCAAAGTTGGCATGAATACATTTTTGTCAGAAAGGAGAAAAGAAATGAGAGAAAAAAATATAAAAGAGCGGGCAGAATACCTTTTTGGAAAAACATATTTGTGTGAACCATATGAAATTGCCATTCAAAACCATTTGCATGTTGGTCATTGTGTGTGGCTCAGTCTAGTCTTATCACCACGGAGATATCTGCTAGATATCTGAGAAAGATTTCTTGGTGGTCCTGTCAAACGGTGAGTTGGTGCTGCCACCTGGTTCCTCCAGGCTGCTTGACCTGTAGGTGGGTACATGACTCACACAGGTTATCTTTTTCTCCATTAAGCAGCCAAGCATTTGCTAAACAGTGATAACAGCACCTTTACTCTGAAAACACCCAGGCGTCCTCCTCCAATAAGTCTGAAATACACACAATTTTCTTTAAGCTAAGGAAAAAGAATGAGCTCCCACATCTGCAAAGAATGCCTTTAAACAGAATGTCAAAAACGAACAGAAATTGTTTATTCCAGCATGTTCAGACCACCCCCTCGGTGGCCAGACTTGGGACCACGATCACATTCTTGCTTTGTTGTCTAAAGAACATGGACTTGCCAAAGTTGTGCAAGCCCCATGACATGTGCCACATGATATGAATCATCTTATCACGCAAGCACCAGAAGGAGTCTTCACAGCCTGTAGTTACGGAGACAGCAGGCTAGACAGAGCCGGGGCTCATCCTTCCTCCCCCGCACATTCCTTACGGGGCTGCCGGGGCCGCAGGTAGACAGCGCCTGTCCACAGGTGTGTGCGCAGCCGTGGGCTTCTCACCAGCCTGCGTCCACTCGGTGAAGTAGGACCACCACAGACCACAGAAAGCTGTCCTGGGGCATGGGTGAGCGAAGACTGCGGGTTCTGGTAGCAGGTGACGCGGCCTAGTGTCTCAACCTGCACTTTCCTCAAGACGTGAGCTCCCTGGCCTGCAGCTTAGCTCTCCTGGCCACCATGGTTGCACTGTCCTGTGTGAGGTGCAGCTGGAAAGCCTGGCTCAGTCCTCGTCACACAGACCTTGGAAAAGGCCAGGGCCTCTCAGCCTGATCAAGTCGACAGATTTTACATGGGAAAAGCAAGCCTTTAAATGGATTTTCCAACACAGAATGTCATGGCTTCCCTCTGTGGCACAGCTCTTGGCAAGTATTTGGAAAGTGAGGCTAAGAATAACAACAATGCCTGTCAAACACACAGGTCTATTAGAAAAATGAGATGATGAAGTGGAATCAAGTGAAAACTAAAAAGCTCTACATAAATATGTTATTTTTATTACTACCTTTTGATGAAGGCAGAGCGACCAACCAGTTTTATGTTACAACACATTGTTCACTACTTCAGAACATTTCATTATGGATAGAAAAGTACAGATAAAAAATAAACATGATACATCTCACCATTAGAAAGGCAGATCTCTGAGGCATCCACTCACAGCACCACCTACTCCTCCTCTGAGTGGTATGGAGAGTACTGCTCATTGGAACCAGGCAGGGGAAGCCTCTTGAGTCCACAGCGGCCAAGTCCTTGACCCCAGGCCAGAGGTTACACCAGAATCCTGCCGTCCATGCCCCACTGGCTTTGTTCTCTGCTTTCCTGGCTGCTGTCTTCCTAGAAAGTCTTCATGGGCAGAGAACTTATACTGCTATTCTTGTACTGCAACCTGACACAACTCTCTTCCTAGCAGTGGCTTTGCCAAGTTTGTTTTGTCCTGAGTCTTCCCCTGATAGAGGTCTCTAATAGATTTAGTATTTTACATATTAGAGTTTTCTTCTTTGACATTTATTCAGCAATTATTATTTACATTAAATAATTTAAATTTCTTTTTCTTAGAGTCACATTTGACATAACTGGAGTATGATTTACTTTGGAAAAATTTATATAAAAACCATAGCAATATGTGTCAGAAACAATATATGTCAAAATTTTAAATGATTTACTGAAATTAAGAATATTAAATAAGACTAGCTTTCTTGCCCTACATCTGCTTTATTTATCTATTTTTAACTAGTTTTAAATAAATTTCATTTTAACAAAGGGGAAACAATATATTTTTAAATGTTTGGGTAACTCTAAGTATTGGAAAAATAAAAATGAGTTATTTTAAAATTTTGCTTCTCAAAAATGTTACAAGAAAAGAAAAATGCATGCACATTTATGGTCAATGTGTGAAAGTTCCAATAAGGATCCCAGGAAGTCAACACAGCACACTGCATCTCTTGTGAAAATAGAGACAAGTGGTGGCCGGTGAAGCTCTGTGGGGGATGAAAGCCCCCAGCTCCCTGGCTTCACAGATAAAAGAGACCACTCTAGATCAGGGCATTCCTGGCTGGTCCCAGGGGTCCTCACATGGGGCATCGCAGGCTGCTGAGGTTTTCTGGAATCTTGAATTGACTTGGAAGCATCCTCACTCTTCTAGGATCCTATAACCATGGGGTCCTGGGATCTTAGGAGTCCAATATATGCAGATTTAATTCCCAGGACAGCTATTTATCGCTGATGAATGTGTCCAGGCAGCCTGTGGAGCCCTGCCTCGGTTGTTCAATCATCAACTGTGGGAGGAGGGCCCAGAAGCCATGTTGTGCACAGAGACAAAGGTCCTGGGACAGAGACCATGCTCACCACGCAGAACCCATGGGCGGAGGCCACACTCACCACACAGAACCCACGGGCAGAGCCCACACTCACCACACAGAACCCATGGACAGAGCCCACACTCACCACACAGAACCCACAGACAGAGCCCATGCTCACCATGCAGAATCCACAGGCAGAGGCCACGCTTACCACACAGAACTCACGGTCAGAGGCCACGCTCATCATGCAGAACCCACAGACAGAGGCCACACTCACCAAGCAGAATCCACAGTCAGAGGCCATGCTCACCATGCGGAATCCACAGGCAGAGGCCACACTCACCAAGCAGAATCCACAGTCAGAGGCCATGCTCACCATGCGGAATCCACAGTCAGAGGCCACGCTCACCAAGCAGAACCCACAGGAAGAGGCCACGCTCACCATGCAGAACCCATGGGAAGAGGCCACACTTACCACGCAGAACCCATGAGCAGAGGCCACGTTCACCACACAGAACCCACAGGAAGAGGCCATGCTCACTACGCAGAGCCACGGGCAGAGGCCACGTTCACCACACAGAACCCATGGGCAGAGGCCACACTCACCATGTGGAGCCATGGGCTGACTAATCAGAAGACCACAGCCAGTTAGGACTGTTTACTCCTTTATTTTCACTGCCCAAAAGAAATTCTCTCTTTTTTCTTCTAACTCTAATTATCAAACAAATACTATATTATGTTTTATTGAAGGATATTCTGTTTCAACTTTATCAAATTCTATGCAGGAGTACTGAACGCCACTTCCATTTTCCCAATGAGGAGGATCCCTTTTAAGGAGCAGAAAGATGTAAAACTATGACATGGCACACACAGGGGGAAGGAGCTTGCATAAAGGGGAAATCTGAAGCAAGTCTCAAAGTATGAAAAACAGTTGCTGCTTCTGGCCTGGTGATGGATGAACCACTACTTCTTGTTTTTAAGTTGTTCCTAGTAGCATTCCTGGGCCCAGCTCACAGGTCAGTGATTACTCAGCTAGAAAGAGCTGGAGTTTACCATCCAAGGTAGCTGTGGCGAGCTGTAATTGAAAATAAAATACCGTGTAATTCCAGTCGCCTTTTATTAATTGATAACTCTATAAGAAAATAAGCCAAAAGTGTGTTATTTTCCTTATTTGTAATGTTCTGGAACATCAAGTAAAATACATTAACATAGTAGAATCTATATATACAACAGATATTATGCTGACACTTAATTAATTCAAACTACATTTCACTGCTGTTTTAATAATTTTAGGTGCCCTTGTCAGAGCCGATCCGTCTATTGTGCACAAAAGGGCATGGAACATCCTGGTTGGCGCCCACATGCCTCCTTCCAGGCAGAGCTGAGACGCAGGCTGCAGGAGAGCACTCCTGATGGAGGAGGAGGAGGACGTGCCAGGAATCCACCCCACCCAGATAGCAACCGTACTGGCAAACTTGGATGTACGCACTTCCAGTACTTTTAATTTATGGAGTCTGTTGAAGGCTCACAACTTCCAGAGGAAGACTTGAACTATAAACTTGGTTAATTTTTGTCAACTTCAGATTCTGGCACATTAGCAGCTCCCCCTCCCTGACCCCTACCCCCAGGCACACCTTTCAAAAGCAATCTGCACAGGGCCTGCAGAACCCAGGATGGGCAGAAAGCACCCATCCTCCAAATATCAGGGATCTCTGCTCTGATCAGCGATGGATGCTTCTTCTTATAGAGGGTGCAAATAGGAGGGCAGCCATTGTTACCCTTCCCACATGGCTACAAGCCTCTTTCCTCCAGGAGAAGCAACTTCCAGGGCTTTGAAGGAGTCGGCGCCCTTGATCCTTCCTCCAATTTTCTCTTTTCCCCTTATAGGAGCCAGACAGTAAAAAATGAGACATTCAGAAACAACTATGTACTTGGGAAAAATTAGAAAGTAACTGTAGAGGCCAAGGTGGGTGGATCACTTGAGGTCAGGAGTTCGAGACCAGCCTGACTAATGTGGTGAAACCCCATCTCTACTAAAAACACAAAAATTAGCTGTGTCTTGTGGCAGGCACCTGTAATCCCAGCTGCTTAGGAGGCTAAGGCATGAGACTCATGTGAACCCAGGAGGTGGAGGTTGCAGTGAGCCAAGATCATGCCACTGCATTTTAGCCTGGGTGACAGAGTGAGACCCTGTCTCAAAAAGAAAAAGAAAAAAAAAAAGAAAGAAACAAAAGAAAAGAAAACAAAAGAAAGTGACTGTGCATGCCACAGGAAAGGCTCAAAAAAAGAACTAAGAAGATGTGAAGTTTACAGCTGAGGCTGGTCCTTGGCACAGAGTCAAGCTGCAAAAATCAAAATAAACAGAAACAATAAACAGAACAATGACAAAAAAATGAAACCCAGGGAAAGGGGGAGAACTTTACTTCAGAATTACCACAATACTAGATTCAATTGTCAAGTTTTCAATAAAAGATAGCAAGGCATTCAAAGAAATAGGAAAGTATGGCCTATTCAAAAGAAAAAGATAAACAAAGTAATAGAAATTGTCTCAGAAAGGACTCTGATGGCATATCTACAGCACAAAGACTGTAAAACAATTGTTTTTAATTACTCAAATAATTAGAGATGTGGATAAAGTGAGGAAAATTATGTATGAACAAAATGGAAATATCAATAAAGAGACAGAGAACCTAAAATGAAACAAAAAACTTAGGAGCTAAAATATAAAATAATTGAAATAAAGTATTTACTAGAGGAATTCAAAGGCAAGTTTGAGCAGGTGAAGAAAAAATAGAAAACTATCAAGTCTGAGGCACAGAAAGAAAAAAAAAACTGAAAAAAGTGAACAGAGCCTAAAGGGCCTGTGGGACACCCTCAAGGGGACCAACTTATGCATTGCAGGAGAAGAAATAATAGTTGAAAACTCCCTAATTTGATTTTATAAAATGGCTATAAATGTATATCCAAGAAGTTCAATAAATTCCAACTAAGAAGAACTGAAAAAGTCCCACGCTGAGACACATCATCATCAAACTTTCAAAGGCCAAAGGCAAAGAGAGAATTCTGGAAGGAGCAAGAGAAAAATCTTATTACACACAAAGGATTCTCTGAGATTATCAGCAGATTTCTCATAATAAACTTTGCAGACCACAAGGCAATGGCCTTATTCCCTGGGCTAAAATAAAACTCAAACAAAGCCCCAAAAAATTCTCAACCAAGAATCCTATACCAGCAACGGTGCCCTTCAAAAGTAAGGGAAAAATTAAGACATTCCCAGATAAATGAAGCTGAGGAAGTTTGTTATCACTAGACCTGCCCTGCCAGAAATGTGTACGGGAGGCCCACAAGGTGAAATAAAAGGAACCTAGACAGGAATTTGAAGTTGTATGAATAAATAAAGATCTTAATAAAGGTAAGTACATGGGCAGTTATAAAAGCTAGTATTATTATAGCAACACTGTATAACTCCACTTTTTGTTTTCCACATGATTTAAAAGACTAATACATTTTTAAAAAACTATTAGTCTAAAAGCTAATATTATCATAACTTTGGTTTATAACCTCACATTTTATTTTCTAAATAATTTAAGACATTAATGCATTTAAAATAATCACCACTTTATGTTTTGGAGAACAAAATATGTAAAAATGTATTTTGTAATATCAACAACTGACAGGGGTGGGGACAGAGATGTAAAGAAACAGAATTTTTTGTGTTATTGAAATTCACTGGTATAAATTCAAATTAGAGTGTTATAACTTTAGAATGCTACATGTAATTCCCATGGTAGCCACAGAGAAAACAGCTATACAATATACACAAAAGAAATTGAGAAAGAAACTGAAGCATTTACCTAAAAAATTTGCTTAACAGAAGAGAGGGCCGTAATGCAGAAAATAAGGGACAAAAAACTATAAGGTATATCAAAAACAAACAGAAAGATGACAGTAGTAATTCCCCCATTGTCAGTAATTAGTTTAAATGTAAATGGATTAAATTCTCCAACGAGAAGGCAGATTGACAGAATGTATTAAAAACACATAATTCAACTACACTGCCCCTCAGTATACTTGGGGTATTAGTTCCAGGAACTCCCATATAAAATAAAATTTGCACATACTCAAGCCCCATAGTTGGCCCTGTAAAGTCTGCATATACAAAACTTGGCCTTCCATATATGTGAGTTTTACATCCTATAAATACCGAAATTTTTATTTGCATTGGTTAAAGAAATCCACATACAAGCAGACCTGCACAGTTTGAACCCATGTTGTTCAAGTGTCAATTGCATATGCTGTCATATGCATTCCTTTTGAATGGAATGGTGATCAAAAGAAAGCAGGGGTAGATACAGTAATAACAGAAAAAAAAAAGCTTTAAGTCAAAAAGGCTAAAAGAAACAAAAAAGGACATTATATATTAATAAAAGGTATAATACAAAGAAATATAAATATTATAAACATTTACAGACCTAATAACAGACCATCAAAATATATGAAGCAGAAACTAGTAGAATTTAAGGAAGAAATAAACAGTTTTACAATAATAGCTGGAGGTCTCAATACTCCTCTTTTAATAATGGATAGGACAACCAGACAGAAGAGAGGTAAGGATATAGAGAATTTACACAACACGATAAACCAACTAGATCTGATAAACACTTTACCAAACAAGAACAGCATACATATTCTTCTCAAGTGCACATGGGACATTTTCTCAAAATAGACCATATGTTAAGCCACAAATTAAATCTCAATAGATTTAAAAAGATAAACATCATACACGGTATCTTCTCTGACTA
Organism: Macaca mulatta; assembly: GCF_049350105.2. Taxonomy (NCBI): domain Eukaryota; kingdom Metazoa; phylum Chordata; class Mammalia; order Primates; family Cercopithecidae; genus Macaca; species Macaca mulatta. The sequence continues at coordinate 2,574,121 of NC_133409.1, read as the reverse complement.
TACAGGATGAATTTAGAAATTGATAATATAAGTTAAACTTGAAAAGTCAAAAATTGTGGAAATTAAATGACACACTCAAACAACCAAGGGATCAAAGAAGAAATAATAAGAAAAATCAGAAAATACTTAGAGATGAATAAAAATAACATACCATGCAAAAAATCTGTGACACAGCAAGAGTAATGCTAAGAGAGAAATTTATAGCTATAAATGCTTACATTAAAAAAAAAAAAAAAAAAAGAGCTCAAATCAGCAACCTAACTTTACAACTTTGTAAACTAGAGAAAGAACAACAAGCATATCACAAAGCTAGCAGAGGAAGTAAATAAGAAAGATTAGAGCAAAAATCAACAAAATGGAGAAAAGAAAAACAGAAAAACAAGGAAACAAAAAAAAACATGATTCATTGAAAAGAAAAATGAAATTGAGAAACCTCTAACTATATGGACTAAGAAAAATAAATAAGTGAGTCTTATTTATAAGTGAGTAATTAATTACTCAAATCAGAAATGAAAGTTGTGGACCTTACTACTAATTCTTCAGAAATAAAATGATTATAAGAAAGTACTATTAACAATTGTATGCCAACATATTGGATATCCTAGATAAAATGTACAAATTCCCAGAATCACAAAACTTACCAAGACTGAATCACAAAAAATTATCTAAAATTTGAATACACCTATAACTTGTAAGGAGATTGAATCAGTAACCAAAAATATCTCCTGATAAGGAAAAATCTTAGGCTGGTCACGGTGGCTCACACCTGTAAGCCCAGCACTTTGGGAGGCCAAGGCAGTCAGATCACCTGAGGTCAGGAGTTGGAGACCAACCTGGCCAACATGGCGAAACCCCATCTCTACTAAAAATATAAAAATTAGCTGGTGTGGTGGCGGGTGCCTGTAATCCCAGCTACTCGAGAGGCTGAGGCAAGAGAATCACTTGAAGCTGGGAGGTGGAGGCTGCAGTAAGCTGAGATTGTGCCACTGCACTCCAGCCTGGGCAACAGAGAGAGAGTCTCAAAAAAGAAAGAATGAAATAAAGAGAGAAAGAAAGAAACAGAGAGAGAGAGAGAACAAGAGAAAAAATGAGAGAAAGAAAGAAAGAAAGAAAGAAAGAAAGGAAGAAAGGAAGAAAGAAAGAAAGAAAGAAAGAAAGAAAGAAAGAAAGAAAGAAAGAAAGAGAAAGATCCTAGACTCGATGACTTTGCCAGTGAATTCTAACAAATATCTGAGGAAGAATTAATATCAAATTTTCTGAAACTTTTACAAAAAAACTGAGGAAAAAGAAACACTTCCTATCTCATTCCCCCAATACCAAGGCCAAATAAGATTCCACAAGAAAAGAGACCCATATTCCTTATGAACACTGATGTACAAATCCTCAACAAAATACTAGCAAATGGAATTCAGCAGCATATTAAAATGATTATGTGTCAAGACAAATTGGAATTTATTTCTGGAATCCAAAGATGGTTCAACAAATATTGATCAATGGAATAAGTGTCATTAATAAAATTAATGATACAAAACCCACATGATCATCTCAATTTATGCAGAAAAGGCATTTGACAAATTTAACACATTTTCATAATTTAAAAAACCCCTAACAAACTAAGAATAGAAGGAAGCTACATCAACACAATAAAAGCTGTATACATTACTTCATTTTGTGCTGCTATAAAAGACTACCAGACAGGATAATGTACAAACAAACAAACAAAAAAACCAACGTATGTCTCATCATTCTGGAGGCCAGGAATTCCAAGATCAAGGTGCCAGCAAGTTGGTATCCACTAAGAGCCCAGTTTCCATTTCTAAGATGGCATCTTGAAAACTACAACCTTCCAAAGAGGAGGAACACTATTCCTTACATGGAAGAAAAGTGGAATAGCCAAAAGGGCAGAGGGGGATGTCAAACGTGCCCTTTGATATCAGTCACCCTTCTCACCCATAAGAATGAAGCTCTCATAAGCTAGGCACTTCTTAAAGGTCCCCTCTTAATACTGTTAAAAATCACAATTATATTTTAATGTAAGTTTTGGAGGAGACAGACATTCAAACCATAGCATCACATATGAAAGTCATTATACTCAATGGTGAAAGACTAAAAGCTTTTCCTCTAAGATCAGGAACAAGGCAAGGATGCTTGCTTTCATCATATATATTTACAATGGTATCAAAGTTCAAGCCAGAGAATTTGGGCATGCAAAATAAATTAAAAGCACCCAAATTGAAAAGGAAATAAAATGATTTACGTTCACAGATTATACGATCTGATAGAAAACCCTACACATTCCACTCACAAAAACCTGTTAGAATTAATAAAATCAGCAAAATAGCAAGATATAAAGTCAACATGCAAAATTCAGTTGCATTTCTATAAACTAACAATGAGCAATCTGAAACTCTAAAAAGGAAATTATTAAAACAATTCCATTTAAAAATAGCATCAAAATAATAAAATACTTAGAAATTAACCAAGGCGATGAAATTAAATTGTACAATGAAAACTACAAAACATTGTTGAAAGAAACTAAAGAAGACATAAATTAATTAAAACATTTCCCATGTTCATAAATTGGAATACTTAATATTACTAAAAAGTCTATATTACCTACAGTGTGATCTACAGATTCAATATGATCCCTATCAAAATCCCAATGACATTTTTTTAAAGAAGTAGAACAACTCACTTTAAAATTCACATGAAACTCTGAATAGTAAAAACTATCTTAAAAAGGAAGAACAAAACTGGAGGATTCACACTTTGTGATTTCAAAACTTATTATTGCGTGAACCCGGGAGGCGGAGCTTGCAGTGAGCCAAGATCCGGCCACTGCACTCCAGCCTGGGTGACAGCGCGAGACTCCGTCTCAAAAAAAAAAAAAAAACAAAACAAAAACCAAAACTTATTATTAATACATATCTTCAATAATCAAAACAAGATGTCACTGGCATAAAGATTGACCTGTAGGGAGAGAATAGAAGGTCCAAAGGTAAACTTTCACATATATGGGTCAAATGATTTTTGAGAAGGGCTCCAAGACCATTCAATGGAGAAAAGACAACCTTTACAACAAATGGTTCTGGGAAAAATAGACATCCATATGCAAAAACAATGAAGCTGGATCCTTTCCTTACAGCACAGAGAAAACTACCTCAAAATGCATCAAAAATGTAACTGTGAGGTCCAAAATAACAATTCTAAACAAAACTTTAGAATAAAATAGACAAAAAGCTTCTAGAATTATGGCTGGCAATGATTTACTGGATAAGACACCACAGGCACAGGCAATCAGAGAAAAAATAGACAAGTATAAAATTTTTTAAATTTGTGCATAAAAATGTACTATCAAAAGAGTGAAATAGCATCCACAGAATTAAAGAAAGTATTTGCAAATCATCTACCTGACAAGAAGTAAATTTGGTGTCTGGTAAGAGCCCAGTCTCCACTTCTAACAAGAGATGTCTGACAAAGGATTAACATCCAGGATAGATAGAGGAGCCCTAAAACTAAACAACAAAATCAAACAGCCTAATTTAAACAATGGACAAGAGACTTGAATAGACATTTCTCCAAAGAAGATATACAAATGTCCAAGAAGCACATGAAAAGATGCTCGGCTAGGTGTGGTGGCCCATGCCTGTAATCCCAGCACTTTGGGAGGCCAACGCAGGCACATCACCTGAGGTCAGGAGTTCAAGACCAGCCTGACCAACATGGTGAAACCCTGTCTCTACTAAAAATACAAAATTAGCTGGGCGTGGTGGTGCATGCCTGTAATCCCAGCTACTTGAGAGGCTGAGGCAGGAGAATCACTTGAACCTGGGAGGTGGAGGTTGAGCTGAGATTGCACCATTGCGCTCCAGCCTGGAAAACAAGAGCAAAACTCTATCTCAAAAAAAAGAAAGAAAGTAAAGATGCTCAACATTACTAATCATTTGGAAAATGCAAATCAAAACTACAAGGCGATGCCATCTCACACTCATTAGGATATGACTATTAAAAAAACAAACTAACAAGTGTTGGTGAAGATGTGGAGAAAGTTAAACCTTTGTTCATTGTCAGTTGGGAATATAAAATGGTGCAGCTGCTATGAAAAACAGTATGAATTTTTTTCAAAAAATTAAAAACAAAATTATCATATTATCCAGCAATTTAATCTCTGGAGATATATGCAGAAGAACTGAAAGTAGGGCCTCTAAGAGATATTTTTACACCTATGTTTATAGCAGCATTCTTAACAACAGCTAAAACGTGGAGGCAATCCAAGCATCCATCAATGGATAAATAGATCAGCAAAGTGCGGACCATACAATGGCATATTATTTAGTCGTAAAAATGAAGGAAAGTCTGGCACAGGCTACAATATAGATGAACCTTGAGGACAATATGCAAAGTGAAATAAAGCAGTCACAAAAAGATGAATGTGAGGTACCTAAGTAGTCAAAATCAGGGAGACAGAAAGTAGAATGGTTGTTGCCAGGGAATGAGGAGGGGGATGGGGAATTATTACTTAATGGGCATGAAGTTTCAGGCTTACAAGACAGAATTGTGGAGAGGGATAGTGGTGGTGGCTGCAGAATGTGATGAATATATTTAACACTCACTACAGACATAAGAATAGTTAAGATGATGAATTTCATGTGTATTTTACCACAATAAAAAATTGGGAAAAATACATTTCTTTAGCTTCTTACTATTATTTGTAATGGGGTTTCAGGTGGAGAGGGGCCCAGAACATGGGTCTCTTGCCCCAGTGCTGTCCAGGAAAGCAGAGATGGCTCACCCAATATATTGACTAGGATAAAAAATGAGGCATGCCCATCCTCCCACTTTTTTTGGAGGGAGTCAGCTTAATAAGATCAGCTCTTTTATATGTTGTGGTATTAGTCTGTTTTCATGCTGCTGTAAAGAACTGCCCAAGACTGGGTAATTTATAAAGGAAAGAAGTTTAATTGACTCAGATTTCCACAGGGCTGGGGAGACCACAGGAAACTTACAATCATGGTGGAAGGGTAAGCAAACATGTCCTTCTTCACATGTCAGTGAAAAGGAGAAGTACTGAGCAAAGGGGGAAAAACCCATCATAAAACCATCAGATCTCATGAGAATTCACTCATTATCATGAGAACACAATGAGGGTAACTGCCCCCATGATTCAATTACCTCCCACTGGGTCTCTCCCACAACCTGTGGGGATTATAGGAACTAATATTAGAGATGAGATTTGGGCGGGGACACAGCCAAACCATATCAAACAGCATGGGGGCAACCACCCCCATGATCCAATCACCTCCCACCAGGTCTTTCCCTAGACACATGGGGATTATGAGGATTACAATTCAAGATGAGATTTAAGTGGAGACATAACCAAACCAAATTATTCGGCCCAGCGCCTCTGAAATCTCATGTCTTCACATTTCGAAACACAATCATTCTTTTCCAACAGTCCCCCAAAATCTTAACTCATTCCAGCATTAACCCAAAAATCCAAGTCCAAAGTCTCATCTGAGACAAAGCAAGTCCCTTTGACCTATGAGACTGTAAAATCAAAAGCAAGTTAGTTACTTCCCAGACACAATGGGAGTAAAGACATTGGGTAAATACCCATTCCAAATGGGAGAAATTGGCCAAAACAAAGGGGCTACAGGCCCCAGATAAGTCCAAAATCCAGTGGGGCAGCCAAATCTTAAAGCTCCAGAATCATCTCATTTGACTCCATGTCTCACATCCCAGTCATGCTGATTAAGAGGTGCGCTCCCATGAACTTGCATAGCTCCACCCCTGTGGCTTTGCAAGGTACAGCCTCCCTCCCAGCTGCTTTCATGGGCTGGCACTGAGTGTCTGCAGTGCAAGTTGTTGGTGGATCTACCATTCTGGGGTCTGGAAGAGGGTGGCCCTCTTCTCACAGCTCCACTAGGCAGTGCTCCAGTGGGGACTCTGTGTGGGGGCTCCAAACCCACATTTCCCTTCTGTACTTCCATAGCAGGGTTTCTCCATGAGGGCTCCAATCCTGCAGCAAACTTCTGCCTGGACATTCAGCTGTTTCCATACCACCTCTGAAATCAAGGTGGAGGTTCCCAAATCTCAGTTCTTGACTTCTGTGCATCTGCAGACCCAACACTATGTGTAAACTGCCAAGGCTTGGGGTTTGCACCCACTTAAGCAATGGCCTGAGCTATATCTTGGCCCCTTTTAGCCACAGCTGGGATGCAGGGCACCAAATCCTGAGACTGCACAAAGCAGCAAAGCCCTGGAACCAACCCATAAAACTGCTTTTTCCTCCTAGGCCTCTGGGCCTGTGATGGGAGGCACTGCCATGAAGACCTCTGACATGCCCTGAAGACACTTTCTCCATTGTCTTGATGATTAACATTTAGCTCCTCATTACTTATGTAAATTTCTGCAGCCAGTTTGAATTTCTCCTCAGTTTATGTTTTCTATCACATTGTCAGGCTGTGAATTTTCTGAACTCTTATGCTCTGCTTCCCTTTTAAACATAAGTTCCAATTCCAAACCATATCTTCATGAATACATAAAACTTAATGCTTTTAAGAGCACCCAAGTCAAATCTTGAACACTTTGCTGCTTAGAAACTTCTTCCGCCAGATACCCTAAATCATCTCTCTCAAGTTCAAAATTCCATAGATCTCTAGGGCATAGGCAAAATGCTGCCAGTCTCTTTGCTAAAGCATAACAAGAGGGACCTTTATTCCAGTTCACAAAAAGTTTCTCATCTCCATCTGAGACCACGTCACCCTGAACTTCATTATCCATTTCACTATCAGCGTTTTGGTCAAAGCCATTCAACAAGTTTCTAGGAAGTTCCAAACTTTCCCACATCTTCCTGTCTCCTTCTGAGCCCTCCAAACTCTTCCAACCTCTGCCTGTTACCCAGTTTCAAAGTTGCTGTAAAGATACCCAAAGGGGTTTACCTGACTCACAGTTCTGCAGTGCTGGGGACGCCTCAGGAAACTTATGATCATGGCAGAAGGGAAAGCAAACATGTCCTTCTTCACATGATAGCAGGAGGAGAATTGCTGAGAAAAAGGGGGAAATTCCCTTATAAAACCATCAGATTTTGTGAAAACCTACTTGCTAGCATGAGAACAGCATGGAGGTAACCACCACCATGATCCAATTACCTGCCACCAGGTCCCTCCCATGACACATAGGGATTATGGGAACTACAGTTCAAGATGAGATTTGGGCAGGGACACAGCAAAACCATATCAGCTGTCAACTAAATATTAACTTTGGTGGGGCAGGATCTGCATTTTGAGGGTAAATTCAGGAGAATGTTAACAAGCTCTTTTGCCAGATATCTCAGTCTGCTCAGGCGGCTATAACAAAATAACATAGATGAGGGGCCTAAACACAGATTTGTAATTCTCACAGTTCTGTAGGCTTGGAAATCCAAGATCAACTTGTCAACTTGGTTGAGTTCTGGTGAGGGCTCTCTTGCTGGCTTGTGGAAGGCTACCTTCTGACTTTGTACTCATATGGACTTCCCTTGGCACATGTAGACAGAAAGCTCTCTCTTTCTTCTTCTTTTATAATGTCTCCAATCTTAGAGAATTAGGACTCCACCCTTATGACCTCATGTAACCTAATTTCCTCCTAAAAGGCCTATATCCAAACCCAGTCGTATTGGGGGTTGGGCCTTCCACATATAAATTTTGGGGAAATACAAGTGCTTCATAATATTCTGCCCTTGGCCCCTGTACACTCATATTCTTCTTACATGTAAAATATATTCATTCCATCCAAACAGACACAAAAGTCTTAACTCCTTCCAGCATCAACTCTAAAGTCTAAAAGTCCAAAGTCTCATCTAAAGCTCTATCTGTTAACCTTTGAAAACGAAAGTTATATTTTTCCAAATTACAATGGTAGGACAAGCATAGCATAGACATTCCCATCCCAAAAGGGAGAAATGGGAAAGAAGGAAGGGGTGACAGGTCCCAAGCAAGCCCAAAACCTAGCAAGGCAAACTCCATTTAATTTTAAGGTTGGAGAACAACCCTCTCAGCTTCATGCCCTGCCTTCAGGCCCACTGGGGTGGCAGCAGCATCTCCATGACTTGGAGAGTGGTCCCTCCCAAGGCACTGAGCAGGGGCATTTCTGACCCACCAAAGCCAGACAAGCTGTACCCTGTGAAACCAAATGGGAACTTGCGCTCCCTGATGGGCCTGTGGTGGGAGTGGCAGCCCTGCTCACTGCTGAATCATCTTCAGGATCATTCCCTTTTCTTGAGAAATAGTGCACATTTACAGCCAAAGAGCCCTATAGTCCTATTTTATAGACTCCAAGGCACCTGACAGGTTTCCTTCATTCTGTTCCTCCTCTTTCTCTGTTCCCATTAGTTTACACTGGCAATGTCTCCACTGGTATAATCCCATCTCTATTCCCAGTATCTGCCAAGATAGTTGATTAAGTCCATGAGTTGCACCCATAACCTCTTTAACAAATTTTTTTTAGCCACACCCTTAGTGGTCTTTTTAGAACAAGCTTTCCTTTTTTTTTTTTTTTTTTTGCCATATTGATAGACTAATAATTTTCTAAATCTTCATTTTACTATAAGCAATCAGGAGGAACCATGTCATTCCTTCAATTGTTTGCTCAGAAATCTCCTCAGCTAAATATCCAATTCCACTGCTCACAAGTCCTACTTTGCACAAAATACTAGAATACAATTCAGCCAATTTCTTTGTTCCTTTATAACACAGACCATCTTTCCTCCAATTTTCAGTAACATTATTTTCACTTCCATTTGAGACCCCACCAGATGGCCTCTAACATTCCTGTTTTTACCCACATTCTGTTCATAATTATTTACGTTCCCTCTCAGATGATAGAAGCTTTCTCTCCAGCTCTCCTGTTTCCTTTCAGAACCCTCAACAGAGTCACTATTATTGTTTGCATCTCCAGCATGCACATCACAACTCCCCCAGACTCTATCCATCACTCTTTCAATGCCACTTCCACATTTGTAAGTATTTGTTACAGCAGCAGCACTCTACTTCCTGTTACTAAAATCTGTCTTAGTTCAAGCTGCTGTAACAAAATACCATATACTAGCAGACTCGAAAAATATAAATTATCATTTTCAGTTCTGGAGCTAGAAGTCTGAGACCTAGCTGCCAGGATGGCCACATTCTGGTGAGGGCTTGCATGGTTGCCTTCTCACTGTGTCCTCACGTGACCTTCTATCAGTTTACACGTGAGTGGGGAGAGAGAGAGACAGACAGAAGAGAGATCTTTCTTCCTCTTCTTACAAAGCCAACAATTCTGTCAGATTAGGACCTCATCTCTATGAACTCTTTTAACCTTAATCACCTCCCAAAAGCCCTATCTCCAAATATAGTGATGTCAGGGGCTAGAACATCAACATAAATATTTTGGGGGAAAGGAGCATGCAATGTGATCCATAGCACAAGATGTGGCTTTATGGGCTTTTTAAATAATAAAGGTGGCATTCTGCTCTCATTCTGTCTGACTCCTGTATTTAACCCTAATCAGCCTCTGAACTCAGACAGGGGAAATGAGTTCTCTTTATACCTCTGCCAGCACCTCAGACCGCAGGTGGTTGATAGTGGCTTTTCCATTTACTATGTTTCTCAGCAACATCTAAATTTAGAAGCTAGCTAGTTGAGTCCGAGGCTGACTACAGAGTCTTCTTGGTGCAGTTCTAGTCATATTAAGTTGGTACAAAAGTAACTGTGGTTTTTGTCACTGCAGTGGCAAAACCTGCAATTACTTTTGCACCAAAGTAATAAATCAGCATCAGGTCTAAGAATACAGAGCTAGAGCCATAGCTGCAAATCTCAGTCTTTATCCTGACCCATGAGTCTGCACGCTTGTTCACAGCCAATAGTCATCTCCCACAAGGCCTCAGGTTGGTTCCAAACTTCTTAATTACACAAGAATTGGGAATACTTCATTTCAGAGATGCCAGGGGTTTTTTTTTTTTTTTTTTTGGTCCTCAAAGAGTAGTAGATTTTATTTTTTAAAATTAAAATGAGGTAGGAGTCATTTTCATGAGTTTGATTTTAAAACCATTAAGAAAAAGGAAAAGGGAATAAAATTATTTCCATTCTAAAGGCTAATGAGGCAAGTTTTAAAATGTCCATGGCTTGAATACTATGTCATCTGAAAACAGGTGTCCATAGAAAAGAACCACAGTTGTATGACAAATGTTCTAGCCTCTTAACTTACTAGAGTAAGTATTCCCTGACTACCTTGGCCTCTCCAAAACTGTCACATTTTTTCTTTTGTAAGACATTGCTAGTTTTAAGGTGTCCCAATAATATCTTAGGTGATGTCTTAGTCCATCTGGGCTGCTATAAAAAATACCTTAGACTGAGTAACCTATAAAAACAGAAATGTATTGCTCAGTTCTGGAGGTTGGGAAGTCCAAGATCATGGCACCAGCAGATTTGGTGTCTGGTGAGGGCTGCTCTTTGCTTCCAAGATGGTGCATCTTGCTGCTTCCTCACATGGCAGGAGGGGCAGGAGCATGCCCTCCAACCTCACTTAGAAGGTGTTATTCCCACTCATGAGGGTGGAGACCTCACGACTTAATCATCTTTTAATACTATCACATTGGGTATTAGGTTCTAACACATGAAATTTGAGGGGACACCATCATTCAGCCCATAGCAGATCATGTATTATTAATCCATCAGTAGCTTCCTAAGTTGATCATTTTTGGATGATCAATCTATCAGTTGCTTCCCAGGCTGATCATTTTTAGATTACCAATCTATCAGTAGCTTCCTAGGCTGAAGATTTTTAGATGATCAATCTATCAGTAGCTTCCTAGACTGATCATTTTTAGATTGACATTGATAGAGCTTTGCTTTCATAATTGATTAAGTGAATCAAACATTAAAAAAAACAGAAATAACAATAACAGGACTTTTTTGGGCTTATTTCACACTGGCAAAGGCCTGAGTCTGCTAGACACATATACACATAAAATCTCCTATGTTAGAGAAGACTTGCAGAGCCATTAGAACAAGCACAGAGTAGCATCTAGACCTTTTATTAGTTGGTTAAAATTTTAAAATATTTTCTCTAGTTTTTTTGCAGTGATTACCAACACAGGTCCTAGAGTCAAACTTTGGTTCTCCCATACATTTGCTACATGATTTGAGAGAAGTTACTTAAATTCTCTTTACCTCGGTTTAGGACAATTATTGGGGTAATAATATTACCCATCTAAAAGTTGTAAGGATTGAATTAGTTTATATAAAGCATTTATCACAATACCAGACACACAGAAAGCACTACGTAAATGTTATGATTTAAATGATAGATATAGATAAGAAAGAAAAAAATGTGAAATTTTCAGACTGAGTATACAACTTACTCCTATTCCTATGAGTAATAAACTAGTATTTATAGAGCAGAGTTTGGCCTGAATGAGCACATTATTCTGGAGGGAGAAATTAATTATTTCAAGGCTAAAAAACATATCTGATTTCATGTTGGAGTGAAACTGCATTTATTTAAAAGTCCCAAAATAAATTTACCCTCATAGACATGTCAAATTTAAAATTTCTCCTTAACTGGATTATATCAGAGACAACAATGTTAAGCCACACACATTCTAGACTTCTTTTTAAGTGAGGCTTATCTGTTTTAAATAACTCAGTCTGCAAAACACTGCTACAAATTTCATACTAATGACATATTGGAACATTAATAACTTGCCTAGGACAGCTCTTGAAACAACATAAAAATACTTTTCAGATAGCTGTGGCACTTCTATTTCCAAATGCTTGAACCATTAAGAAAAAGAAAATGGCAATGAAGAAAAAGCAACAAAGTCCAGCAGATAAACATATTAGGACTTATTCACGTGAATACATGTCGAATTTGGCTAGGAACCAGATCTCTTAATGTCCAGTCTCTGTCCACGTAAACAGAAGACGTGCCACTTGACCCAGCTCTCTGTCCACATCAGCTCATCCCCAGAGGCAAGTGCACTTGGAGACTGAAGACTGACAAAAGGTAAGGAGGCTCAGGGTTGGTTGCCTGCAGGACTCAATTGACTAGTTGTGAGCTTTATTTTATGGAAAATGGGGCTGCAGAAAATGGGCAATGAGTTATTTTTAAAGAGACTTTTTAAGAGACATAGAGACATTAGGAGAGTCTCTTGGGCAAGGTGACAACCAAGAATGAGAAAAAAGGAAAACTCTCCAAATGTCTCTTCAGTGAGAAAGAAAAGGTGCTGTAATAATTTAGAGGGAATGAGTAACTCAGTGGCAAGAGACAGAAACCCACCTTGCACTAGTTTAGCAGAAAGATATTTTATTGTATGGTTATTGGAATGTCTAAAGGAGCTAAAGAAAAAAACAGATTTGGGGGTTTGGGGAAAACCAGAGCCGTAGATGTAAGAATCACCAATACTTCATTTCAGTTTCATCACCTGGGTCTATTCACTGATAGGTGTTCTCCTTACACTTCTTTCTCTTTGGAAACCATGTGTCTCCAGTTCTGTAATCCACATGGCAAGAGAAAACAAAATGAGCAAGCAAAACAAACAGCAACAAAAAGCCGGGATCTCCTCAGCTATCAGGTTTCAACTTTGGCCTCTGCTTGTCTGTTTCAGCTTCAAAATTTAGCCCAACTGGGGCCAGGTGTCAGTCATAGCTGCCCCCATGGTAACTGTGTGTGGCGAATGGAAGTTTCCCAGAAAAGCAATAAGCTGAAAGGCAAGCTATGAAGGAAAGGAACAAATCTTTTCTAAAAGAAATTAGGATATCCCCATAGAGTAAATCTGTAATCACAGGGCTTCCCTTATGCAAGTTTTCAGTTTTAATTTATGCTGTCTATGTGATTCAAATATAACCAACTCAAGAAACTAACAAAAACAAAGAAATATGGTGTTGCCTAGTAATATTCCTGGAGCACCTACAGAAGCAAACCTAGAGCTTCCTGGAGGTCCACATTCTCAGGTAAAGTCACAGGCAATCCTTAAGGATAAACTCTGCTAAAGATCATCTCTCCATGAATTAGAGTTAGTTGACAATAAACAGCAGAAACAAGGTACTAAGAACTTCAGACAATATAACTGTAATATGTAGTCTTTAAATAAATTTTGCTTTATTATTAGAAACACAGTAAAAGAAAAAGACATTAGTTATAATAGAAATGCAAGTGAAGTCATTGATGGTAAACATTTAATTCATGGGTGAAGACCTGCTAAGAAATAGCTGAAGAGAGAATTAGTGAATTGGAAAACTGATATAAAGAAATCATTGAGAATGTAACTCAGAGTTGAGAGGATGGAAAATGTGCAAGAGAGTTCAGATAACAGACTAATCCCAATATTCATTTAGCAGGAATTCTACAATTTAAAAAAACAGTGAGAAAAGATAAAGGGGAATAATAATGAGCAGAATTATTAAGAAATAAATTAAGAAATAATTAAGAAAAAAATCATTATTAAGGAAACAAAGTGAGTTCCAGGAAAGATAAAAATAAACCTAGATGTAAATTACTAGCAAATCTCTCATATAGGACATGCAATAATCTTTCTAAATCAATGGGCTTCATTCTGAATCTATATGACATGGCAGTCTGCTCTTGATAAATAAAGTGCCCACCCCATTCACAGAAATTCAGTTTCAGATAGTGTTCAGTGAGGTACAACAAGTGTAGAGGAGGGCCCTGAGTGACTCTGAGGTCTAGCAAGAATCAAGACACACTTTTTAATATATTACTCTTTTCTCCACTTTAAACATTACTGTCAGTTGTTGGCCATCAACTTTGTCATGGTGTCCTTCATTGAAAATAATTCTGTAACTACATTACATTTTTTTGTCTCATGTTTTATACTTTTCAAGTTTTATTTCAAAAATTTTTCACAAGCACAGTGTTTACAAAAATATTATCCTACATTTTCTTCTACTTATTGATTGATTAATTCATTTTGAAATGCAGTTTTGCTCTTTCACCCAGGCTGGAGTGCAGTGGCACAGTCTCAGCTCACTGCAACCTCCACCCTCCCTGGATTCAGGCAATTCTCCTGCCTCAGCCTCCCAAGTAGCTGGGATTATAGGCACCTCCCACTATATCTGGCTAATTTTTGTATTTTTAGTAGAGACAGGTTTTTGCCATGTTAGCCAGGCTGATCTCAAACTCCTGACCTCAGGTGATCCACCCGCCTCAGCCTCCCAACGTTCTAGGATTATAGGTGTGAGCCATTGCAGCTGGCCTCTTCTACTTACTTATAGTTTTACCTTTCAATTGAGATATTTAAATCACATATTTAAATAGAAATAGTTTTATCTTTCACAATGGAGAGAGCCAGTTTTTCTCTAAACATTGTACCGAATAACCCATCTTTTCCCCATTATTTTGTGCTTCCATATTTAAAATGTATCAAGCCTGAAAATATACATGGGTCTCCCTCTGAATTCTCTGGCTTAATTGCAGTTCTTGAGCCACTGCTCCATGTTTTTATTTCTGTGTCTTCAAAAGCATTTTTTATTCTCTAATAGGGAAAATATAAAGTTGACTTTACCTTTTATGGACGTTTCTTCTCCTACATATTTTTTGGAATAAGTTTACTGAGTTCTACTGGCATTTTGATGGAAACTGCAGTGAATTATGCATTAATGGAGAATTGACATTTTTATAACATTAAGCTGTAACTTAAGCTATGGAATTATATGGAATGCTACTCAGATCTTCTATGCAGTTGTTGGGAGAAAAGCTGAGTGTTGGGAGAGAAGCTGAGGCAGGGCTTGCATGTCTGACATAATGTAAAAGAGTCTTGGAACATGTCCGGGGTTCAGGGTCTAAAACCCCTCATGGCCTTTGGAACACCAAGCTCTGTGCTAAAGGGTGGGAGGCTATCCTGATGCACCATAATCTAAGCCCAGGGCATAAAACCCTTCGTGGCTTTGATAGAATCCAGGGCTCCTGGCTCTGGAATGTGTCTAGACTTGCTGGCTCCTTGCTCCTTGCTCTCCCAGGGTCGATTGTGTCTTGAGTTAAAAGAACCTGCTCTCCATTATCTCAAGTAGCAGAGCATATGCTAAACCATCATAGCTGTAAATCATGTGCTTAATGCAATGCTCCCTTTCAACTCCACATTCTCACCACTTCTTTGATCACCAATAAATAGTCTGGGCTTCCAGAGCTCAGGGCCTTCATAGCCTCCATATTCGCATTGGCCCCCTGGACCCACTTTCTCTTTTAAACTGTCTTTTCTCATTCCTTTGGCTCCGCCAGACTTTGTCACCCCCATGACCTGGTGTTGGGTTTGATCACCCCAAAAGCAGTTTATTAGAGATTTAAATTTTTCCCCATGGCTATTTTTTTTAGTTAAGTTCCTAGATACTTTCAAGTATGAGTTGCCATTATAAAGGAAATCTTATTTTTAAGTTTACTTAGTTATTGTTAGTGTAATTATTGTTGTAACTAGATATCGCATGCAGTGACCTTGTTGAATTAGGTTAGTTATAATAGCATAATAATTCTGTTGGTCTTTCAAGCTAAATTAATCAAATCATCTCACAAACAATGAAAGTTTTGTCTCTATCAGTCATCACTCTTGTTTGTCTTTCTTTGTTATATTGGATAGGATCTCCAGTATTATGTCAAAAGGAGTTGTAAAAATGATATTTGTGTCTTTTAAAAAAACCTGTATCTTTGTCATGCTCTTTAATAAGAAAATACATTTAATGAAACACATTTAATGAAAATAAAATTTCATTAAATACAAGATTTACTGTAAGCTTTGTCATAGCAACTAAACAGATTCAGATGAAGAATCTCCTTTTTATTCCTACTTTGCTAGATTTCATTTTAAATCCTAAACAGGAACAAAAGCAAATGCTTCTTCAGCATCTACTGAGATAAGAAAGTATCTTCTCCTTACTATATCAAAGTAGTGAATCAAGTCATTAGATTTTCTGATGCTTAGCTGACCTTGAGTTTGGAGTAAACCCCACTTAGTCAAGATGCATTTTAAGAGCACAGCTGAATTCAGTTGGCTCTTGTTTTATTAGGATTTATACAATTTTGTTCATAACTGAAGTGGGCCCATAATTGCCTTTTTGCATTTTATTAGCTGGTGTTCAAATAAAACCTACCCCATTCCCACTGTGAAAACAAATGTAATTCTTATATATCCCTCTGGTGGGTATAATTGCACAGGTGCTTGGAAAACAGTTTGGCAGTTTCTTAATTTTTTTAAATTTGTTTTTAATTTGAGACAGAGTCTGGCTCTGTTGACCAGGCTGGAGTGCAGTGGTGTGATCTCAGCTCACTGAAACCTCCGCTTCCTGGGATCAAGCAATTCTTGTGCCCCAGCCTCCCAAGCAGATGGGACAACAGGCATGCACTACCATGACCAGCTAATTTCTGTATTTTTAGTACAGACACGGTTTCTCCATGTTAGCTAGGCTGGTCTTGAACCCCAAGCCTCAAGTGATCCACCCACCTTGGCCTCCCTATGAGATTACAGACGTGAGCCACTGTGCCTGGCCTGTTTGGCAGTTTCTTATAAAGTAAAACATACAAATAATACACGACCTAGAAATCCTGTATGTATTTATTCAATAAAAATATGCATTCATTCAAAGAACTGTTCATGAATGTTTCTAGCAGCTGCAATCATAATAGATAAAAATTAGAGCCAGTCAAAACATCCACACACCGGCAAATGAATACACAAAGTGTGACATATCTATGCAATGGAACATGACTTGGCAATAAAATAAACTACTGATACATAAACAAATCTCAAACGTACTATGCTCATGAAGGAACACACACACTAAGTGCACACCGCACTTTCCAACTTACATGACTGCCTGAAATAACAAGATTGGAGGCACAGAAGTGAAGCCAGGGTTAGCCAGTGACTGGGGGTTGGAGGTGACTACAAGCGGGGCCATGAGATCTTTCTGGGTGGGGGTGTTCTTCATCCTGACTGTGGTGGAGGTCACATGATGACTCAGCTATAAATTCTCATTTACTTATGCAACACAAGAATGAATCTTGCTGCATATAAATTATATATCAATAAGCCTTCATTTAAAAAAATACTACCACATGTTGGACAAAGTAATGCAGATAATGGAAGCTGGCAAAAGGTTATTCAAAAGAAATTATGTCAAAAATTCTTGTTGAGTAATAAAATATGATTTTGCATTTTAAGCCATGTAAAAGATGGCACTAACAAAATAATGTTGCTTGTATCTCAGGTGAAGTGGGGCATATATGTACAGTAATACTTTATTATGAAGAATTATAAGCCTATATCATAAACTAATTCTTAAAACTCTAGATATTTAAATGCCCAAAGAAAAAAAAAGATGGCTTTTCTTTACCATATCACACACCTTATGTGCCCCCAATAAAGCAATCTTAAAAAACAATGATTAAAAACCAGATGGAGCTACAGTAACTAAAACAACATGGTACTGGTAAAAAAACAACAACAATAACAACAGCAAAAAAACCAGACACATAGACCAATACAACACAATGGAAAATTCAGAAAGAAAGCCACACATCTAAAACCATCTGATCTTTGGCAAGGCTGACAAAACAAGCAATGAGGAAAAGACTCCCTATTCAATAAATGGTGTTGGAATAACTGGCTAGCCATTTGCAGAAGACTGAAGCTGGACTCCTTTCACCATATATGTAAATTAATTCAAAATGGACTACATATTTAAATGTAAGACTGCAAACTATTAAAATCCTGAAAGACAACCTAGGAAATACTCTTCTTAACTTTGTCCTTGGCAAATAATTTTTGGCTCAGTCCCTTAAAGCAACTGCAACAAAAGCAAAAATTGACAAATGGGACCTAATTAAATGAAAGAGCTTCTGTACAGCAAAAGAAACTCTCAACAGAGCAAAAAGACAATCTTTTGACAGATGAAAATTATGCATATTGGACAGAGCCTAATACCCAGAATCTATAGGGAATTTCAAGAAGCAAAAACAAATAACCTCATTAAAAAATGGGCAAAGGGCACAAATAGACACATCTCAAAAGAAGACATACAAGTGGCCAATAAACAAATGAAAGAAATGTTCATTATCAGAAATCATCAGGGAAATGTAAATCAAAACTACAATGATATACCATCTCATACCAATCAGAATGGCTATTATTAAAAAGCCAAAAAACAGAAAACTGACTTTAAACCAACAAAGATCAAACAAGTCAAAGAAGGACATTAAATTATGGTAAAGGATTCAATTTAACAAGAAAAACTTAACTGTCCGAAATATATATGCACTCAAGACAGGAGCATCCAGATTCTAATGATTTAGGCATCTAGATTTTATATGGTGACAATTAAACAAAATGTGTTTATGATATAAAAATGAATGAAATAAAATCCAATTTAATAAGTTATTTCTCATTTTGAACCATGTATCTAAAATGATATATGCTTATTAGCTGCTTTATAACTACTTATCAGCATTCTGTCAATCATGAAGTCATTTCTTTTAACTTTTATTTTAACTTCAGGGTTACAAGTGCAGGTTTGTTACATAGGACAACTTGTGTCATGGGAGTTTGCTGTAGAGATTATTTCATCACCCAGGTATTAAGTCTAGTACCCATTAGTTGTTTTTCCTGACTGTCTCCCTCCTTCCACCCCCTACTGTTGAGTACATCCCAGTGTCTGTTGTTCCCCTCTATGTGCCATCAAGTTCTCATCATTTAGCTCCCACTAACATGTAAGAATATTCAGTGTTTGGTTTTCTGTTCCTGTATCAGTTCACTAAGGATAGTGGCCTCCAGCTCCACCCATGTTCCTGCAAAGGACATCATCTCATCCTTTTTTATGGTTGCATAGTATTCCATGATATATATGTACCACATTTTCTTTACCCAGTTTATTACTGGTATGCATTTATGTTGATTCCATGTCTTTGCTATTGCAAATAGTGCTGTAGTGAACATACATGTGCATGCGTCTTTATAATAGAATGATTTATATTTCTTTGGGTATATACCAAGTAATGGGATTGCTAGGTTGAATAGGAATTTTCTCTTTAGGTTTGTGAGGAATCACCACACTGTCTTTCACAATGGTTGAACTAATTTTATGCTCCACAACCTCGACAACATCTGTTTTTGTTGAATTTTTAATGATTGCCATTCTGACTGGTATGAGATGGTATCCCATTATGGTTTTGATTTGCATGTCTCTTAGAATCAGTGATGTTGAGCACAAAGCAAGTTCTTAGAGACCTTCAAAGAGATTTAGTTTCTCGCACAATAACAGTGGGAGACTTCAATACCCCACTGACAGTATTAGACAGGTCATCAAGGCAGAAAATTAACAAAGATACTCAGGACTTGAACTCAACACTAGACCAAAGGGACCTGATAGATAGCTACAGAACTCATCACCCTGAAAAGACAGAATATACATTCTTCTCATCACCACATGTCATATACTCAGAAATCAATCACACAATCAGACATAAAATAATTCTCAATGAATGCAAAATATTGAAATCATACCAACCACTCTCTCTGACCACAGCTCAATAAAAATAGGAATCAAGACTAAGAAAATTGCTCAAAACCATACAATTAGACGGAAATTAAACAACCTGCTCTTGAATGACTTTTGGGTAAAGAATAGAATGAAGGCAGATGTCAAGTTCTTCAAAACTAATGAGAAGAAAGATACAACACACTAGAATCTCTGGCACAAGCTAAGGCAGTATTAAGAGGGAAATTTATAGCACTAAACACCCACATCAAAAAGGTAGAAATATCTCAAATTAACCAATGAACATCACAACTAAAGGAACTAAAGAAGCAAGGGCAAACCAACCCTAAATCTAGCAGAAGACAAGAAATAACCAAAATCAGAGCTGAACTGAAGGAGATTGAGACACAAAAAAAATTCAAAAGATTAACAAATCCAGAAGTTGGTGTTTTGAAAAAATTAATTAGACTGCTAGCTAGACTGATAAGAACAGAGAAGATCCAAATAAACACAATCAGAAATGATAAGAGAGATATTGCCACTAACACCACAGACATACAAACAACCATCAGAGACTACTATGAATACCTCTAAGCATATGAACTAGAAAATCTAGAAGAAATGGATAAATCCCTGGGCACATACATCCTCCCAAGACTAAATCAGAAAGAATCTGAATCAATAACAAGCTCTGAAATTCAACTGGTAATAAATAGCCAACCAACCAAACAAAGCTCAGGACCAAATGTTTTCAAAGCTAAGTTGTACCAGACGTATAAAGAAGAGCCAGTACCATTCCTACTAAAACTTCTCCAAACAATTTAGGAGAAGGGACTCCTCCCCAACTCATTATATGATGCCAGCATCATCCAGATACCAAAACATGGCAAACACACACACACACACACACACACACACACACACACACACACACACACAGAAAACTTCAGGCCAGTATCATTGATGAGCATTGATGCAACAATCCTGAACAAAATACTAGCAAACCAAATCCAACAGCACATCCAAAAGCTAATCCACCACAATCTAGTAGGCTGCATCCCCAGATGCAAAGTTGGTTCATCATACACAAATCAATAAATGTGATTCATCACATTAACAGAACTAAAGATAAAAATGCATGATTATCTCAATAGATGCCGAACAGGCTTTAAATAAAATTCAACATCTTTTTATATTTAAAAATCTCAGTAAACTAGGTACTGAAGGAACATACCTCAAAATAATGAGAGCCATCTATGACAAACCCACAGCCAACATTGTACTGAATTGACAAAAGCTGGAATCATTCCCCTTGAAAACTGGCACAAGACAAGGATGCCCTCTCTCACTATTCCTATTCAACATAATATTGGAAGTCCTGGCCAGAGCAATCAGGCAAGAGAAGGAAATACAAGCCATCCAAATAGGAAGAGAGGAAGTAAAACTATCTTTGTTTGCAGATAACATGATTCTATATCTAGAAAATCCTACAGTCTCACCCCAGAAGCTCCTTGATCTGATAAACAGCTTCAGCAAAGTTTCAGAAAATAAAATCAACATACAAATATCACTAGCATTCTTACACACCACCAACAGCCAAACCAAGAGCCAAATCATGAGTGAACTCCCATTCAAAATGGCCTTAAAAAGAATAAAATACCTAGAAATACAGCAAACCAGGGAGGTGAAAGACATCTACAATGAGAATTACAACTACTGTTAAAAGAAACCAGAGAGAAACAAATGAAAGAAAAAACATTCCATGCTCATGGATAGGAAGAATCAATATCATTAAAATGGCCATACTGCCTAAAGCAATGTACAGATTCAATGATATTCCTATCAAACTATCAATGACATTCTTCACACAACTGGAAAAAAAAACTATTTTAAAATTCATATGGAACCAAAAAAGAGCCTGAATAGCCAAGGCAATCCTAAGTGAAATGAACAGAGCTGGAGGCATCTCATTACCTAACTTCAAACTATACTACAGGGCTACAGTAACCAAAACAACATGGTACTGGTACAAAAAGATGCTTAGAGACCAACTGAACAGAATGGAGAGGCCAGAAATAAGGTCACACACCTATGACCACCTGATCTTTGACAAACCTGGCAAAAACAAGTAATGGGGGAAAGGACTCCCTATTCAATAAATGGTGCTGGGATAACTGGCTAGCTATATGCAGAAGATTGAAACTGAACCCCTTCCTTTAGCCGAATACAAAAATCAACTCAAGATGGATAAAAAACTTAAATGTAAAACCCAAAACTATAAAAACCCTGGAATATGACCTAGGCATCACTATTCTGGACATAAGAATGGGCAAAGATTTCATGACAAAGACACCAAAAGCAATTGCGAAAAAGGAAAAGTTGCCAAATGGAATCTAATTAAACTAAACAGCTTCTGCACAGCAAAACAATCAACAGAGTAAATAGACAACCTACAGAATAAGATAAATTATTTGCAAACTATGCATCTGACAAAGGTCTAATATCCAGCATCTGTAAGGAACTTAAACAACTTTACAGAAAAAACAACCCCATTAAAAAGTGGGCAAAGGACATGAACAGACACTTTTCAAAAGACATACATATGGCCAGTGAGCAAATGAGAAAAAGCTTAGCATCACTTATCATTAGAGAAATGCAAATCAAGATCACAATGAGATTACCGTCTCATGCCAGTCAAAATGGTTATTATTAAAAAGTCAAAAAATAACAGATGCTGGTGAGACTGTAGAGAAAAGGGAACACTTATACACTGTTGGTGGGAGTGTAAGTTAGTTCAACCATTGTGGAAATCAGTGTCGTGATTCCTCAAAGACCTAAAGGCAGAACTACCATTCAACTCAGTAATCCCATTGTTGCATATATACCCAAAGGAATATAAATTATTCTATCATAAAGACACATGCACGTGTATGTTCACTGCAGCACTATTCACAATAGCAAAGATATAGAATCAACTTAAATGCCCATCAATGGTAGACTGGACAAAGAAAATGTGGGACATATATACCATAGAACACTATGCAGCCATAAAAAAGAATGAGATCATTGTCCTTTGCAAGGATGCAAGGGAAGCTAGAGGCCATTATCCTTAGCAAACTAACTCAGGAATAGAAAACCAAATACTGCATGTTTTCACAAGAGGGAGCTCAACGAAGAGAACACATGGACACATGGAGGGAAACAACAGACACTGGGGTGTATTGAGGGTGGAGGTGGGGAGCTAGGAAAGGATCAGAAAAAAAATAACTATTGGATAATAGGCTTAGTACCTGGATGACAAAATAATCTGCACAACAAATGCCCTTGATGTGATATACCTATAAAACAAATCTGCACATGTACCCCTGAACTTAAAAGGGTTTTTTTTTAAGAAAAATATCAAAAAACAACAGATGCTAGTGAGGCTGTGGAGAAAGGGAACACTCTTGGTGGGAATGGAAATTAGTTCAGCCACTATGGAAAGCAGTCTGGAGATTTCTCAAAGGACGTAAAAGAGAGCTACCATTTGACCCAGCAAAGCCATTATTGGGTATATCCCCAGTGTCCCACCATGTGGGTCCCACCCTAACTGCAGCACAGGCTGTGAATGTCCCTGTCCACCACCCTCCTGTGATCACCCAGCCTTGCAGGCTCCGGCAGCGTTTGTTTCCTCAACCAGGAGGCAAGGTTTTTTATTTTATTTTATTTTATTTATTTTATTTTTTGAGACAGAGTCTCACTCTGTCACCCAGGCTGGAGTGCAGAGGTGTGATCTCGGCTCACTGCAACCTCCACCTCTCGGGTCCAAGCAATTCTCCTGCCTCAGCCTCCTGAGTAGCTGGGATTACAGGCACAAGCCACCGCCCAGCTAGTTTTTGTATTTTTAGTAGAGACAGGGTTTCACCACATTAGTCAAGCTGGTCTCGAACTCCTGACCTCATGATCCACCTGCCTTGGCCTCCCAAAGTGCTGGGATTACAGGCATGAGCCACCGCTCCTGGCCAGGAGGCAAGTTTTTAAAGCTGTCCTTTTCCTCAATGTTTTCATAGGCACTGAGACTGGTGTCTTTATTCATTGACAGTCATCTTACAAGTTTGCAAAAGGAGGAGTAAATCACATCTAACTCTAAAAATAGTGACTTTTCTCCACAATCCAAATTCTTGAGAACCTTCATGCTTTCATTATTCCCTATGCAAGTCCTGGTGCCCATGGGTACTGGAGGGCAGCACAGCAATTCCGAGCAGACTGGGTCCAGCAGCCTAGATTTGAATCCTGGCACCACCATTGACCAGCCATGTCATCTAAGGAAAGTTACGGAGTCTCACCTGCCTCAGCTCCTTTATCTATGAAATGGGGCCAATCACAGCATCCACTTCGGAGGGTTCATGTGAGGACTGAATTAGTTAATATAAATAAAGTCTTGGAGCAATACTTGACATACAGCGAATACCATTATTTTTATAATGTGAACATCGACTTCTTCTGTGACAACTAGGAACATGCCAGAAATATGTCTCCTCCACTTTGATCTGAATGTGGAACAATGTCATTAATAGCACCAGAATTTACCTGCTAGCTCCATGTGCCACCTCAAGGAAGCTGGGGAGAAGGCCATTTGCAAAGAGGAGGAGGTCAGGAAACAGAATGTGCGTGCTCACCCTGGCTTCACACGAGGGCTACTGAGACACTGAGGGCCTTGCTGCTCCCTGGATTACAGAGTCAAGGTGCTTGAAAAGGGTGGCAAACCTCATGCTTGAGGTTACAGGAGGACAGTGGGGAAGATGTTAGCATAAAATAACCAAAAGTGAGCCATGAGCCTCCCTCTAATAAAAATCCAAAACTTTCCAATGTACTATTTTGCCTGCATGAATATGACCACGATAAGACTTTTTAAAAATCTGGCACTGTAGTCATCTACAAGCCATCCTTTCACTTGTATTTTTTAAATGTAAATGAATCATCAAACTCAGAACATCCTTGCAGAAAATTAGGAAAATCATCACATTTACTCTGATCAATGAGCATGAGCAAATCTCTACTTCAGTCATGGTTAACAGTTCAGAGTTTTAAGGACAGTTGATGAAAAATGCCATAGAAGAAGCATGTTTAGTCTAATTTGCTTGAAACTCTGATTGAAACTTATCCTAACAGCTGAGCCCTTTTACTCCCACAGACACAGCACTCTCTCTTTTCCCCTCTGAAAATTCCAGTCTCTGACTCCCCCAGCTGGGGGTCATGAGAAAATCACAGAAACCTGGCATATGAAATGATGGACCATGGGGAAGTGTACTTTCCATCATTCCTTGGAGATTCCCCCACTTATTAACACTGCATAAAGGCACAGAAACCAACATGTAGTTGCAACTAAGAGTGAAATCCACAGCACTGTGTTACTTGATGGGCCTGGATGCCCGCCTAATTAAAACATTCATGCGTTGAGGCTGCACGCACCACCAGCTCAGAGCAGCGTCTCTGGCGTGGTTGCTGCTGTTGCTGGAGAGGCAGCCAGGGTCTGCCTGTTTGTGTGCTTTGCAGATCTCCACGATGGATGAGGCAAAAGGTCTGAAATTGTCTCATAAAGGAAATTACTGTTCAGCCTCATCCATCAAAAGCAGAAATCTAGAAATGAGAAGACTTTCAAATGTTGCTTCAAGTAGAATTTTAAGATCATGTCTTATCCAACTTCTTCTAGCATGATAATGAGCAGCAAAGAAAGGAGAAAATGAGCAGTGTCAGAAGCACCTGGCTACAGCCAACTCCAGTTACCTGTCTTCATATACACAGTGGACGCTGGTTTTGACCTTTGCAATCCATTACTGAAACCCCCTTGTCCTGTTATACTTCTGCATTCTGTCTGTTTTGCAGATAAAGGAGAACACTTCAACCGTTTTCCCTTTTCCTAACTTTATGAAACACAAACAAACTTAGAGGCTAGCTGGGAGCAAATTTAACAAGGGGACGCAGACACTGCTGTGACTGAGGTGGAAGCAACACAGACTGGCAAGCCAGAGCTCTGATCCCAATCACGAAGCTCGAGTGAACTGCCTGCGCCCTCTGTACCTCGGTGGGGATGGCAGCTTAATTGTCTTTTGGAGTGTGAACTGATGCACACCATGTATAGGTCACATTAATGTAAACTCACTCCGCAGTTTTTCTGCATTTCTCTTAATCAAATCCTTTGCAAATTCCAATGTTGACTTCTGTTGATACATAACCATTTAGTTAGGCCACATGATTTCAGAGATGAGGGTGATCTCAGAGATAATCTAGTTTGGTGCTTTTACTTCCTGACCCTGGTGCAGATGCAGAGATGTTCGGTTCATTCGTGCAAAGTCAAGGAGCTGCCAGGAGCAGAGGCAGATGAGAACCCAGGTGCTCCAACTTCCCGCTCAGCACCTCCTGTGCATGGCACCCGCACAGATGCCTCAGCGTGCACACAGGCTGTAAGACGAGACCTTCCACGGTGTGAAAACTCTTAACAGTGTCTCAAGCAAGTACTGTTCTTTGACAGAGGCAGTGATTGCCAAGATTTAGTGTGATTAAAAGCCTAAGACAGTTTGTATTGGAAAATGCCATCTCTGTGAGACTCTATGGTAGACAGTGGTGGAAGGACACACGACCGTCTCCTACTTCCGCACTGGGAAGCCACGCCCATTGCCCGCTGTGATCTACAAACTGCGGAGAAAGAAAGTCCCACTTCTGCACTGGACAGCCAAGGCCATCGCCCGCTGTGATCTACAGATTTCGGAGAAAGAAAGTCCCATGACGTAGTCACATCACATCTCTCTGTGAAAAGGTACTTCTACCACCTGATCAGGACATTGCATGCCTCAGTTTAAGGAGTTGTCTTGATTTACTCAGACTTCGTGAGGAATGACTGGCTATTGGTCAGATCCCGCTCCAGATCAATTCACTCAGCGTTTCCAGGATGGGCCTGGGCACCGTATTTCTGAAATTCCTCCAGATGGTTGCAATGTGTGGCCAAGGCTCAGCTCTCCAAAGACTTCAATTCTATAATTTCATTATTTCTCAAATGTCTCTAATCCAGGATAAATATTTCCACTTCGTTTAAAGTTCCTGAGTTCCAACATGTGGAAGTGCTTTGTGGTAGTCTTTCTGGCTTCCTCTCCCTAAGCTGTTCCAGTAACTCAACTTCACAAACTACATTCTAAGCAACTTCTCTGTCCTGGGTGTGCAGGGCATTCACACTTGGTTGGAGACAAAGAAGCTGGCCTGGGGAAAGGCCCTCCCACAGGGGTCGCTCCTGAACAGGACATGGACCCATAGGCTTTCAGGATGCCCTAAACAGGTCAGAAAAAACTTGTCACCACTAAAGGGTCCACGGCGTGTTTCTTCAGCACAAAGGTTTAAGCCAGGTGTCCTGGCAAGAACCAGATTCAAGTAATCATGTTCTGCCCCCTGCACTTTGTACTACAATAGGTGTGACCTCTGTGCTGAGCCTGTGCAGACAGCAAAGCCATGACTGGAGTCAGCCAGCAGGACTTGGCTGCTCCTCACGTGTGGAGACAGACCCCATGTGGAATTTGAACACCATGCCAGTGTGTTTCTAAGAAGGTTTGGGATTGTACATGACAAACTATTCTTGTAACAATGTGTACAACATCGAATCCTCAGGGAGCCGGATGTGCACGCAGAACGGGCTAGAGGAGTGTGCACGTTGCTTCTGCGGACTTTCCACTGCAGCTGGCTGCAGAGCCTGCATGTGCTTATCTGTCTGAAAGGGAAGGACCCACAAACCTGCCAAGGTCTGATATCGGTTGGGGGTGGGGGCTAAATGCTCTGCCAGTGAAGCAAGGTTGCTGGACTCAACTACTCTCTCAATATCTGTTCTATCAGCACAAGAGAAATGAACAATTCACATTCTTTAAAGATGTGGGGCTGAAAACAAGACAAGCTACTGGTTGGGGTTTCCTTTGTATCTCAGCCTCCAGTTCAAACAGGCAGAGAATGAAGGACAGTGTACTTCACATAATTATAAATATCCGTGGTCTCTGTCTCAGCCTACATCTCTGAAAAGTCATGGAGTGCTTTCATGGCCTAGAAATCTCCAGATTGAAGCACTGTAACTTTGAACTGCCCAAAACGTCCCCTGCAGGATAACAGGCCCAAAGCTGGACTCCTGAACTTCCAACACCCTACTTTCAGTCATCTGTACACCACTCATCATCCACAAAAAACAGAGGCAATGCTGCACAGAAAAATGTGGACTTATGTACTTTCCAACTAGAAAATCCATTCACTGAAACAGAACCCAATCATTTTCTTAAAAGGAGAGAAAATATACTACAGAGTTAGTGTTAGTCACTAAATACCACGGGCATTTAAGAGCTTCCCGGAAAATGAATGAGATCAGCTCTAGCCATTACCCAAGAAGGAGCTGACCAAAAAGAAAATATGGCTATTTCCTTAAAGATAATGCATCACATTTCTCTCTAGGTTTTATTAGACTAAGTGAAATAAACTTTAGAGCAATAACTCTGGAGGTTATTGCAGGGAGTAGGGTGTAGGGTGGGGTTACTTAGTAGTTATTTTTTGTTTGTTAACTATATCTGAAATGTAAAATTCCAAAATTTTAACCTCTTTTACAGTTACATTATTCAATATCTAAATGAAACTAGTCAAGATGAAGTTTTTAATTCATGCTTTGAAGCATCTCTTTACTTCAAATATATATAAATTATATTTAAAATATAATGAGAAAAAATAAATTGACATAGCCAGGCTTAAAAACAAAATAAAATTCTCCATAAACTGAAAAGAAGCAGAAACACAAACTTAAGTCTTGGACATCCTGGCTTTGGGTGCAGAATTAAGCAGGAAGGGAAGGGAGCTCACATTCCACAAAACACCAGAACCCAGAGCTGGCAGGGCTTCACTGCTTCTAAAAGAGGCTAATGGTATGTGCTGGGACCTGGAATCACAGTTTAAGCTCAACAGCAGGTCTAAAGAGACACTGAGGTAGTTACATGGCTAGATGTCTAGAACCAGGTATCCTAACATCCTGAGATGAGAAATACTACTGCAAGTTCCTCACACGAGGTCCCAAAGACTTTTGAAAGAAGCAACTGCAAAATCAAATGTAGAGAAAGAGAAAAAAGAAAGAGAAAGAGAAAAAAATGAGAATGTTCTTCAACTAAAAATAAATCTATAAATTAAAATTGTAAAACATGTAAGAGGAAAGACAACCAAATAACAATTAGAAGACAATTGCATTCCAGATGAATTTGAAATAAGAAAATAGTCTGAATTCTCCCGGCCCGCGGGATAGTCGAAGCAGGCCCTGGAGGAGGGGGTGGGAATTTAGGGAACAAGAGATACGAGAAATGGAGACAAGACAGTGCTCTGATCAAGTCTCTCTCTTTTAATGGCGGTAATGCAGTGCCTTATATACACTTGGAGGGGAAGGGGTTGGGCCAAGGCGAAAATGATCTCATAATGGAGGCGTGGCCAGATAGGTATTGGTTTCTCTGGTCGAAGGTCATGTTGCACCTGCGCTGTCAGGTAGTAATTTTCGCGGGCGCGGGAAAAATGGGTGAAGAAGAAGCAGGAAGAGCGCCATCTTTTATGAGGTATTAATACAGGGAAAAAGGTAAATCTAGGGAGGAGGTAGAAGGTGGAAATGAATAGAGCTCAGGCGTTTTTAATCGTCAGTTATTATTCGCTATGGCCGGGGCATGCAGCTCCGGACAGGTCCCCCTTTTAATTATTTTATGATGAGAAAACAACCCCTCGGGAACTGCGCCTGTCTTAGGTTGGGTCAACTCATCCCCACCTTCTAGGCCCGTCATGGGATAAGGCAGCAGCAAAGGCGGCCCTCCTGTCTTAGGCTCCGATGGAGATAGTGTCCTCTTACCCGTCATTGACTGTCCAGTTCAGCACACAGGGGAGGTGGTCTTATTAAGGTAAATAAGACTCACCATTTTCAGTCATCTCAAGGCGATGATAATGGACCTGTATAGGTTTGGCCTGGAAGGCCTCGATTTGTTGTCTGACGAATGCCATAAGCTTATTAAAGATTATAGGCCCGAGAGTGAGAAAGAGTAGAAGAGTAAGTAAAGGACCAAGAAATGGCAGGAGATAGGGGAGAAGTCCATCGAGTCCAGTCCACAAGGGATTAGCGACCAGACCTTTTCTGCGCTCTTCTAGTTCTTCCTGTAAAGTCTTTATCTTATCTCTGACGATTCCGGATTTGTTGGCGTAAAAACAGCACTTTTCATTTCCTTGACTGGTCTGGCATTAGGTAAGCTGTCTTGCCCGAGCAAGTCACCTGGGTGATTCTGTCTGACGGAGGTTCAGATACCTGTCCCCCTCTGCAATCACAAGGCTGGCCGTATTGTTTTCATAATAATTCTCTTGCCTTACGAGGGTCACCAAAACCTGCATAGACTGTCACTATGTTATATAGAGCGATTATTCTCCAAAGGAATCTCATGTTAGGCTTCATTTTCTTCGATCCTGACGCGGCAGGTTCCCGCGGTGATCAGTTTAATTCCTTTTGTCTTTGTTAGCGGTCGACCATCCTTTGGCGTCCTCTTCCTCACAAAGTCCCTCGTTTCCAGGTCGCTGTTCGGGCGCCACGTCTCCCGGCCCGCGGGATAGTCGAAGCAGGCCCTGGAGGAGGGGGTGGGAATTTGGGGAACAAGAGATACGAGAAATGGAGACAAGACAGTGCTCTGATCAAGTCTCTCTCTTTTAATGGCGGTAATGCAGTGCCTTATATACACTTGGAGGGGAAGGGGTTGGGCCAAGGCGAAAATGATCTCATAATGGAGGCGTGGCCAGATAGGTATTGGTTTCTCTGGTCGAAGGTCATGTTGCACCTGCGCTGTCAGGTAGTAATTTTCGCGGGCGCGGGAAAAATGGGTGAAGAAGAAGCAGGAAGAGCGCCATCTTTTATGAGGTATTAATACAGGGAAAAAGGTAAATCTAGGGAGGAGGTAGAAGGTGGAAATGAATAGAGCTCAGGCGTTTTTAATCGTCAGTTATTATTCGCTATGGCCGGGGCATGCAGCTCCGGACACTGAATAATACTTTAAAATAAATATGCTTATAGTCTGCAAAGAGATGAATGGGCAAAGATCAAATAAAAAGAAGAAATTAC